>NC_084833.1:87689299-88002325 GCF_033115175.1 Lepus europaeus | reverse complement strand
TATACATTGTTATCTTAATGCATTATTCAAACATTTATCCTAATGAATGTTATTAATTATGTTTTTATAGCTCCTTGAAGATTCATGTTTCTACAGTTATTTTTCAGAAAATAAATTCAAAAGTTAATTTTTAACAAATACATAATAAAACCTGGGCCAAAGACACTTAGAAAGGCTGTAACAACTAGAAAAATCTTTTAGATTTCAAGATATCATTATTCCAGTGTAGTAAATATACTATTTGGGTAGAACTATTATTGCAAAATTATCATTCTTCATAAAATAAACAGTAAGAAAGAAAAGGCCTTAAAATATCTCTCTTTAAGTCTTTCATTATACAAATGAAGAGAGTGGGAACAAGAAACGTTAATCCAAGCAATGAATGTATTCAAATATCCCTTCACTACAGGATGTTATAGCTTTAATAAAATAGGCCTCACAGTGTTAGAACATGATTTCTTCATCTCTCAAATAAATTAGGGAATCATATTTTAACCTATTATTTTTATAATGCTCAAGGTATGAATTAATTACTCATTTGGAGAGAGCAGTGATTAACTGCTTATACAAGTTAAAAGGCAGGGTTAAAATGGTGGAACACCTTATTGCATCCTAATTGCAGAACAGTTAAACTATGATAAAACAGCATATAAATACAAAGAAAAAGAATATCTGTGGAAAAACTTATGGAGATGTATCTTCAATTATCATTGACTGAGAAAATACTTCATGACTTTTTTTTTGGAAATGTTGTCTCACTACTTCCTGCATAACACAGGTGATTAGTTGCTAAAAAAATTATCTACTCTTTCCATAGCTGATCTTCAGCCCCATCCTAAGAATGATATAGTAAGTCTTTATTCAGTAAGTGTGCAACAAAAAGAAGAATCAATTCTCATTTGTTTTATTAAGTTACCTCCAGGTATCTTTGGGGAGGTTATCCATGGAAAATTTCCCGTAACTTGAGTAATTTTGTAGAGTCCTTGAGTTACCCAATTACATGGGACCTTTAAAAGTTTCTGGAGGACTGTTGTTGCTTCAAAAACTCACATAAATACATAAATTCTAGCAAAAAGCAGAGGAGTAATAATACCTGTTTTATGGTTATAAGGACTTTTATTCAATCTCTGCTATTTAAAAGTGTTTCCAAATTAATTAATTATGGTGTCAGATATTCAATAACTAATCAGGAAATGCAGACTTTAATTTTAAATGTGAAGGAGAAGTCTGAGAACAATGAAACCTATCCAGAATTGATTTTTATTAGTTTAAGATATATTAGGCTTCATGAAATAAGGCAGTCCCACAAAGACAGATATCATGTTTTCCCTGATCTGTGGTAATTAATAGAATAACTAACATGTAATGTATTGGAGTGAAATCAACATTTTGAGACTTGATGATCCTTTATAGTGCTTGCCTCCACTGTCGAGGATCAGTGATTTTTCTTTCTTCATACTATTTTTTGAACGTTTTACTTAGTGTAGGGTTAATCTTATCAATACAAAGTAAATTAAAAATAAATCTTTGTAAAAAATTAAGAGTAGAAATAGGAAAGGGGTAAGGAAGAAGGGTAGGAGTGTAGCAGGAAGAAAGGTAGGGTGGGAAGTATCACTATGTTCCTAAATTTGTATACATGAAGTACATGAAATGTGTATACCTTTAATAAAATTTTAAAGGATATATTAAAATGTCACATACAATTATAAAGGAATTATATAAAAATATGGCTGTTATAAACACATTTGTACTTCATTTTACTTTATTAATTTTTAAAATGTAATTGTAGGAGATCGAGAGAAGGAGAGTAAGAAAGAGAGAGAGAGAGAGAGAGAGAGAGAGAGAGAGAAACAGAAAGAAACACTTCCAAAATGTCTACAATAGTCAGAGATAGACTGGGCCAATGCTAGTAGCTGGCAACTTGATCCAGGTTACCTACGTTGGTGGAAATAGTCTGATTACTTGGTCCATCACTGCTGCCTATCAGGATCTGCATTAATGGGAAACTGGAATTGGAAACTGGTAGTTGGTATTGAACCTAAGTAATTCAATATGGGATGTAGGCATCTTAACTAGTAACTTAACCATCCTCTATCTTCTTTTAAGTGTATTTAGTCATTTAACTTCACAAGGAGACTATAATCATGTGTATGAGAAACCATTAGATGCTAAGCCAACATAATTGCAGAAAAAGAGCTATCCTGGGGCTGGCACCATGGCACACTAGGTTAATCTTCTGCCTTCAGCACCAGCATCCCATATGGGCACCGGTTCTAGTCCTGGTTTCTCCTCTTCTAGTCCAGCTCTCTACTGTGGCCTGGGAAAACAGTGGAGGATGGCCCAAGTGCTTGGGCCCCTGCACCTGCATGAGAGACCAGGAGGAAGCACCTGGCTCCTGGCTTTGGACCAGCGCAGCTCCGGCCATTGTGGCCACTTTCTCCCTGTCTCTCTATCTGTCTGTGACTCTGCCTGACAAATAAATAAATAAAAGTATTTTAAAAAAGAAAAAGAGCTACCTGGTTCATTATTAGGTTTTGTTAAAGTTAGTGAAATAACACACTCAAAGTCTAGGTTTTCATCATCATGCATAACTGTGTTAAAATTAAAAACATGCCTTTTACAGTTATTATCACATATTGCGAAGTGCACTTGAACATTTGGGATATATATATATATATATATATATATATATATATATCTTAAGGTAAAAATGGATTTGGAAGATAAGACAGCGCTCTAGAAAAGGAGGTTGAAGGGCTCTACAAAGAATCAAAGTCAAGTAGAACTAAATGAGGGACCATTTAAATAAAGACTGTCCCAAAGATGATTCTGACAACTGAAATAAATGGCCATAATTTGGAGAAGATGGAAATATAGAATATGATGAGAATATTTCAAAAACTGTGAAAAAGGTAGCAAGTTGGGAAACCAAATATTTTTAGTAGGAGAGGGAAAACTATTAAGTAGTAGCTAATAATGCATACATAGTGATCTCCCGAATGGGATCTTCTGAGATGAGAATGTTACAATAGGGTTATGTATTTCATGTATACCAAAAGAGTAAGAAGGCAAACATAGCAGATTTTTCTATCCAAATAATATCCCCTCATCCATCTTAATTCACAGGAATTTCTGAATATATAAAAATAAGACACAAAACACTAATGGATGACATGTAATGACAGAGAACCACCTGATACAACAGCAGTAGATGGAAAAGAATAATGTACTCACACATAGAATCTTAGTTCAATCTGTTAGGTGCTTTCAGATCTATTATCACTTCATAGTAACTCTAAGAAGTTGGTGGTTTTATCTCCATTTTATAGATGATAAATGAGAAAATAAATATTTATTTCTGAGAAACAAACTGTTAGAAGCAAAAGAGTTTGGAAGATAATCTAAATCTGACCATGTATATGCCACTCTTAGATTACTTCTCATGCAGATCAGGGAACCCAAAACAGAGCCCTAAATCCCAATGAAGAGATGTTTATATACTCCAGAGATTATAGATAAAAATATGTGTTATTCACACACTATAAAACCACTTCCTAGAATATTAGCTACTTAAACTATTTAGCTAAGAGTTCTTTTTATCATTTCAGTAATTTTTCAAAATAACAGTTTATTTTATTTAGGCAAGGGTACTTTAATGAAACCAGTTCTAATAGACCCTTTGAATATACCCTTGTAATAGACCCTTTGAAATGAGCTTAGTTTTCATATTAAGTGTTGGACTTGACAGGCAAAGAAACACAATTCCTCTATTCCTTTGTAGATAATGAAATGTAGAAATATTACACTCGTCAAAAACAGAACTTCATTAAAGATGTAGTCATCATGCATGGTGAGTATAAAGAATGATAAAGGGTGGTAGAGTAAATTATGTATCTTAAACTGATACACAATAACAGTGAGATCAATTATCTCATTGGAGAGCCCAAGATGATATCAAGTAGTGGGATATGGGCCCAAGCTTAAGGTCATCATTTAAGAGATTACTGAATTCTTTTGATAGCAGTATATGAATATCATGATAAAAATAACATTATTTTCAAAACTACAAAACTATTTGGACATCTTTGAATGTTTCTTACAGCAATGCTCACAATTGATTGGTTACATTTCAGTCAGTGTCCTAATTAGCTGGCTTCAAATATGCTTTAATGATAATATAATCTTGTAAAAAAAACTTCTGCTTATATATTGCAAACAATTTACTTTTTCTATATTTCACTAGCTAATTACCCATAATCATCTGGCTCATTTGCTTATGTATATTTTTGCTTCTGCTGAAATGTCAGCAAGGAATAAATACAAAGAAAATAGATTTTTTTTTTCATGTTCACTTTACCTTGTCAGCACAGACATCTGTGGTGCGGTGCTGACCCGACACACAGAACATAAGAGAGTGAAGCAGCAGCTACAAGACCACCAGATACAGGGCTCAGTGAGAACAGAATACTGTAGCAGCCATTCTCCCCAACCTTATTTTCAGTTATGATTACTATTCCTATTGAATTTTACTTTAGATGTTATACAGATGTGAGTTGGTTATGGTAACTGATATTTGAAAATGTAGTGATTTTCTGTAAGAATATGTATTTTAGAGCTACGTTTTCAATAGTGGGTATACATTTTCAAAGAACACAGATATTTCACACATATATTCCAACACATATACACAGCATGAATCTATCACATCAGGAAATGAGCTTTTCCATTTCTTTATCTTCTCTTTGGCTTTGAGCCTGTTAGTGTCCTTCCTTTTTTTATACAATACAGCATGTATTTTATTATTATATTTTATACAATACAATATGTAATACAACTATAATCACCCCATTGTGCTCTGTACTTGTTACCTGTATGTAACGGTGTTTGCATACCCATTATCCAACCTCTCCTTTTCAAACCTTCCCAGCCTAGCACTATTCACAATTTCCAGGATATAGAATCCATTAAGGTATCCACTGATGGATAAATGGATAAGAAAAATGTGGCATGCATATACAATGGGATATTATTTGGTCATAAAAATAATGAAATTATGAAACATGCAGCAAAATATATGACACTGAAGGTCACTATCTTGGGAGTAAGTTAGGCACACAAAAACTGCATGCTTCCCATCAATTTAAAATTTAAAAATATAAATGAATATGAGTTTAAAATATAATTTCTAAATTTTTAAACCATAATTTAAAATCTCCACTACATATTTTTGTCAGATGTTCAGTGATTCTCACAGCATATGAACTATTGTTTTATTTTCATCAATAAAATGTATTTCCAAAGTTTTGCATAAGATAAAATGAAACATAAATAACAAGTTCATACACTAATCTCAGTGTTCTGCTTATAGCATCATGAATTTTTACATAGATTCTATTTTAATGTTTGCAGTGAAATGTAGCTCATCACCTCACTTTCCTTCCACATGACAGCCATTTAATTATTAAGACAGTAACATATCTGCCCAAAGTTTCATTTTCCAGATAATACATACTCAATTACCTCAAAAATTTAAAATCACCATGAAAAGAGATGTTTTCAACACACTCTAAAATCAGAGAAAAGCACAACTTGCTCATGTCCTAAAAACTGTTAAAATCATTTATTTCATTTAAGTAGAATTTTCAAGTTTTGATAATATTACATTTTTAAATAGTCCAAAATAAGTACAGTATTTTCATTTTAGGTAATTCAGTTTAAATAATCTTGTATCTTACATGTGTTATCTTTTGTATTTTTATTCTAAAAGTGATTATTACATCTTTTTCCTAGACATATGAATCAAGATACACTATAAAATAAAGTGTGACCATTGGCTTTACTAGTCAAAAAAAAAAAATAGGGAAAAGAACCAAAAACAATAAAATCAGACATGAAAAAGGAGATGTAACAATGGATACCACAGAAATAAAAAAAAGAATCATCAGGAATTACTATAAACAGTTATAAGCCAACAAATTGGAAATATAGAGGAAACGGACTTCTGGACACATATGATATACCAAAATTGAGTCATGAAGACATAGAAAATCTACACAGACCAATAACCAAGACAGAGGTTGAATCAGTAATGAAACATTCCCAGTACAGAAAAGCACAGGACTGGATGGCTTCACTGCTGAATTTAACAGACATTTAAAGAAGAACTAATTCCAATTCTTCTCAGGCTATTGAAAGCATTACTATTCAATATAGTTCTGGAAGTTTTAGAAAGGGCCATTAGGCAAGAAAAAGAAATCAAAGGGACACAATTTGGAAAGGAGGAAGTCAAACTATCACTATTTGCAGTTGAAATGACTCTATATAGGGGAATCAGAAGACTCCACTCAGAGACTATTGAAACTCATAAAAGAGTTTCATAAAGTTGCAGGATATAAAACCTACACACACAAATCAATATCTTCTTATACACAAACAATGCCGTGGACAAGAAAGAACTTGTAAGAGCAGTCCCAGTCATAATGAGCTATAAAAATTTAAATAACTTAGAATAAATTTAACCACAGAGGTGAAGGAGCACTATAATAAAAATAAAAAAACATTAAAGAAAGAAATAGAAAGATATACAAAAATGGAAAAATCTTCCAAGTTCATGGACTGGAAGAATTATCATCTAAATGTCCATACTGCCCAAAGCAATTTACAGACTCAATGTGATCCCAATGAAAATACCAACTTCACTCTTCTCAGATCCAGAAAAAAACAAATTCATATGGTAACAGAAGAGATACTGAATAGCTAAAGCAATCTTAAACAACAAAAATAAAGCCATACACATTATGAAATCAGATTTCAAGACATATTATAGGGTAGATATAATTAAAACAATCTGACACTGGCATACATGTATAGCAACAGAACAGAATAGAAACCCCAGAAATCAACCCATGCATCTAAACCAACTAATCTTTGTTGTTTTTTAAATATTTATTTATTTATTTGAAAGTCAGAGTTACACATAGAGAAGGAGAGGCAGACAGAGAAGTCTTCCAACTGCTGGTTCACTCCTCAATTGGCTGCAAAGGCCAGAGCTACATCAATCCATAACCAGGAGACAGGAGCTTCTTCTGGGTCTCCCACATAGGTGCAGGGGCCCAAGGACTCGGGCCATCTTCTACTGTTTTCCCAGGCCATGGCAGAGAGCTGGATCGGAAGTGGAGCTGCTAGGACTCAAACCAGCACCCATATGGGATGTTGGCACTGCAGGCTTCAGCTTTAACTGCTATGCCAGAGCATAGCAGTCCCCCCCCCTCCCCGCCCCAACTAATCTTCGACAAAGGAGCTAAAATAACCCCCTGGAGAAAGGAGAATTTCTTCAACAGATGGTTCTGGAAAAATTTGATCTCCACATGCAGAGGTATGGGACAAGACCTCTACCTTACACTTCATGAAAAAAATCAAGACAAAATGAATAAAGGATCTGAATCTATGGCCTGATATCACTGCATTTCTAGAGATAGTGAGGAAACTCTGCAAGATATTGGCATAGGCAAATAGTTTTTGTAAAAGGCACCAGAAGCAGACAATGAAACCAGAAATTTTCAAATGGGATTACATAAAGCTAAGAAGTTTCTGAACGGCAATGGAAACACTCAGTTAAGTGAAGAGGTAACTGGCAGAATGGGAAGCATATTTTCAAACTATGGAACTGATAAAGGGTTAATATCACAATCTATAAAGAGTTCAAGTAACTCAAAACAACTAAACAATCTTGTTAATAAATGGGCAGAAGACTTGAACGGGCATTTTTCAAAGGATGAAATTCAAATGGCCAACAGATACATGAAAAAATGATCAGGATCACTAGCTATCAGGGAAATGCAAATCAAAACCTCAGTGAGGTTTTATCGCATTTCAGTTAGAGTGGCTATCATATGAAACCAAAAATAAATAAATAAATAAATGCTGGTGAGGATGTGGTGAAAAAGGTACCCTTAATACACTGTTGGTTGAAAACAGTCTGGAGATTATACAGAAATCTGAAAATAGATCTACTATATGACCCAGACATTTTGGGTAAATTCCCACTTTGCTTGGGAATTTACCCAAGCAAAATGAAATAAGCATATGAAAGCATTTTCTGTATCCTCATGTTTATTGCAGCTCAATTCACAATAGCTAAGATATAGAATCAACCCAGATGTCCGTTAAATGATGACTGGATAAAGAAAATGTGATTTATATACACTAGGGTATACTACTCAGATGTAAAAAAAAAAAAAAAATGAAATCCTGTCTTTTGCTACAAAATGGGTATAACTAGAAACCAGTGAAATAAGCTAGTCACCAAAAGACAAATATATTTTCCCTGATCTTTGGTAACAGAATACAGAAAAAAAAAAAGTCATGTATATGAGGGAAATTGACATTTTATTTGATGGTTGTTTATAGCCCTTGTCTCTACTTTTGAAGAACAGTGTTTTTTTTTCTACTTGTTGAATTTTTTACTTATTAGAGATTTAAGCTATTATTATAAAATATACTAGAAGCATGTCATTAGAAAAATTAAAAGAATAAGAAAGGAAGAAGGAAGGGGGGTAGGAAGTATTGCTACCCTCCCAAATCTGTATATATGAAATATATGAAATTTGTTCACCCTATATAAATAAAAATATTTAAAAAGTAATAGAAATTAAATAAAAGTTTAAAAAGAACTGTGAAATAATATTTATCAGTATGAATTTTTTTAATTCCAAAAACCACAAATGTTTTCTTGTACAAAATCTTCTATTGAATTATGTTTGATAAAATTGCTGAACTAAAATTTCAAGAACTTTTACAGCATTAATAATCTATAGAATCTGAAGTGCTTCATGGAGAACTAGATTAATTTAAATCTCATTATTTTCCTTAAATCTCTTACAGCACCCATGATTAATTTGTCACTCATATTCTCCTCAACTATCTTGGAATATAACTCTTATGTGAAGAACTGCACTATGGCTTTTTAATTTCAAAACAGTGTTGAAGCAAATATTACCCCCACATTTCTAATTCTGTATGTTTTACTCCTAAAGCAATTAAGCAACTTACATAAGATGAAAATGGCAAAACAGGTATCTTGGATATGAAGGCCAGACAGTAGATTGGGTTTAGGAAAAATCTGTATATTTGGCTTAGATTTAGCTGATGAGAACTGAAAGGATTGAGAAGCTTCACCATCTTAATTATAACAGCAGATTTTTCCAAGTCTTCTTTTTGTAATTATAATAGAAGATGGAAAAGTGGGAATTATATTAGAAAACAAAATAAAAATATATTATATTACCCTATTTTCACTGCTTCTCATATGTACCTTTAATTACCCTGACCCCTACTATGTGTTCACAGCTTCCTATTTTAGGATATTTTTATGCTGATCATTTAACATTTCCTAAATTCAAGTCCTCTTTGAGTGTACTACACAATGTCATTTCCACTGCTCTATGCCTATGCATCTGATATTGTACTGCTTAACACAAGGCATCTAACTAACCAGCAAATAATCAGGCCTTTACTATGTAATATAATGTATTAGACTAAATAGAATTTTAATTGTCAGGTATGACTGTGTTCATTTGGGACATTAGAT
Source organism: Lepus europaeus (assembly GCF_033115175.1). NCBI lineage: Eukaryota > Metazoa > Chordata > Mammalia > Lagomorpha > Leporidae > Lepus > Lepus europaeus. The sequence goes on along the minus strand of NC_084833.1, from coordinate 87,992,736 downwards.
TAAGGCTTGATAAAAGAAAAACAAACTGAGGGTTCCTGTCTCTGTCTCTCTCTCTCTCTCTCTCTCTCTCCTTAAAATAACAACCCCGAACTTTTTACCAGTTCTTAAAAAATAGTAGATAAATAAATGTAGAAACACATAATTTTAAGTTTGTGTACTTCAGAGAGATAGCACAGGAAAAGAGGATTATAGCCTTTCAGCATCCTTTAAAGCAAATGCTAGCTAAAAATTTATGAACATTTCAGATTTTTTTCCTTTTTCAAGGCTAACAAAATATGATAATAATTGAAACCATGATATAAATACTTTACAGTAGGCAATGAGCAACTATAAGTCAGTTTATTTTTTCAATAGTAGTAGCCAGATCACGAGAACACAGAGAATGAGGTCCAGGCATACAGAGTAGATCAACTAAACAAATGATTACACCTAACATTTTCTGCTTTTCATCTTTCCCAGGGTTCCTTGAGTTTGAATTAGTCATAGGGCATTATATCTGGGGTATGGGACATAAAATGTGTGTGTTGTGAGATCTGGTCAGTCTTTATATATTTTGATTTGTCATTTTGAATAGCGGCAAAGCCATCACATTCTTTGAGAATGTGATGCCCAAGACTAGCCACTGGAGAAAGGCCCTTTGAATTCTTGAGATGTTTATACAGGGACTTGGCTTTACTAAGGGCTGAAAGAGTTCCAGTGCAACTTTATGTAAGGGAACTAGGAAAAGTAGCACTGTCCTACCTACATTAGTGTTACTTGCAGCTGAAATTATTCTTAACTGACACAACAGTCAGAGAGTGGTCATTTCTCTGTGTTTGGTTTACAAACAGTGACTCCAGATTTGTTCCAGGATTCAATCTCTCATTTCAAGGGATAAGGATGCCACTAGTGATTCTTTTTCTTTTTCCTTTGCTTTTCCTTTCCTTTCCTTTCCTTTCCTTACCTTTCCTTTCCTTTCCTTTCCTTTCCTTTTTCCTTTTTCCTTTTTCCTTTTTCCTTTTTCCTTTTTCTTCTCTCTCTCTCTCTCTCTCTCTCTCTCTCTCTCTAACACTTAAAATTTATTTGAAAGGCACAGTTACACAGAGAGAGGGAGATACAGAGTTGAAACACAAAACAAATATTCCATTTGCTAGTTTATTCCCCAAATGACCACAATGGCCAGTGCTGGGCCAGTCCAAAACCAGGAGCCAAGAAAATCACCTGGGTCTTTCAGATGGGTAGCAGGGGACATCTTCTGGTGTTTTTTTCAGGCTAATTATAGGGAACTAACTAGATCAAAGTGGAGCAGCTGGGACATGAACTGTTGCTCATATGGGATACAGGCAATGCAGATAGCGGCTTTACCTGCTACACCACAGCACTGGTCCATAAATATTTGGATTATGGTTGTCTCTTTCCTCATTTTTATACTCAATGTTAAGCTTTGCCATTTCAAGATAGCTTGTAGTAGCCTAAATAAGTTATTTTAGTAAGTCTCATAATAACCACAAAGCAAAAATCTATACATACTTATAAAAAGTAATAAGCAACAAATCTAACCACTAGAAAAAATCACATAACCAGAAATAAAAGTTGTGTAAGAGGGAGAAAGGTGAGGCTGGCATTGTTGTATAGCAGGTTAAGCCTCCACCTGCAGTACTAACATCCCATACAGGCACTGGTTCTAGTTTTGGCTGCTCTATTCCTGATTTAGCTCCTTGCTCATGTGCCTGGGAAAGCAGCAGAAGATAGCCTAAGTGCTTGGGCCCCCATCCATGTGGGAGACCTGGAAAAAGGTTCCGGCCTTGCCTTTTGGCAAAGATAAAGTGTGGGGAGAGAGATGGAGATAAACACTGCCACTGTCAATTGGTTCTGTCTCCAAATGGCCACAGTAGTCATTGTTGGGCCAGGCAGGAGCCAGGAACCCCTTCTTGGCCTACTACTGGATGGCAGGGGCCCAGGTCCTTGGGCTATCTTCTGCTGCCTTTCCAGCCACATCAGCAGGAAGCTAAATCAGAAGCTGAGTATCAGGGCTCTTCTATGTTAAACTGTGCATTCTAAGTGGCAATGTAACCCACTGGGCCAAAACACTGGTCCCTCAACAAGTTTAAAAGAATAGAATTCATATTAAGTATCTTATCTGAAAACAATGCTAAAAAATTTTAGAAATAAAATTAAAAACTTTGGAAAGCATAAATACAGGGAAATTAAACAAATTATTCCCTAATAATCAATGGAATAGGAAGAATCAAGAATGATATTTAAATATGTCTTGAAAATGAATGGAAATGAGAATACAACATACAAAAAATTATGGGATACAGCAAAAACAGTAGTAAGAGGGAATTTTATAGCCACCAATGCCTGCATTAACAAAAACAGAAAGATCTCAAATAAAAAACTTATTATTGGACCTCAACAAATTAGAAAAACCAAGAACAAAGTAAACCAAAAAATTACTAGAAGGAATGAAATGAGAAAACTCACAGCGTAAACAGATGCCATAGACTAAATAGATGATATAGACATCAAAAAAGCAATACAATTAAGAGGTAGTTCTTTTAAAAGATTAATTAATTAATAAACTCTTAAACCCAGCAGAAAAAAAGATTAGAGTATTTGAATCAAAGATGAAAGTTGGAACATTATGAATGAGACCACATAAATATAACATTATGAATGAGACTACAGAAATATAAAAGATTGTTAGAGATTGTGATGTAAGATTTTATGGTAATAAATATAACCTATAAGAAATGGACAAATTCATGGGCACATATACCTTATCATTCTTGAATGATGAAGAAACAGAATATTTGAACAAACTGACATATAGTAAGATTGAATCCATCATAAAACATCTTCCAGCCCAGAAAAGGCCAAGACATAAGGCTTCACTGCTGATCTCTTGAAAAACTTGAAATAAGTATTACCACCAATTATTCTTAAATTATTTTTAAAAATAGAATAGGAGGGGATTTCCTAAATTTATTTCATGAATAGGAAAGTACCTTGACACCAAAAACTGACAAGAACACAACCAGAATAGAAAGCTCCAGGCAAATATCTTTGATGAGCATAAGGGCAAAAATCTTCAACAAAATACTAGCAAACAAATCCAATGGGACATATAAACATCAATTACTATAATAAGATTCATCTCAGTAGTTCAAGGATTATTTAATATATGGAAACCAATATATCTGCTATCACATCAACAGAATAAAGGTCAAGAGCCATGATCATCTCAATAGCAGCAGAAAAGACATTTGATAAAATTCAGCAACACTTCATGATAAAAATGCTGACCAAATCAGCTATTGGAGCACCTTGCCTCAACAGTGTGAAGCCCACATAAAACAAGCCAACAGCTAACATACTGAAAGAGGAGAAGTTGAAGGTTTTCCCTGTAAGATCTGAAACAAGCAAAGATGCCTAATTTCAGCACTTTTGACTAACATAGCATTGGGAGTCCTAGAACAATTAAGCGAGAGAAAGAAATAAGTACATCCACACTGGAAAGGAGGATGTAAAACTGTCGCTGTATTCTGATTATATGAACTTGTAAAAAAGTATTTATTTAAAGGCATTTGTCTGTTTGAAAAGGAGACTGGAAGAGAGAATGGGGAAGGGAGGGCAGAAGGGAGGGAGAAGGACAGAGGGAGGGAGAGAGAGAATATGAATGAATGAATGGAGAGATCAGAGCCTGAATCATGGTGCAGTGGGTTAAGCCCCCTATAACACTGATGTGAGCCATGGCTGCTCCATTCCAATCCAGCTCTCTACCAATTTGCCTAGGAAAGTGGCAGAAGATGAACCAAGTACTCAGACCACTACCACCCATGTGGGAGACCCAGATAGATTCTGGGTTTCTGGTTTCAGCCTAGCTCAGCCTGGCCATTGTGGCTATTTGGGGAGTAAACCACTGGATGGAAGATCTCTCCCTCTCCCTCATCCTCTACCTCTCGAACTCTGCCTTTAAAATAAACAAATAAATCTTTAGTGAGTAGAACTAGAGTTAGAGATAGAGATAGAAATAGATAGATACACTCCCATTTGCTGGCTTTCTTCTCCAAATGGCAACAACAACCAGATCTAGCCCAGGCCAAAGCTAGGAGCCAGGAAAACCATCCTTGTCTCCTACCTGAGTGGCAGGGGTGCAAGTACTTGGACTATTCTCTGCTGCCTTCTCAGGTACATTACCAGGAAGATGGAACAGAAGAAGGGGTGCTGGGGCTTAAATCAACTACTATCTGTCACAAATGGCAGCTTAGCCCACTGTACAATGCTGGCTCTGACATGATCTTACAATGTACTATCTGTGTATTTTTCTACTAAAATAACTCTAAAAGAAAGGACTTTAGATGCTTTTACTATAAAGAAATGTTAGATGCCTGAAATGATAAATACATTTACCATGATTTGATTTTATACAAGGCATGCATGTAATGAAGCATCATACAGTGCCCCATAAATATGCACAGATTTTATCTTAAATTTTTTCACATAAAAAACAGAAAAAGATAACTATCTTAGGAACAAACTGTACATGGATTTCAAAATGCTAGTCCAAAAAGAAACATTCCTTTAAACTCCATTTCCCCAGGAATCTTTGAAATACCTTCATGTGTGTGTGTCTCTGTGTGTATCTTTTCCTCAGTATTTTCAAAGGATAAGTTGTCAAAAAGTGGATATGAGAGTGCATGGTGAGACACCCCAGAATATTGTCTTAAAATTGACTTTGTATTTAATTGTATGACAAATTGTGCAAAGCATGCATACTTTCTAAGATTTCGTGTACTCAGAAAATTGATGCACCACACAAATATTAGTGACGATGCTGATGATTAAATGTCATAGGAGAGGCAGCACCATGGCTCACTTGGTTAATCCTCCGCCTGTGGCGCTGGCATCCCATATACTGCCGAGTTCTAGTCCAGGTTGCCCCTCTTCCAGTCCAGCTCTCTGCTGTGGCCCTGGAGGGCAGTGGATGATGGCCCAAGTGCTTGGCCCCTGTACCCGCATGGGAGACGGAGGAGGCATCTGGCTCCTGGCTTTGGATCAGTGCAGCGCCGGCTGTGGCGGCCATTTGGGGAGTGAACCAATGGAAGGAAGACCTTTCTGTCTCTCACTGTCTAACTCTACCTGTCAAATAAATAAAATGTCATAGGATATTATTTGAATTGTGCTTGCAGTAGTGATATAGCTGGCTAATAATTACTGATGTAGTTATTTCAGTGAACGCATGACTATTGACAAAATAAAATAACGTATATAACTTTTAGATGGTAGATATGAGATATTTATTTGAAATGAAAGAAGATATTTACATATTTTCAGTATTTTTAACCTGAGTTCTGCCTGCATTAATTTTGTATTTGAAATGCTTGTCACCTTAAATTTAAGAATGATCTTTGAACAAAAATGAAAATGATTTTCACAAAGAATATTCACAACTTAGAATTTTAGAGAAATACCCATTTTACTATCATAGGGGAGGGCAAACTTGGCATTAAACATTAATATATCAGCAAAATTCAGTAGAATTTACTTGTATATGACTTGTAAGAACCCCATTTGAACTACGACTCATTTCCTTTTAAAAACCCTATTAGAAATGGAAGACTAAAGGTAATGATTCTAAGCTAAAAATAGACAGTAAATAATTACATTTATTATTTATTTTTCATATCAAGGAGAAAAGCTTCAGGCTGAAAATATCAGCATGCCTCTTAGCCAGGTAATGAATATGCCAAGATCCATGGCAAACACAAATACTGACCAGTTTTTGAAATAGAAAGAAAGACCATGAGAAGGATGTGGAAAACATTTATCCCTTTAAAAATATTTGATTTGCCAATTATACTTCAATGAAGCTGGAAAAATAAAATGTAATTTTTTAAAAAAAATCATCTACCTACTTATTTTATTTGTAAGGCAGAGAAAGAGAGAAATTTCCTTATTTACTATTCACTCCTCAAATTCCCTTTAAAGCTGGAGATGTGCCAGGCCAAACTAGGATGCTGGGAACTCAATTTGGGTTTCCCACAGGTGTAGCTGGGAACACCTGCTGCCTCTCAAGGTGTGCATTAGCAGGAAGCTGGAATAGTGACTAAAGCCAGCACCCAGGAACTCTGATATGGAATGCAGTTTTTTAAAAAATAAAGATATATTTTGAATTTCAGTGTTATAGAGAGAAAGGGAGAGACAGTGAGATCTTCCATTCACTGGTTCACTCCCCAGATGGATACAACAACCAGGTCTGAGCCAGGCTGGAGCCAAGAGCCAGGAGTTTCATCTGGGTCTCCCATGAGGATGGTGGGGGCTAAAACATTTTAGCCATCTTCCACTGCTTTTCCCAGACCATTAGCAGAAAGCTGGGTTGAAAGCAAAGCATCCAGGGCATGAACTGGTGCCCATATGAATTGCCAGTGTCGCAGGTGGTGGCTTTACCTGTTTATGCCATGACACCAGCCCAGGATGCAGATATTATGAGAAGACACTGCACCAAATGATTACCCTTAACATATTATTTAAAAGTTTGCATTGAATTTCTTCTCTAAAGGTATTTTTGAATTTCCAAGTATTTTTTATTTGAATTTCCTGTGACACCCAATTATATCCCAACATCCATTTCCTATAGAGTTCTTTCAGTAGCAAATATGAACATACTGAGAACTACTGAGCTTTGTCTCCAGGTCTACCACCCCAGTCAAACACAATTAACTTTAATACATCCTTTGTATCTGTCTCGTGTTTTAGATTGTGGAATCAAAACTAATGTATTATTGGTTCATGTCTGTCCAAAATCTAGGGGACCTGGATTGAGTGTACCTTCCACACCTTCCTCCAGAGAGGATTTGTAACCTCAAATCACTGTTAACTTAATAGCTTAGAATTTTCTAGGCTATAAATATAGCATAACAATCAGAGAATTTCAAAACTATAGAGACTGCATCCATGATTCCCAAATCTCAGAGCAGAGGTTTTTAGTTTTTCTTTTTTCTTCCCCTCCTGGAGTCTAGGTTAACATCTATGTTTCTATATTGTCTTCCTTGCTGGAAAGAAAATTTTTTCAGTTAAGCCTTTTACTGTGTGTGTGCATGTTAGCTTCTTGCATAAAGAGGTTATACAGTTTCAGCTTTATACCTTGGGTCAGTTCCAAACAATGTATCCTATAATTTAATGATTCAAAAATATAAAATCATTTTAATTTACATAGAATATATCATCCTTCTTATCTTATTACTTTTTCAATTTCTAATGGTTTATTTCACACAGGTAAATTTTTTCAAAATTCTATTTACTCATTTCTTATTTGATGATCAAGCCTTTCACCCTAATGTACAAGTCCAAAGAAGAAAATATCATGCTTTTTTTTTTTATTTTTGACAGGCAGAGTGGACAGTGAGAGAGAGACAGAGAGAAAGGTCTTCCTTTTGCCATTGGTTCACCCTCCAATGGCCGCCGTGGCTGGCGCGCTGTGGCCGGCGCACCGCGCTGATCTGATGGCAGGAGCCAGGTGCTTCTCCTGGTCTCCCATGGGGTGCAGGGGCCAAGCACTTGGGCCATCCTCCACTGCACTCCCTGGCCACAGCAGAGAGCTGGCCTGGAAGAGGGGCAACCGGGACAGGATGGGTGCCCCGACCGGGACTAGAACCCGGTGTGCCGGCGCCGCAAGGTGGAGGATTAGCCTAGTGAGCCACGGCGCCGGCAATGCTTTTCTTTTATGTTTATATTACTGGTGCTCTGCTCTGGGCCTAAAATAGAGTAGGTAGACAAATATGGTTTGGAAATAGACTAATGTAAGTGAAATTTACTTTTCAATTACTACTTTTATAACTATGGAAAACTGCATTATCTTTTAATATAAGTGTTTTAAGTTTTCTTTTTTGAGTAGATTATAAGGAATGTACAATATTCTTTGTTACTTAAAACCCGAGAAATTCTCTCCAATTTCTACCCATAAGATGAATATTTAATTCATCAATCTAACTTCTGTAAGCTCTGGTGAAAGCACTGAACTACCGATAATCACTCACAGTACACACTGGTGTGCAAAGTCTATCCTACTTTCAGTTGGAATAGGAACCATCACAAAATTGCATGGTATTATTGTAGAAATTGAAGGGATACCATATTTAAAATTCTAAACTTCAGTATCATCAATATTTGAGAAATTTTAGAAACTGTAGATGATAACATGAACTTATTTGATTATTAAAATATCCTTTAAAGTTTACTGAAGTATAAAAATTTCACATGATGGAATGGTTTAATGACAACCATATCAGTTCAATGCAGTTGAAAGCTGCCCCAACAAGCAAGCTAAGCTAATTTGCAAATGTCAAGCATGTCCCTTTAAATTGGTTCATTAACTCACTTCTGGAAAGCAGTGTCAAGAAGTAGGAGTTGCTGGCATTCCTCATTAGTGGATCTCCTGGACAGGGTAAATAGGTTTAGACGGAATTAGATTGATTAGTCTGCCTTAAAATTCAGTGCAGCATAGCAAGTTCCAACTGTTTTTCCTCTGGTAGATAGGAGTGAAATATTTCCAGCAATCTAGGTTTCTAATGAGAACCTGAATGTATGTCAGCCAATGAGCAAACTGAGGTTCCCTTGCAGAGACACACATTTATTTTGGTGTGGCTCCCACTTTCAATTTTAGTGACAACTAAAGGATCTTGTTTAACAATGCAAAGCAGGCCATTATATCAACAGGTTCAACCAAAAGATAGATATAACTGTGAGAGAAAAGCATTAAGAAGAAGATATTGAAGTAACAAAATACCAAGTATCTTAAAGCTGGAGTGGCAAGAACATAGTATTTGGGTAGCATATGTTTTCAGAATGATGTCTAGTTCCCTAGATTCCTCATTCTGATATGTCAGTGTTTTCACTTGACATTAAAAAAAAGCCCCATTTTTTCTTTGAAAGAATCAACAAAATTTTGGAAGTGACATCTGGGTCATCACAGAACAGTCAACAATATTGATAGGAGATGTTCTCCCCAAGAATATTTTAAAAGTAGTGATATACTGAGTATGACATGCTCTGTGGCATGGAATATGACTGTGAGAAATATTTGAGTAGTTTTTATCTAATACAGATTACAATATACAGATTACATTTAAAAATAATGGTCTTGAGTGAATATGTCACACTTTCTAATTTCAGTTAAGGTATATGCTAGTTAGATGACTTAGGATCCTGCATATAAGTTCCTCTCTCCTTGTCTTATAAAGCAGGCATGACAATGCTTTTGTAATTTGACTCTTCTGAAAATTAATGGGGATAAGGTATACAAAGCCTATATTAAATTGTATTGGACAGAACAACTATTCAATGTTGTATCTCTTCACAATCATTATCATCATCAATGTCATAATCTTTACTACCTCTACTATTCCATACCAAACTTCTTTTCTTACAGGTTGCTAAAAAAATCTCTTTAATTTCTAGAAAGTATCTTACATTCTATGAAATGTGTTGCAATGAGAAAAAATGGATTTGAGTATAGGATAAAACTGAATTTTGTATTTATATTATCACTTCCTCTGTTAAATACTATTGTAGGTTTTTACAAAAAAAAAAAAAGTACAGTACATGAAAGCTTGACCCAGTGTTAGCACACAATGACCATATAGTGAATGTTATACTTAATTACATCCCTAGACCTTCCAAGTGTTTTTCTTTCTTATGATAGACTCTCTACTAAAAGAAACACTGATACCATGTGAGGGGAAGATGTGGCGAATTTTTTTTATTCCCCCTTTTTTTTTTAATTTTTATTTTTGACAGGCAGAGTGGACAGTGAGAGAGAGTCAGAGAGAAAGCTCTTCCTTTTTTGCCGTTGGTTCACCCTCCAATGGCCGCTGCGGCCGGCGCACCACGCTGATCCGCAGCCAGGAGCCAGGTGCTTCTCCTGGTCTCCCATGCGGGTGCAGGGCCCAAGCACTTGGGCCATCCTCCACTGCACTCCTGGGCCACAGCAGAGAGCTGGCCTGGAAGAGGGGCAACTGGGACAGAATCCGGCGCTCTGACCGGGACTAGAACCTGGTGTGCTGGCGCCGCAAGGCGGATAATTAGCCTATTGAGCCACGGCGCTGGCCGATGTAACCAAATTTAAACTTGAAGCCAAGCAGTTTCCAGAGCTTGAACACAGAACTTTGCCTTATGTCTCTGGAGAGAAACAACTTGTCTGAAGTCTGTCATATCAAAGTTCATGTTGAGGTCCAAGCTAATATCAATGAATAAGTAACTTCTTTTCCCAAAACATTTGTAGATTAAAATCCTTCCATATTCTCATGTAATGATTAAGGAACATTTTTGAAACATTTTCATGGTTTTATAAATAGCTTGATAGCAGACACTAGTCAACCTTAAGCATTTTATCTAACACAATTTTTAAAATTGCTATTTTTAAAAAAAATATATTAAGCCACTGTGGCCCATGTTGGTTTTCAGGGGCCTACTAAAAATAGGAATCAAAGAAGTAAAATTTCCTTTTACTTATATAGCAAGGTTTCTTTGAGTAGAGGAGTTAGAAATACCATTAAGTCTTGCAATTGGCAAAAATGCTATGTACTTTAAAAGAGATGGTGAAGAGCAAGATGTCTTCTCTTGTCATGAACTACAAACAGAACATCCCAGAAAGAAAATAATGGCATCAGCACAATTCAAGATTTAAAACAGGCTGCCACGGGTCTTAACACCGCCTTGTAGTAACGATAAAGAGAGCAAGGCTTCTAAAGGGCCATTTCAGGCTCTGTGAGCCGCAATGGTGTGTGTGCATGAGTTGCAGAGGGTAGATTTAACATCACAGCCTGAGAAATGACAATATAAAGACATCAAGGTGAGAAATGCTATGAAGTTAGAATAATACTGTCCAAATGCTGTGAATGCAATACATAAATTGGAAAATGATGTCAACAGTTATTTCAGAAGAGAGAAAATACACCTGGTTAATAAATATATTGAAAACTATCTAGCCTAAAATTTAAACCACGTGAATTCTCTTGTGGCACCCACACTGTATCTAATTCAAATGAACTCCGCTGCACCTGGGACACAGGACCTATTCTTCAATCTATAAAATTAGCAAAGGTTTTCAAAATGCTAAAATGTATGTTACTTTAGAAAACAAGGCACTTTACACTTTAGTTGTAAAGATTTCAACAGGTAAATGAAGCAAAAGGAAAATAAGTGTAGCTTTTGTTCAAGTTTATATCAATTAAAGTAATAGGTGCAATTCTTAGATTGCATTCCAATAATTATATAATATATAAACAATTATTAAAGAATCATGTGCAAAAGTGTTAATCTTGGAGCTGTTTTTAAATAAGATATTGGGAGTACTTGAAGTATTTTACAGGGGGTGAGCATTGTGGGCATGGCTAGTTAAGTTGCCACGTGGGATGCCCACATCCCATACTGGAGTGTTGGTTCAAGTCCCAGCACCTCTGCTTTTTTTTTATTATTATTTTATTTATATGAAGGAAGAGTTAGAGAGAGAGGTGGAGACAGAGAGTGAGTCTTCCATCCACTGGTTCACTCCCCAAAGGGCAGCAACGGCTGGAGGTGAGCCGATCTGAAGCTAGAGCCAGGAGCTTCTTCTGGGTCTCCCACATGGGTGCAGGGGTCCAAGCACTTGAGCTATCCACTGCTGCATTGCCAGGCACATTAGCAGGGAGCTGGATCAGAAGTACAACAGTCGGGACTCAAACGAGCACCCATATGAGCTTTAACCCACTGTGCCACAGCATTGGCTCTACACCTCTGCTTCTGATCTAGCTTCTTGCTAATACATACTGGGAGGCATCAGATAACAGTTTAAGTGCTTGGTCTCTCGCTACTGACGTGAAAGACCTGCATGGAATTCTGGGCTCCTGGCTTCAGTCTAGGATATCCCTGGCTGTGTGAGCATTTGGGAGAATCAACAAGCAGATGGAAGATCTCTCTTTGTGTCTGTTTTTGGAACTCTGTCTTTCCAATAAATAAATATATTCTTAAAATATTTTACAAAAACATAATGATTAAATTATAGCATGTAATTTTTTGGAAATGTTACCTTTCTTTTTTTTTCAACTATTATTTAATAAATATAAATTTCTAAAATACAACTTTTGGATTATAGCAGCTTTTCCCCCATAACCTCCCTCCCACCTGCAACAATCCCATCTACCACTCCCTCTCCCACCCATTCTTCATCAAGATTCATTTTCAATTATCTTTGTTTTTAACTTTTATTTAATAAATTTAAATTTCCAAAGTACAGCTTTTGGATTACAATGGCTCCCCCCCCCCCATAACTTCCCTCCGACCCACAACCCTCCCATCTCCAACACCCTATCCCATCCCATTCACATCAAGATTCATTTTCAATTATCTTTACATATAAGATCAATTTAGTATATATTAATTAAAGATTTCAACACTTTGTACCCACACAGAAACACAAAGTGTAAAATACTGTTTGAGTACTAGTTATAGCATTAATTCATATTGTACAACACATTAAGGACAGAGATCCCACATGAGGAGTAAGTGCACAGTGACTCCCATTGTCGATTTCACAATTGACACTCTTGTTTATGGCATCAGTAATCACCCTAGGCTCTTGTCATGAGTTGCCAAGGCTATGGAAGCCCTTTGAGTTTGCCAACTCCGATCTTATTTAGATAAGATCATAGTCAAACTGGAAGTTCTCTCCTCCCTCCAGAGAAAGGTACTTCGTTTTTTGATGGCCTGTTCTTTCCGCTGGGATCTCACTCACAGAGATCTTTCATTTAGTTGTTGTTGTTTTTTTTTTTTTTTTTGGTCACAGTGCCTTGGCTTTCCATGCCTGAAATACTCTCATGGGCTAGCCAGATCCAAATGCCTTAAGGGCTGATTCTGAGGCCAGAGTGCTGTTTAGGACATCTGCCATTCTATGAGTCTGCTGACTCATCCTATGAGTCCCATGTTGGATTGTTCTCTCCTTTTTAATTCTTTCAGATAGTATTAGCAGACACTAGTCTTGTTTATGTGATCCCTTTGACTCTTAGACCTATCAGTATGATCAACTGTGAACTGAAATTGATCACTTTGACTAGTGAGATGGCATTGGTCCATGCCACATTGATGGGGTTGAATTGGAGTCCCCTGGCACATTTCTAACTCTACCGTTTGGGGAAAGTCCAATTGAGCAAGTGCCAAACTGTACATCTCTTCCCTCTCTTACCTATAGAAGATCAACTTAGTATATACTAAGTAAATATTTCAACAGACTGCACCACACAGAAACATAAAGTGTAAAGTACTGTTTGAGTAGTAGTTTTACCATTAATTCACATAGTATAACACATTAAGGACAGAGATTCTACATGGGGAGTAGGTGCACAGTGACTCCTGTTGTTGATTTAACAATTGACACTCTTATTTATGATGTCAGTAATCACCCAAGGCTCTTGTCATGAGCTGCCAAGGCTATGGAAGCCTCTTGAGTTTACAAAATCCGATCTTATTTAGACAAGACCATAGTCAAAGTGGAAGTTCTATCCTCCCTTCAGAGAGAGGTACCTCCTTCTTTGATGGCCCATTCAGAAATATTATCCTTAAATAATATTTATAGAATGTTTTTGATCATAAATACTATACTATCATTACTATTCATATACTACTAGATATTACTTATTGAATAGTTAACATTTCTCACATTTTCTTCCCAACAATTTATAGTTAATATTTCTCATACTTGTCATGTTATAAAGTAAGTAATTCTACTATTCCCATTTCCTAGATGTAATTTATGCAGTAATCAAAAACAAGGGATGGACCAGAGATCTATATCTAAGCAATTCTATTCTTTAAAATTATTTGACTGATGGTGATATTGGCCAATATTCAAATCAGTAAGCTTAAATTTTATCACTTATCATTTAATTATTACATGTTTGATTATTATAACGCATAAGACTGTTTTGTTATGTTCTTTTGTGTATATAAGATATAGGAAATTCAAATAAACATTTAAAAATCTGGACACATTATATTTCTGCAATAAGTGTTAACAGAATACAACAGATATTTTACCATTTAAGCAAAATCCATGTTGTAGCTGTATTAGCCGATGTTTCAGCATAAAGGAGAAAGTATGCTCAGTGGGATAACAGAGGAAATTTGAATCAATGAAATATTTAAGTAGTTTTAAGAAAATATTTTTTCTTTCTCCAGTAGCTCCAAAGAACTCCCTCAGTGAAATTCAAACCTTCAGCTTCCTGGGGAAAGGCAACAGCAGAGAGTACATCTATCTATTGTACTTTTTTTTTTTTTTAACGAAAGTAGTTTCCATTATTCTACTCCTTGTATCCATGCCCTTTTATATCTATTAATTATTTAATTATTTGAAGGGCAGAGTGACAGAGAGTGAGAGGCCAAGAGAGAGAGAGATTTTTCATCCACTGATTCATTTCCCAAATGGCTACAACCAAGATGTCTAGCCAGGCCAAAGCCAGCAGCTAGGAATACCATCCTGTTCTCCAATGTGCGTGGCAGGGCCCCAAGTACTTGGGCCATCCTCCACCACCTTCCTAGGCATGTTAGCAGTAAGCTAACCATGTCTTTTCAATGTGACTTTATAAAACCTCAGATCAATACAATTAGCCTTGTGACTTCTTTTCTCGACCAGAATGTGCCTTATTGTGCCAGTTCAAAGCTGTCACTAACCAGGCTTTTCACACTAGACTTTCTGGTTGGACTCCTGGAATCCAAGCACATGTTAATCTGTTGGATGATGAGACACTCTGTTGCCACAACTGAGTTAGCTTGGCTACTCTAGCCAAGGCCTAAATCAGATGAGAGAGCTCAGCCAACATCAGCAAATACACCCATCAGTTTGCAACCCCCTATGAATGCATAAGGAATCTAGCCTACATGAAAAGTCACATGCAATGATAAACCATTTTTGTTTGAAGGTAATAGAATTTAAGAAAAATGACTAATACAATATCCCAATAATGCATTTACTCAATCAGAAATCATTTATTAGATCTGTGTATTAAGCAAAGCATTATACTAAGCATCACACAAATAGAAAGATAAAATACTAATGTATTTACTTATAGAAAATTTAAGTGAAATGTATAAAGCTTTAACCACAAACAAGAAAGGTTAGTTCAGGGAAGCATTTTTTTTTTAAGTGAGACAAGAACAAACATGATATAAACATGAGAATGAAAGAAGTGTTTGTTACTGATTGAATTTTTATATTTCAACTAACTTGGCTTTTCAGTAAAGTCAATGAGATGGGATGTTATTTAATGAGGCTAGCAGACTTAATGATTTTCCATTCACTATATATTAGTAAATATTTCATAACTATGACATATACACAAATTTATTAATATGTATTACTATCCATGTCCAAGTCTATAGCTTAAGCAAAAATATACCTTGGACATTTATATAATTTTATGCTTTCATATTAAAAATATGTATTAAGGTATACTATAAGTGCTTCTAATAATAGCACTAGTACATAATTAATAATAATTAACATTATTATACATAGTATTACTGAGCATTGCTGGCACTAAGATAAGTATTTTTAAGTCACTTTTCTTATTATTTTAGAGGTGATACTTTCCTCATTTATTGATGTGGCAAATGAAGTTTAGAGACATAATTATTCTAGTTCTTGCATATATGAAGCATCAGAACTGAGATTAGAATATACCCACACACAATATACAAATAAGGTGTATTATAGAAATAGTTTTTATTGATTTCTACAAAAAGGTTTGTGGAAAATAAACTTAAAAGATATATTTATTTTGGTGCCAACAGTTGAAAATCCATGAATAGTCCTTGCATAATACATATTTCCATGAACTTTTTGAAAATCCAGTATACTAATCTCTAGGTGAGGACCACTAGTTCACTATTACGAAATCATAAAAAGTAAAGCACAATGAATTTTATGTTGATATTTATATTCATTCAATCAATAGATTTTTTTAATTGATGACACAAGTATTGTATTTAGACATTTGAAGTTTGTGAAATATATAAATCTGGGATTTGCTGCATTTAAATAAGATCTCAAAACACGGTGAAAGCAAGCCATAGTTCTAGTCTCTCTGCTCAGCAGTATGATGTTCTTTTGCAAACAACAAAAAAGTGAAATTTTAATCACCCTGATTTAACCATTGTATACTTTCACAGAAATATCATACTGTATCATAGAAATATGTACAATTAAGTGCTCATCAAAAAGTTTTTAAAAAATCAGATGTAAAAGTCTATCTACCCCGAGTTGATTTTCATCCACTGTACATATGAATGGGATTAAGACAATCTCCCCCAAGAAATTAAAAACAAAAAGTTAAAGCATCGAGTTATTTAATGCTTTGCTTTTCCTTCTCTCTGACGTCATATTTATCTGGGTCTTACTTCAAGATTTTCCACTGTCTTCGACTCCCCAAGCTATGCATTTCTTATAATGCCATTTTCTTCACATTACTTTCACTTACTTGATCCTCCAGTTTGTCTGTCTATAAACTGGCCAGATTCCACTTACAAAGTTTATTCCACCACATGTCAGATTAAACACTGGACTTCATCAACCAACTACCTTGTCACAGTCCTGTAAATACGCTGTGCTTACTTCCTGAAGCATTATGAAGCCTTTCTGTTCTTCTACATTATTCCGATCCTTTAGATATCACAATACATCCTTCCACAAGGCTCCTCGTGTATCAAAATGAATTGAAAAGAAAATATACTGTTTTGTTAAATTTTGCTTTACATGTTTCTCAATCAAATTCTTAAGAATTATATATTGTGGCTGGTGCCATTGTGTATTGGGTTAAGTTGCTGCCTGTGATACTGGGATCCCATATAGGCACTGGTTCCTACTCCAGCTGCTCCATTTCTGATCCAGCTCCATGCTAATGTGCCGGGGAAAGCAACAGATGATAACCCAAAGATGTGGGCCCTTGCCACCCACATGGGAGATTCTGATGAGACTCCTGACTCTTGACTTCAGTCTGGTCCAGCCCTGGCCTGCGGCCATTTGGGGAATGAATGAGAAGACATAAGATCTCTTTCTTATTTTCTTTTTTTCCTTTCCTCTCCTTTCTCCTCTCCTTTCTCCTTTCTCCTTTCTCCTTCCTTTCTCTCTAACTCTACCTTTAAAGTAGATTTTTTAAAACAGTGATCTACTACTGTAATTGTAATGATATGTAACTATTATAAAATTTATTATATGATTTAAACTGACATATTTTCATTTGATTATTGTCTTGCCTGTATTCCTGCTGAACTATGGTCTTCATATTTTTTTACCTGTAACACGCCTTATTTAGTGGAACATGATGCTTTTGCCTACAATGTAATTTTAAATGTTATCTCAAAAATTTTTCAACAAAAATTACAAAAAAAAAATGAGTAGGTAAGAAAAAGTAAACACTACATTATCATCTCGTTCTTTCTTCTTCATAGGAACCTTTGTGTATACTGATTATTAAGATGGTTTTTGAAGTGTGTCTTGTTATTCTGTATTACCTTTTTATTCTGCAAATAAAATATAATAATATATGGATATTTCTTTATCCCACCTCTTCACTGAAGTTGTAGATCCTTGAAAGGGCATCATTTTTAAGATGTAGTCCTTCACTTGTTACTTTACTACTGGTTACTGTTTTGTTGTTTTCTTAACAAATATTGGCTGAATGAGGTGTTTTTAACAGCAAAAATTACACAACAGGATAATTTTCTTTTTTTTTTTAAATATTGATTGATTTGTTTGAAAGGCAGAGTTCCAGAGAGGGAGAGACAGAGGCAGAGGCAGAGGCAGAGAGGAATCCTCCACCTGTTGGTTCACTCCCCAAATGGCTACAGTGGCAGGGCAGGGCCAGGCTGAAGATAGGAGCTTCATGCAGTCTCCCACATGGGTACAGGGGCCCAAGTATTGGGGTCATCCTCTCCTGCTTTCCCAGGCATATTAGCAGGGAGCTAGATCAGAAGTGGGGCAGCTAGGACCTGAACTGGTACCCAAATGGGAATCCAATGAAGCAGGAAGAGGTTTACTCATTGCGCCCCAACCCTGGCCCAGGCTATTTTTCTTAAGGTAAACATAAAATGCACTAAGTTGTTCATAGATTCCCTCAAAGAATGGTTTTGGATATCAAACGGCAGATTAAATATTGCTTGAAAATAGTAATTTTTTAAGAATTTAAACATTTCAGACAACTAAAAAAAATACCATGAGTTTTTAAAATTAACTGATGTCACTATGAAACTATAGAGTCAATCTAGAGATCTACCTAAACAAGAGAGGAAAAACAACACAAAATATATACAATAATTCTTAGGGAGCTAGATTTTCTGATTCTAGATTAGTAACCTTCCAGATGTAAATGAGTAAAAGAGCACCGTCTGATAGAATTTCCTATGATAAAGAAATGTTTGCTTACATCTGCACAGCTCAGTAGGTTAGCCACTATTCATATGTGGCTATTGAGCACTTAAATTTTGGTTAATATTATTAAAGACTAATATCTTTACATTTATTTTTAAACATTTTAAATGCAAATATTAATGGTAATATGTGGCTATCATCAACATGGAAGTGTAGATCTGATAGGTAGTGACTTTTCTCCACAAATATTGCCAAGAGGCAAAGTATTTTATATATGCGCCAATGACTAAACTAGTCAGTAAAACAGAAAATTAGATATCTTCAATGTTTTGTAGATAATATAACTCTTCAGAAATCACAAAGCAAAGATTTTAATGAAGTGTGTTTCTGTATTAAATTAGACTATCTCTACAAATTTTAACTCATGACACAATAAACAGAACAAATCAGAAATTTCTGTTACCCATAATTTCATGAGATAAAAAGGATACGAAAGCCATTTCAAAGCAGCAGAAACAGAGAAGTTTGGGAATAATTTATTCCTATCCTGTGAAACTGTGACATCTTAGCTAGAAAAGGGCAGAATTTCTTTTCTCATTCAGATTGGCTTTCACTTCAGTATGAAGCAGGAGAGAGACAAACACCAGAGAGAAGGGTAAATCAATATTTTTCATTTCTCAAGAAAAATGGTTCTATACGAATAAAGCTGACTCCTCCTTTTGGAATACACTAGAGAAGTAGGTTCAATGTTCAACAGCTTTTAACATTTTGCTTAAGTGAACTGACATTTTGTGTTGAGAATAGTCTACAAGGTGGTAAAGCAAATTAATTTTGTTTCCTCTTTTCTGTCAATGTTAGTGTACATAAATGAGACTGGGCAATAAAAATCACATAGAAAAATACTGTTCTAAGGTTGAAAATAAGAAATATCCAAGCCCCTTTTGTTTTAAGCTTTCTCTTCAGTTCATTTAGGACCACCCACTTCATAATTCTTACATTCACATGTCTGACTAGCGTTTCCCTCACCATATTTTCTTTTCCTCAGTATGCTAAGCCATTAAAAAAAGAGAGAGAGAATAAGAATAATCCATGGACTACTCACTTCCATTCACACTGTAAAACATAAAAATAGTTTAGACACACCACCAGTGCCTATTTTAGAAATAACATATACAAGTACACTACTCTGTCAAGTAAACTTCTTGATCTGAATTTGAAATTTTGAAGGGGTATCTTCTTTAAATGTTGTTTCAAAATCTTTTTTTTAAGTCAATGAAGTAGACACATGGCTGGTACAGATACTTTAGTGCATGTTTCTATTGATATCAATTTGAATAGTAATTGGTTTACAATGCAAAATAACTAATATTTTAGAACCAAAGAAGCTGTTCTTCTGGCAGTCACATTGAAATGGTCTAAATATTTGTTTTATTTGAATGAGATCCACACTTGCTTTCGTTTTTGTCACATGGTACAGATTAATTGCTAAGATGGTGTGCATTTTCGGGGGGTGGAGCCAAGATGGCGGATAGTGAGGACGTGTGCCATAGTTTGGGAAAATAAAGTTTCATAAAAGTGGAATTACTGTAGCCTCAGGAAAAGACTCAAGAAAAAAACTGCAGAGGAAACGCTTCCGGATCTAGAGGATGTGACACAGAGGACCTACAGGGAGCCCACCACGTGGAAACCCAACCACGGGAGACGAGCCGCAGAATCTCGCCAGCGTGGGAACGAACGGAAGGTAAGACAAAGACATCAGAAACCCGAGACATTGAGGGGGAAAGGCAGAAACCTCACTCTTCACTCACAGAGAAAAACAAAGAGCAGGTGCCATTTTACATATGTAAAGCGCCACCAACCAGTACACAAACTCAGTAACTTTGGAACTTTGGTGAAACTTGAGAACACACTGAGGGCTGCATAAACTCTTTGTGTGGTCCCAGGGGTAGATCAAACAAATACTCACAGAGGCCAGATTTCAACTACCCTCAATTCCACTCCCCTGTGCCGAATTACTTCCCAACTGAGTCAAAAAAAAAAAAAAAAAAAAAAAAAGAGAGAGAGAGAGAGAGAGAGAGCGATCCAGCAAGAAGCAAGGGAGTGAACAATCTGGGTGAGTCACTTTTTGCACAGCCTTAAACCTGAAAAATCAAGCGGAGCTCTCTGGCCACACTCATCACAGCCTCTAAGGATCCATCAAAGCAGACAGCCCACTTAGAGGCATAGTATAACGAGAAAAAAACACCACAGCCAAAAAAAAAAAAAAAACCATAAATTATCTCCAACATGCATGCCAAATAACAATCGTAGAAAAAGAGGTAACAAGAGCAAGGAAGACACTATCATGCCCCCAAATGAACAAGACACCCCAATCCAAGATTATGAAGATGAAGAGATAGAGGAAATGCAAGAAGCGGATCTCAAAAAATTGATAAGAACATTAAGAAGTTCTCAAAAACAAATTCTTGAACTACAGAAATCCTTCATGGACAAGATAGAAAATCTCTCTCGTGAAAATGAAATATTAAGGAGGAATCAAAATGAAATGAAACAACTAGTAGAACATGAAACTGTGATAGTGACAAGAAACCACAATGAAATGAAGAACTCAATAGATCAAATGACAAACACATTAGAGAGCCTTAAAAACAGAATGGGTGAAGCAGAAGAGAGAATATCGGAATTAGAAGACAAAGAACAGGAAAGGAAACAGTCAAATCAAAGAAAAGAAGAAGAAATCAGAAATCTAAAAAATACTGTCAGGAATCTACAGGGTACTATTAAAAAACCCAACATTCGGGTTCTAGGAGTTCCTAAATGCATGGAGAGGGAGAAAGGATTAGAAGGCCTTTTTAGTGAGATACTAGCAGAAAATTTCCCAGGTTTGGAGAAGGACAGAGACATCCTAGTACAGGAAGCTCATAGAACCCCTAATAAACATGATCAAAAGAGATCCTCACCACGACACGTCGTAATCAAACTCACCACAGTGAAACACAAAGAAAAGATCCTAAAATGTGCAAGAGAGAAACGCCAGATTACTCTCAGAGGATCTCCAATTAGACTCACAGCTGACTTCTCATCAAAAACCCTACAAGCTAGGAGAGAATGGCGAGATATAGTCCAGGTACTAAGAGAGAAAAACTGCCAGCCCAGAATATTATATCCTGCAAAGCTCTCATTTGTGAATGAAGGTGAAATAAAGACCTTTCATAGCAAACAGAAATTGAAAGAATTTGTCACCACTCGTCCAGCCCTGCAAAAGATGCTTAAAGATGTGTTACATACAGAAACACAGAAACATGGTCACCAATATGAAAGAAGATAAAGGAAGGAAACCTCACAGCAAAAGATCACAGGAATCTCAAACCATATATTAGAAAAAAAGTTAATCCTTCTCAATAGTCACATTGAATGTTAATGGCCTGAACTGTCCAGTTAAAAGACACCAATTGGCTGATTGGGTTAAAGAACAAAACCCATCTTTTTGCTGCTTACAAGAAACTCATCTTTCCAACAATGATGCACACAGACTGAAAGTGGAAGGCTGGAAAAAGATATACCATGCAAACAGAAATGAAAAAAGAGCGGGCGTAGGCATCTTAATATCGGACAACATAAACTTTACCACAAAAACTGTTAGGAGAGACAAAGAGGGGCACTATTTAATGATTAAGGGATCCATTCAACAGGAAGATATAACGATTATCAATGTATATGCACCTAATTACAGGGCACCAGCTTATTTAAAAGATTTGTTAAGGGACTTAAAGGGAGACTTAGACCCCAATACAATAGTACTGGGGGACTTCAATACTCCACTCTCAGAGATAGACAGATCAACAGGACAGAAGATCAACAAGGAGACAGTAGATTTAAATGACACTATAGCCCAAATGGATCTAACAGATATCTACAGAACATTTCATCCTACATCTAAGGACTTTACATTCTTCTCAGCAGTACATGGAACCTTCTCTAGGATTGACCACATACTAGGCCATAAAGCAAGTCGCAGCAAATTCAAAAGAATTAGAATCATACCATGCAGCTTCTCAGACCATAAAGGAATGAAGTTGGAAATTAGCAACTCGGGAATCCCTAGAGCACGTGCAAACACATGGAGATTGAACAACATGCTCCTGAATGAACAATGGGTCATAGAAGAAATTAAGAGAAATTAAAAATTTTCTGGAAGTAAATGAGGATAAAAGCACAACATACCAAAACCTATGGGATACAACAAAAGCAGTGTTAAGAGGAAAGTTTATATGAATAGGTGCCTACATCAAGAAATTGGAAAGGCACCAAATAGATGACCTTTCAAGTCATCTCAAGCATCTAGAAAATCTGCAGCAAACCAAACCCAAACCCAGTAGGAGAAGAGAAATAATTAAAATCAGAGAAGAAATCAACAGGATTGAATCCAAAAAAAATTACAAAAAATCAGCCAAACAAGGAGCTGGTTTTTTGAAAAAATAAACAAAATTGACACCCCGTTGGCCCAACTAACTAAAAAAAGAAGAGAAAAGACCAAATCAATATGATCAGAGATGAAAATGGAAACGTAACAACAGACACCACAGAAATAAAAAGAATCATCAGAAATTACTACAAGGACTTGTATGCCAGCAAACAGGGAAATCTATCAGAAATGGACCAATTCTTGGACACATACAACCTACCAAAATTGAGCCAGGAAGACATAGAAACCCTAAACAGACCCATAACTGACACAGAAATTGAAACAGTAATAAAGGCCCTCCCAACAAAGAAAAGCCCAGGACCAGATGGATTCACTGCTGAGTTCTACCAGACATTTAGAGAAGAACTAACTCCAATTCTTCTCAAACTATTCAAAACAATCGAAAAAGAGGGAATACTCCCAAATTCTTTCTATGAAGCCAGCATCACCTTAATTCCTAAGCCGGAAAAAGATGCAGTACTGAAAGAAAATTACAGACCCATATCCCTGATGAACATAGATGCAAAAATACTCAAAATTCTGGCCAATGGAATACAACAACACATCAGAAAGATCATCCACCCAGACCAAGTGGGATTTAACCCTGGTATGCAGGGATGGTCCAACGTTCACAAAACAATCAACACAATACACTACATTAACAGACTGCAGAAGAAAAACCATATGATTCTCTCAATAGACACAGAGAAAGCAATTGATAAAATACAACACCCTTTCATGATGAAAACTCTAAGCAAACTGGGTATGGAAGGAACATGCCTCAATACAATCAAAGCAATATATGAAAAACCCACTGACAACATCCTATTGAATGGGGAAAAGTTGGAAGCATTTCCACTGAGATCTGGTACCACACAGGGATGCCCACTCTCACCACTGCTATTCAATATAGTTCTGGAAGTTTTAGCCAGAGCTATTAGGCAAGAAAAAGAAATTAAAGGGATACAAATTGGGAAGGAAGAACTCAAACTATCCCTCTTTGCAGATGATATGATTCTTTATTTAGGGGACCCAAAGAACTCTACTAAGAGACTACTGCAACTCATCGAAGAGTTTGGCAAAGTAGCAGGATATAAAATCAATGCACAAAAATCAACAGCCTTTGTATACACAGGCAATGCCATGGCTGAGGAAGAACTTCTAAGATCAATCCCATTCACAATAGCTACAAAAACAATCAAATACCTTGGAATAAACTTAACCAAGGACGTTAAAGATCTCTACGATGAAAACTACAAAACCTTAAAGAAAGAAATAGAAGAGGATACCAAAAAATGGAGAAATCTTCCATGCTCATGGATTGAAGAATCAATATCATCAAAATGTCTATTCTCCCAAAAGCTATTTATACATTCAATGCAATACCAATCAAGATACCGAAGACCTTCTTCTCAGATCTGGAAAAAATGATGCTGAAATTCATATGGAGACACAGAAGACCTCGAATAGCCAAAGCAATCTTGTACAACAAAAACAAAGCCGGAGGCATCACAATACCAGATTTCAGGACATACTACAGGGCAGTTGTTATCAAAACAGCATGGTACTGGTACAGAAACAGATGGATAGACCAATGGAACAGAATAGAAACACCAGAAATCAATCCAAACATCTACAGCCAACTTATATTTGATCAAAGATCCAAAACTAATCCCTGGAATAAGGACAGCCTATTCAACAAATGGTGCTGGGAAAATTGGATTTCCACATGCAGAAGCTTGAAGCAAGACCACTACCTTTCACCTTACACAAAAATTCACTCAACATGGATTAAAGACTTAAATCTACGACCCGACACCATCAAATTATTAGAGAGCATTGGAGAAACCCTGCAAGATATAGGTACAGGCAAAGACTTCTTGGAAAAGATCCCAGGAGCACAGGCAGTCAAAACCAAAATTAACATTTGGGATTGCATCAAATTGAGAAGTTTCTGTACTGCAAAAGAAACAGTCAGGAAAGTGAAGAGGCAACCGACAGAATGGGAAAAATATTTGCAAACTATACTACAGATAAAGTGTTGATAACCAGAATCTACAAAGAAATCAAGAAAATCCACAACAACAGAACAAACAACCCACTGAAGAGATGGGCCAAGGACCTCAATAGACATTTTCGAAAGAGGAAATCCAAATGGCCAACAGACACATGAAAAAATGTTCAAGATCACTAGCAATCAGAGAAATGCAAATCAAAACCACAATGAGGTTTCACCTCACCCCAGTTAGAATGGCTCACATACAGAAATCTACCAACAATAGATGCTGGAGAGGATGTGGGGAAAAAGGGACACTAACTCACTGTTGGTGGGAATGCAAACTGGTTAAGCCACTATGGAAGTCTGTCTGGAGATTCCTCAGAAACCTGAACATAACCCTACCATACAACCCAGCCATCCCACTCCTTGGAATTTACCCAAAGGAAACTAATTTGGCTAATAAAAAAGCCATCTGCACATTAATGTTTAGTGCAGCTCAATTCACAATAGCTAAGACCTGGAACCAACCCAAACGCCCATCAACAGTAGACTGGATAAAGAAATTATGGGACATGTACTCCATAGAATACTATACAGCAGTAAGAAACAACGAAACCCAGTCATTTGCAACAAGATGGAGGAATCTGGAAAACATCATGCTGAGTGAATTAAGCCAGTCCCAAAGAGACAAATATCATTTGTTTTCCCTGATCGGTGACAACTGAGCACCAAAGGGGAAACCTGTTAAGTGAAATGGACACTATAAGAAACAATGACCTGATCAGCTCTTGTCCTGACTCTAGATGTACAATGTAATACTTTATCCTTTTTAGTATTTGTTGTTGTTGTTCTAGTACTAGTGGTTGAACTCTGTAATTAACACACAATTATTCTTAGGTGTTTAAATTTTTACTGAAAAGTGATCCCTGTTAAATCTAAGAGTGGAAAAAGAGAGGGAGGAGATGTACAATTTGGGACATGCTCAATCAGACTTGCCACAAATGGTGGAGGTAGAAATGTGCCAGGGGATTCCAATACAATCCCATCAAGGTGGCATATGCCAATGCCATCTCACTAGTCCAAGTGATCAATTTCAGTTCACATTCGATGGCTTGGATAGGTCTAAGAAACAAAGGGATCACACAAACAAGACAAGTGTCTGCTAATACTAACTGATAGAATCAAAAAGGGAGAGAAAGATCCAACATGGGAAGTGGGATACACAGCAGACTCATAGAATGGCAGATGTCCTAAACAACACTCTGGCCTCAGAATCAGCCCTTAAGGCATTCAGATCTGGCTGAAGAGCCCATGAGAGTATTGTAGGCATGGAAAGCCAAGATACCATGGAAAAGAAAAAGAAGAAGAAGACCTAAATGAAAGATCTCTGTGAGTGAGATCCCAGTGGAAAGAACGGGGCCATCAAAGAAGGAGGTACCTTTCTCTGAAGGGAGGAGAGAACTTCCACTTTGACTATGACCCTATTGGAATAAGATCAAAGTCAGCGAACTCTAAAGGCTTCCATAGCCCTGGCAACTCATGACTAGAGCCTAGGGAGATTACTGACGCCATGAACAGGAGTGTCAAATTGTTAAATCAGCAACAGGAGTCACTGTGTGCTTGCAGTGATGCTATAACTAGTACTGAAACAGTATTTTTACACTTTGTGTTTCTGGGTGGGTACAAACTGATGAGATCTTTACTAATTATATACTGAATCGATCTTCTGTATATAAAGATAATTGGAAATGAAAAAAAAAAACCCTGGTGTTAAATTGGAAATGGCATAGAAAATTAATTAATTTAAAAAAATTATGTAGGATCTCTGTCTTTAATGTGCTGTACACTCTTATTTAATGCCGTAACTAGTACTCCAACAGTATTTTTTTTTCACTTTGTGTTGCTATATGGGGGCAAACTGTTGAAATCGTTACCTAATATATACTAAACTGATCTTCTGTATATAAAGAGAATTGAAAATGAATCATGATGTGATTGGAAGTGGAGAGGGAGCAGGAAAGGGGAGGGTTGTGGGTGGGCGGGAAGTTATGGGATGGGGGTAGCCATTGTAACCCATAAGCTGTACTTTGGAAATTTATATTCATTAAATAAAAGTTTAATTAAAAAAAAGGATGGTGTGCATTTTCCTATAGTTTCCATGTAATATAAGAGGATATATCTGAATGAGAGGGAAGAAATAATTGAAATATTATTTAATTTCAGTGAAATGCAATTACATAAAACATACTTCCTTAGATAAGAAAGTTTATAATTATCATTTGATAAGTCTTTAATTCAAAAATGTCAAAGAAAAAATAACAGAATTTGATTAGTAGTTAAAAGGGTAAAAATACTATGCATGTGTATAGCTGCCTACTTACTATACTAAACACAAATATAAATCAGCAGAGTGGTACAGGGCTTTAAAGCACACATTTGGAAAAAATCCAAGATGACTGAAAAAAAATTGTGCTGATTTTGACCATGGGAAAATACCAGAAGAAATGGGAGGAACACCATTCCCAGGGGACAGTTAGAACAAAGTTTTCAGTAGAAAGTCTACAGAAAGAAGAGAGACTCCATGGAGCAGTGCGGACTGTACAATCACACAGCAGCAAGCAGGACACTGGTGGGGACTGGTGCAGATGCCATCATCTAAGAGCAAGGTTGCAGGAATCTGCAGCACCCTGTACCACCAATGACACTGTCTGTAGGATATCCTCGCACCTCAGTGGGTGGGATGCACAGGTATAGAAGGTTCACCTTGATTTACCTTGGCGGAGAAGGCCTGGGGATGTGAACGCACAAGCTGGCATTATTGTATCCTCACCTGCTGAAAATAGAGATCTCTGACACCCAACTGGGTGTCATTCTGGACTACTGCCACACACTAGAGCATTGGACAAAGTTCCCTGGCCCCACCCAAAACATACTCCTGGATATCTACTGAGGGAACAGATATTCCACTTATCCATGGAGATGTATTTCAAAGAATAAAGCCCTCAGAGGGGAAAATCAGCAACTGTTTCCACAAACATGGAAAAGTATATGTAGAAATATAAAAAACATGAACAAGGAAGACAATATGAGTCCCTAAAAGGAACATAATAACACTTCAATATTAGGATGTGAAGATCAAGAAATTGATAAAATGCCTAAAAAATGAAAAAGAATGATCATGATATTACTAAAAACTACAGAGACTCAAATATATGAGATAAAGGAAAACATGTATAGATATATGAGAAATTCAGCTGGGAGATAAACAAAGAAAAATCAAACTGACATATTAGAAATGAAGAATTAAATATGTCAAATAAAAAAGAGAATGCCTTAGCAACAGATTCAGTGAGACAGAAGAAAGAATAGTTGAGAAGACAAATCTTTTGAAATATCTCTGTTATATAAAAAATAGAAAAACTACAAACAATGTTTGTGATTGGGTTACAATAAACAAATATAAGTGTCTTAGGAATTCTTGAAATTATCGAAAGACAGAATGGCTTAGAATGGCTTAGAAGACTGATTCTGTAAAATAACAGCAGAAAATTTTCCTAAATTGGAGAAAGATATAGGTATTCAAGTACAGGAAGCACATAGAATCCCTAATAAACATAATTAGAAAACATTTTCATTATAACACATTATTTTCAAATGTAAAGCATGAAGAAAAGATCTCACAATACTTAAGAGAGACATGCCAGATGGCTTTCAAAGTATCTCCAACTAGATTGGCAACTGATTTCAGACACCGTACTGGGCTAGGAGCGAATGCCAAATATAGTTCAACTCCTGAAAGACTAAAACTGTCAATCCAGAATATGGCACCCAGCAAAGTTCTCATTTATAAATTAAGGTGAAATAAAGACCTTCCATAAACAAATAGAAACTTAAAGAATTTGTCACCACCCGTGGAGCCTTACAAATGGTATTTAAGGATGTGCTACAAAAAGAAACAGAGAAAGATAATCAGCATCATGAAATAATGTGAAGGAAGAAAGCTGTTCAGTAAAAGTAAAAAGAAGATCCAAAACAAACAATAGTAATAACTATGGAAAAGAGGCAGAATCAAGTCATTTCTTATCAATAATACACTTGAATGTGTATGGCCCAAATTCTCTAATTAAAAGACACAGACTGGTAGAATGAATTTAAAAACAAGACCCATTTCTAAGATGTCTACAATAAACTCACTCCACCTACAAAGATATAAACTGATTGAAAGTGAAAGAATGGAAAAAAGATATTCCATGCAAAAAGAAATAAAAAACAAGCATGAGTAGTCATCTTAATATAAAACAAAATAATTTCTAAGACAAAAAACTACTAAAACACAAAGAAGGGCATTCATCATGTAATGATTAAGGGATTAATTCAACAGGAAAACCTACCTATATTAAACGTACTTGCTACCGATTCCAGAGCACCTGGCTATTTATAGCAAATATTAATGGATTTAAAGGGAGATAGAGGCTCCACTACACTAATAATGTGGGACTTCAACACCCCACTTCCATGAATGAACAAATCAACTAGACAAAAAATAAACAATGAAACGGAACTAATCTCACTGTGGACCAAATGGATCTGATTGATATCTATAGTATATTTCACCACACAGCTGCAGAATACAAATTATACACATGAAGGCATGAAACATTCTCTAGGATAGATCATATGATAAGCCATTGAATAAATCTCAACAAAATAAAAAAAATTGAAATCATACCATGTATCTTGACTGACTACAATGAAATAAAGTTGGAAACTAAGATAAAAGAAACAGTAGAAAATACACAAACAAATGAAGATGGAACTATATACTTCTTAACAAATAGTGAGTCATAGAAGAAATCAAAAGAGAAATAAAAAATAATCTTAGAAATGAATGGAGATGCCAGCACAATATATTAAAACTTACAGGATACAATAAAAGCAGTGTTAAGATAATTTTTACAGCAATTAATTCCTATATCAAGAAATTGGAAAGGCATCAAATAAAGGATCTAAAAATGCAGCTCAAGGATCTAGAAAAACAAGAAGAAATCAAATCCAAATTAGGAGGAAAGATGATAAAAAAAATAGGGAATAATCAAAATTTGAATTAAAAACATAAAAAAAATCAGTGAAATGAAGTTTTTTTTTTTTAAATAAACAAAATTGATAAACCTTTGCTGAACTAACCAGAAAAAGGAGGATGGTCCAGATCAACAAAAACACAGATGAAAAAGAAGATGTTACAATGGATACCAAAGAAAAAAAGAAAAATCACCAGGAATTACAACCAGCTTTACGCCAACATTTTGGAAAATCTAGAAGAAATGGGTAAATTTATGCACCAAAATTGAGGCACAAAGACATAGGAAATCTAACTAGACCAATATCCAAGGCAGAGATTGAATCAGTAATATAGGCCCTCCCAAAAAAGATAAACCCAAGACTTGATGGTTACACTGTTGATTTCCACCCAAGGGATGAAATCCTCCCAAACTCCTTCTATGAGGCCAGCAACATGTTAATTTGGAAACCAGGAAAAAGATACAACAAAGAAAAAGAGCTAAAGACAAATAGCTCTGATGAACACAGATGCAAAAATCCTCAACAAAATACTAGTTAATGAAATCCAACAACATATCAAAAAGATGTTCCACGGGGACCCAATAGGATTTAACCCTGGGATGCAGAAATGGCTCAACATACACAAATCAATAAATGTTATACATCATATTAAAAATCAGCAAATTAAAAATGATTATCTGAATAGATACAAACAAAGTACTTCATAAAATACAACATCCTTTCAGGATAAAAACTTTCAGAAACTTGGTATAAAAGGGACAAACTTCAACACAATAAAAGTAATATATGCCAAACCACTGTCAGCATCATATTGAATTGGGGAAAGCTAGAAGCATTTCCAATAAGATCTGCAACCAGACAAGGATGCCCACTCTCACCATTACTATTCAATTTAGTTCTGAAAGATTTAGCCAGAGTCATTAGGCAAGAAAAAGGAAACCAGGCTGGTGCTGCGGCTCACTTGGCTAATCCTCCACCTGCGGTGCCAGCACCCCGGGTTCTAATGTCTAGCTCCTCTTCCAGTCTAGTTCTCTGCTGTGGCCTGGGAAGGCAGTGGAGGTTGGCCCAAGTGCTTGGGCCCTGCACCCGCATGGGAGAGCAGGAGGAAGCACCTGGCTCCTGGCTTAGGATTGGGGCAGCGCCGGCTGTAGCAGCCATTTGGGGGGTGAACCAATGGAAGGAAGACCTTTCTCTCTGTCTCTCTCTCTCACTGTCTAACTAAGCCTGTCAAAAAAAAAAAAAAAAAAAAGAATCCAAAGGTGTACATATTGAAAAGGAAGAACTGAAATTATCTCTGTTTGCAAATGTCATGCTTGTATGCATAGGGGAACCAAACAATCCATGAAGAGATTACCTGAACCCATAATACAGTTTGGCAAAATTGCAGGATATAAAATCAACACAAAATATCAATTGTATTTCTGTACACAAACAATACTTTGGCTGAGAAAGAACTTTTAAGATCAGTCCATTGACAATA
The DNA here is from genome assembly GCF_033115175.1 of Lepus europaeus. Classification (NCBI taxonomy): domain Eukaryota; kingdom Metazoa; phylum Chordata; class Mammalia; order Lagomorpha; family Leporidae; genus Lepus; species Lepus europaeus. Next base: position 87,961,334 of record NC_084833.1, on the reverse strand, counting down.
GTAACTGAAAATTTAAATATCTTGGGGTAAATTTAACCAACGACATGAAAGATCTCTATAATGAAAATCACCAAACACTAAGGAAAGAAATAGAAGATGACACAGAAAAGTTAAAAATCTTCTATATTCACGAATTAGAAGAATTATTATCATCAAAATGACAATAATACCCAAAGCAATTAACAGATTGAAGCAAAAGGATGTTCCTCTCAAATCTAGAAAAAAAATGACCCTAAAATTCACCTGGCAACACAAGATTGCTAAAGCAATCTTATTTTTATTATAAAGCTGGAGGCATTGCAATACCAGATTTCAAGGCATATTACAGGGCAGTCACAAAAAAGTTTGGTACTGATATAAGAATAAACAGAAACTCCAGGAATTAATCCATGAATCTACAACAAAATAATCTTTGACAAATGCAATCTTTGACAAAATCTCTCCCTAGAGAAAGGACAGTCTCTTCAACAGAAAGGTGTTAGGAAAATTTGATCTCTGCATGTAGAAGTATGAAACAAGACCTCTGTGTATATCCTATGCAAAAATCCACTCACAATGGATAAATTATCTAAATCTAAGACCTGAAATCAGCAAATTCCTATAGAAAAATATAAGGGAAATACTGTAAGACATAGGCAAAGGAAGGACTTCTTGGGTAAGACTTCTGAAGTAAAAGCAGAGATTGACACAAGGGATTATAACAAGCTAAGAAGCTATCACACAAAGCAAAAGAAACGCTCAACAAAGTGAAAAGACAACCAACATAACGGGAGAAAATATTTTCAAATAATACATCTGATAAAAGATTAATACCCAGAATATATAAGGAGCTCAAGAAACTCAACAACAATAAAACAAACAATACACTTAAGAAATGGGCTAAGGATACTAGTAGGTATTTTTTTGAAGGATGTAGTACAAATGGACAACAGACACATAAAAAGATTAAGATCACTAGACATCAGAGAAATGCAAATAAAAACCACAATGTAGTATCATGTCACTCCAATTAGAATGGTTATCATTCAATAATCCAAAATACATGCTGACAATGATGTCTAGAAAAGTATCACTGTAACACACTGCTGGTGGGAATGAAAACTAGTACAACAATTATGGAAGACAGTATGGAGATTCTTCAGAAATCTGAAAATCAATCTACCATATTAGCAACAATCCCTCTACTGGGAATTCACTCAAAGCAACTGAATTCTGCATATTCAAGTGTTATTTGTGCCCCCATGTTTACAGAAGCTCAATTCACAATAGCTAAGATACCAAACCAACCTAGATGTTTATCAATTAGAAAATATAATATATATGGATGTGTATACACACACATACACACACACACATATATATATGCACACACACATACAAACATACATGATGGAAAACTATGCCATAAAAAGAATGAAATCCTGTCTTTTGCAACAAAATGAATGCAATTGGATATCATTATGCCTAGTGAATCAAGTCAATCTCCAAAGACAAATATCATAGGCTTTCTCTGATTTGTGGTACTTTTTTTAAAAAAAACTTTTATTTAATGAATATAAATTTCCAAAGTACAGCTTATGGATTACAATGGCTTCCCCACCCCCATAACTTCCCTCCCACCCACAACCTCCCCTTTCCCGCTCCCTCTCCCCTTCCATTCACATCAAGATTCATTTTCAATTCTCTTTATATACAGAAGATCAGTTTAGTATATATTAAGTAAAGATTTCAACAGTTTGCCCCTGATTTGTGGTACTTTATATAGTGATTACAAAAAGTAATGTATGTGAATGAAATTGACATCTTGAGATGTGATTATTGTTTATAACCTTGTCTGTACTCCTAAGCAACAGTGGTCTTCCTACTTTCAACTTGTTGGATTCTTTATTTAGTGGAGGTTTAAGTTTGTGGCTAAAAGAAAATTGGAAGTATGTCATCACAAAAATTAAAAAGAAAAATAAGAAAGCAAGGAGGGGAGATGGAGTCAGGGTGAGCAATGTGGCTATATTCTTAAAACGATGTCTGAAATGCATGAAATCTCTCTTCTTTATAAATATGTTTATTTAAAAAAGCATACATTGTAGGACCAACTTATTCAAACTTTAAAGAGACACTTTCGTGGCAAAGATATTTAGGTGATCTGAGCTCAGTTTCCTCATAAGTAAATTGGCTAATAATAAGGTCATAAAACTGAAATGAGAATTTAAAAGTTTCCCAGTATAAACCTTAGAGGACTGATTGAGACATTATAAGAAATATGTTTTGTGATGGCTTAAATTATGACCTTTGATTCACCGATATTCAGGAGACACTAACCACCACTGTTACTTCGTAACCCTCTTCTATTAAATAGAACTTGGTGAAAAATCACAGAACGGGACTTCCAAATGTAAGTCATAGAAGACAATGAACCTTCTGTCTTTTCCTATTGGATTACATACTCTTATCTTTTTTATTTATTTTTTGACAGGCAGAGTGGACAGTGAGAGAGAGAGACAGAGAGAAAGGTCTTCCTTTACCGTTGGTTCACCCTCCGATGGCTGCCGCGGCTGGTGCACTGCAGCCAGCGCACCGCGCTGATCCTAAGGCAGGAGCCAGGTGCTTTCCTGGTCTCCCATGAGGTGCAGGGCCCAAGAACTTGGGCCATCCTCCACTGCACTCCTGGGCCATAGCAGAGAGCTGGCCTGGAAGAGGGGCAACCGGGACAGAATCCAGTGCCCCGACCGAGACTAGAACCCGGTGTGCCAGCGCCACAAGGCGGAGGATTAGCCTACTGAGCCGCGGCGCAGCCCGGATTACATACTCTTAAAAGGCAGCTACAATGCCATAAGGACACCCAAATAGACCTAAAGAAAGATCCAGATTACATCACTTAAATCAGGAAAGACCTCAGTATACCTACTCACAGCTGTCTGAGCAAGTCACATGCTAAATGAAAGTTTCAGTTCAGTTAAGCCTTTCTATCTCTGTAGCCCCAGCCAATACTTTGACAACCTTTGGTCAGAAATACCCGAAGAAGTCATTCATGGACTCCTATCATCAGCAAATGTGAAAAAAACAAATACATGTTGTTTTAGGCCATGAATTTGAGCATAATGTGTTAAGCAACAATTCATAACTTATACTACTGTTAGTGATCAGGATTAAAGAGAGTTCATTAGGGCCAGCCTTGTGGTATAGTGGGTAAAGTTGTAGCCAGCAATGCCGGCAGCCCATATGGGTGCTGGTTTGTGTCCTGGGAGCTTTACTTCTGATCCACCTCCCTAATGGTTTGGGAAATGCAGCAGAAGATGGTCCAATTGTTTGCAACTCTGTTATCCTGTGGAAGACCTTGAAGAAGCTCCTGGTTCCTGGCTTTGTCCTGGCCCAGCCCTAGCTGTTGAGGCCATCTGGGAAGTCAACTAGAAGATGAAAGATTCTCTCTCTCTGTCTCTCCCTCCCTCCCTCTGATTTTGAAAATAAATAAATAAATCTTTTTTTAGAAAAAGAGTATACAGCACTTAAAATATTATTCTAAAAGAAATACAATTTATTTCTTCACTCCATATATAAAGCTTTTAAATGTTTTATAACAAACCAAAAAGCAGAACAAACAACTGTTAGGAGAACATTATTAAAATTATTACTAAAATATTTTTATCAAAATAAATATTAAAACAAATAGAATGCTTTCATTAGTGGTTGACATCATTTTATCAAGTACTTAATTCCTCCCAGTTTAGAAATTCTAACTCTGATTGAATTATTTTTAAATATCCCAATGTACAAATTAACTTTCTTGTAACATAACTTTATTTAGTTATACAACTTAAGTCATTTTAGAAATGGAGAATACAAAACTAACCATGTTCCAGTACGCCCATTCACCCATTCATCTAATAAATATAATGTTCCAAATACTGTTTTCTACACGGAATACAGAATGGTGAGGAAGCCTCACACTCCCTGAACTCACAGAGCTTACAGTCTCAGAGTATTGGCTAACAACTCTGATTATCATCTTAACACCGCACCAAACACTTTCCAAATCATGACATGGTGAATATACCAATTCACTCTGTGCAGCCTGTGGGTCACAGATTTAGCCATTACACTGGACAGAACAGAGTCAGCATCACTCTGTCAGTACCATGTTACAGACCGGATTTGGAGTTATTATTATTTCTTCTCAAAATGGTTTATTCTATCCATAATACTAGGGTTGCTGCAAGAGATTCCATGTCATAAGTTCTTACTGTATTTTCACTTCAATTCAAAACCTTTATTAATTATAAAACCCTTCTATTTCAACTTTGAAGATGCATTAATATATCTGGGGAGAGCTTGTATGTAGACACACATCTAAACTCTAAAGGAATAGACTGAGCCCTATTAAATACAGATTATTATACTTTCCTGCAAAGAGGGAGGCATGATGGATTAAGGACACTCTCTTCCTAAAATTCCCAGAAGTGCTCACTCATAGCCCATGTGGTAAGGTGCTGGAAAGATCATCTGATTCACAATTTTTCACAATGATAGCAAAATGAGAGGGATGTTGTGCTTATACAGAAAGAAGACAGTATAGATTAGTTGGAGACTAAAAAAAAACACTAATTGGTAACCAATAGTTAATATTCATTCCATTGTATTTTAAAAATTACTTGACAACTACTTCTGAAAATACATCTCATAATATAACATAAAATTGTTGAGTAGTCCATGTGGAGAAATAGGAGTGAAGAAGTGGAATGATTACCGAATGCCATAGTAGAGGACTGGTAAGCAAATAAATTTTATGAGAGGGACTCATAAAACAAACCTAAGGTTGTTACGCAATGTTGAGCCATAACATTCAAATATTTATGATAAAGTCTTCTTTGTATTTTGCATTTCTTGTCAGATAAAGAGGTTGATATTTTAGAAAAAAGCATAACAGCTACAAAATTTTTAAACTTGAATCTTTTACAAAACTCAAATTGTACAATTTATGTATAATTCTCACGAGATTATTTTTGCCCTAAGAGATACAATTCCAGGGCATCATGGGTTAGGCTGCTGCCTGGGACGCTGACATCCCATATGGGTGCCGGATGGAGTCCTCACCACTCTACTTCAATCCAGCTGCCTGCTAATGAACCTGGGAAAGCAGAAGACAACCTGAATACTTGGACTCATGCACCCACCTGGGAGACCTGGAATCAGCTCCTGGGCTGAGCCCGACCCAACCCTGGCCATTGCAAGCATTTGGGGAGTGAACGTGAAGCTCTCTGCCTCTCTCTCTCTCTCACTGCAACTCTTTCAAATAAATAAATATTTAAAAAAAAATAAGAGCCACTGGGGCTGGCGCCGTGGCTCACTTGGTTAATCCTCCACCTGCGGCACCAGCATCCCATATGGGTGCCAGGTTCTAGTCCCAGTTACTCCTTTTCCAGTCCAGCTCTCTGCTGTGGCCCAGGAGGGCAGGGGAGGATGGCCCAAGTGCTCGGGCCCCTGCACCCGCATGGGAGACCCGGAAGAAGCACTTGGCTCCTGGCTTTGGATCGGCGCAGCGCCAGCCGTAGTGGCCATTTGGGGAGTGAACCAACGGAAGGAAGTACTTTCTCTCTGACTCTCTTACTGTCTATAACTCTACCAGTAAAATAAATTAAAAAATTAATAAGTAAAATAAAATAAAAAATAAGAGACACAATCCTCATGAAAAGTAATCATCCCAGAGGAGTACATTCATATTATTTCTCTGATATATCTACATTTCTATATTTACATTTCAGACATAGTATTATTTTAGATAGATCGTAAGGAATTATGTCCAATATATATTCACTCAATACCTCTGTTAAAGCGAATATATTCCAGGAAAACTAGAAAGAACCCCATTCTGACTAAGTGAAAGTGAAAAATGGGTTTAAAAAATGCTTTACTTGCCCTACACTCACACACATAGTGTTAAGATTCCTTCCTGTTTGCAAGTATGTGCATGCTTTAGGGAAAACAAACAAACAATATGTTAAGTAAGTACTCTAGGGTTACAGCCAAATGACAACCTCAACCCTATTAAAGATACAATTTTCTTATATAATTTCCTTATATTTTTAGTGTATCCTTTGTTTCAGGAATAGTGTCATAATAATCATGAATTATTTAAGAACTGTTTTATTTCTTATTTAATAAAACCTATATTTGTGAATATATCATTCATTTCTTATACAAACTTAGTGTTAGTTTGCTCTTCTTATCTAGATTTTAAAAAATGTAAAGACAGGCGGCACCGTGGCTCACTAGGCTAATCCTCCGCCTTGCGGCGCCGGCACACCGGGTTCTAGTCCCGGTCAGGGCACCGATCCTGTCCCGGTTGCCCCTCTTCCAGGCCAGCTCTCTGCTGTGGCCAGGGAGTGCAGTGGAGGATGGCCCAAGTTCTTGGGCCCTGCACCCTATGGGAGACCAGGAGAAGCACCTGGCTCCTGCCATGGGATCAGCGCGGTGTGCTGGCCGCAGCGCGCCTACCGCGGCGGCCATTGGAGGGTGAACCAACGGCAAAAGGAAGATCTTTCTCTCTGTCTCTCTCTCACTGTCCACTCTGCCTGTCAAAAATAAAAAAAATAAAAAAAATGTAAAGACAGTGATATTTCAGCATTATATATTTAAAAATATTATTTATTTTTAAAGTGATAAATGTAGCATGTATTAAAAGATGATTATCAAATATTCTATTTTAAAAATAAAGACAAGAGAGCAGAGGAACTTTAACACAGGGTACTTAGTGAGGATCCAGCAGAGATGGAAGTAAGAGCAATGTATAGGCAGCTCTCTGGTGCCCAGCATTGTGGAGCTTTGGCACTTCTGCAGGATGATTAACTTTGACAGGTTAAATTAACACAAACATAAAACAGAGGAAATCTATCCTTGCTTGTCTCTCTGCCAGGAAATACAAGCTCGTAATTGCTGTGATCCTGCTCTTCAGCATAAAACCAGCCAAATGCTTACATAGAGAGATTGATTTTTTCAGAACAAGACTCTGCTCTGATTTTAGGGTCATTGGAGATTAGCATCCTTTTCACAACAGAATTTTCTCTTAAATTCTACTTAAGTTAAATGTAGGTACAAGTAAATGTCATGTCATCTCTAAATACATGCTTTAAAGGGAATTAGACAAGCAGTAGACGAACACTGTAAAAACTAGCAGAAAACATCACTAAAAGTCTTTATCTTAATCCATATATTAAGGATAAGGACAAATGGATATACATGTGTAAAAATTTGCTAAAAAATATACATGATGGGCCCGTGCCATGGCTCACTACGCTAATCCTCTGCCTGTGCGCTGGCACCCTGGGTTCTACTCCCAGTTGGGGCTCCGGATTCTGTCCCGGTTGCTCCTCTTCCAGTCCAGCTCTCTGCTGTGGCCCAGGAAGGCAGTGGAGGATGGCCCAAATGCTTGGGCCCTGCACCTGCATGTGAGACCAGGAGGAAGCACCTGGCTCCTGGCTTTGGATCAGTGCGGTGTGCCGGCCTTAGTGGCCATTTGGGGGGTGAGCCAACGGAAGGAAGACCTTTCTCTCTGTCTCTCTTTCTCTCTAACTCTGCATGTCAAAAAAAAAATAATATATATATATATATATATATATATATATATACACATGACAAAGGTAGATCCCATCATTCCTTACTGAATCACACACTGCCAAGCCAGATATTTTCATTTCCTCACTAAGGATGACTACAATTTACCTCTTTGCATAGGACACAAGAAATGAATATCATTCAGTCTCTTTTCAAAACAATTCAAGAAGTAACAATAGTCTTCTTTACTTTTAATATTGCTTTAATTGTCAATTCCATTATTATTCTTTATTAATTTATCCTAATCTACAATTATGTTTAAATATACTCATTGAACTGATTTTGGTCTTTAGAATTGTTGAAGGATTGGGCGGGTATTGATTTGCTTGTTTCTGACTTTCTCTAGATTCTCCATCCTCACGTTATTTACCAGTCTAGATATTGGCTTTTACAAACTTTTAACTCTAACAGCTGTTCTTTATACTACATTTAATGTACAGTTCTAAACACATATGAATTTATGAATTTAAATCCTATCATAACTCTTAGTGAATAAAATTGCACCTTGGATATATTAAGTAACTCACTTGAAATCAATAGGTAGGTTATAGTAGAGCGAGGATTTAAAATGGCAATTGCCAGATACCATAGCTACATAAGAAATGTTTGTGGATGCCCATGTTCTTGGTTCAGGTGACAATGAACCTTACATGTACAATCCTGCACTCCCACCCACAGACACGTGGGAGGTGGAGAAGAGAAAGAGAGAGAGAGAAAGAGAAAAAGATTTATATAAATGATAGAAAGAGGAATACAAGGAACCATGAAATATCTGAACACATAGTGAGTTTATACACATTAATGTATTAGTGCACTAGAATGTTAAACAAATGGAATACAATGAAATGGATGCTAATTTATTTATTAATGCTTTTCATTGATTTTATGGGCAGCTGATAGTGGTTTTATGCCCTTTCATCAAAAAAAGATGAAGGCTATTTAAATGTTTTAATTGTTGGGGATAGAAATAGATTTGCTTTTATCAGATCAATACTGCTTTGACCACATATTAGTTAAACTGACAAGACTCCTACTATTGAATGAAGGAAGGGACTTAATTATATTCCATTCTCTAGCCTCCATAATGAGGAAAAAAGATCAGTGTCTTTTTTATACTTTTGAACAGCACAAAAATTTTAACTTAAAAATGTCAGAATAAATGAATTTCACAATAAAGACAAATTATAAACAGGAAAGATGTTTTATTCTTCATATTCTAAATATTTCTAACAATTGCCTTGTTTATGCTAAAAATCACTTATATTTTATTATTAAAACTATTTGGAAAATTAGATTCCTAAACAACCTTAGCACTGGAAATTCTATTGTCAATAATCAATGCCTTATTCCAGGCCTCAGTCAGTTCTCCAGAAAACTATTTCTATAGGCCTAATGCTCATATCAGTGCCATTCCAATTCATTGCTTTTCATACTGTCACTAATTGGGATGATTTGTCTCATCCATTATTCCTCAACTCATTTTCAACTTTTTCTTATTATCCACTATTCACAGAATGGATCTCAGTTTGCCTTAGTGTTAAATACAAGACTTCTTAAAATTTGCCTTCTGGACAAATTTCTAGGTGTTCCACACTGAACTGATGACAATTCCTTGAGAACACAGTTATTTTTGTTGTTATCTGTGGTTGCCTGTACACCTTCTGTCAAAAACAGCTTCTCCTATCAATTTACATGGCAAAGTATTATCTATTCATGAAGAAACAATTCTCACATTATCTCTTTTCTGTACTTATTTTTATGCTTCCCCTATTTCTACCTCCCTTGGCAATCTTAGTTACTTGTCCTCTGTTCTCCTTATATATTGTACTGTTAAAAAAACACAAAACACACCATGCTATATTTTCATGGTATGTTTATGCTTTTGTTTTTATCACTGAAATTCAAAATCTGAGACTCAGCAGTAAACTTGTATTCATCTTCCTATTACCTAGACCAAATATAGAGCTTAGTATATTAAATATTAGATTTCCAATAGCTTCTTACTCAGTGAACAGTATTTTTTTTATTATTTTAAAGTCTACATCATTCAGTGAAGTAAATAGCATTGTGTGGAGGGAAATCAAACAGTTACACTATCTTAGTAATAGATAATTTGTTGTCCAAGAAAGAAATATGTGAATGCAAGTAGGGCTGGGTAGGTTGTGTTAATACAACAAAATTTGACCCTAACTGCAGAAAATACCAACCCCAGGTCAAGCAGCAATTTGTTTTCAACATTAGAGCGGGAATGCCCTTCAACTAAGACATGAAATATTTCACCCTTCAGTATTCACGCTGTAGCACCTTCGAACATTCTGCCTAGAACTTCAGTTCTGCCAATTTCCTGGTGTGTTATCTTTGGCAGTGTTATTATCCTTAGGCTACATTATGCACTAGTAATTAGGGTGCCAAGTAATAGGGTCACAATTCCAAATTAACTTTCAATAATATCATCCTATTTTCAGTGGAAAAACAATGATCACAATGATAAATCTATATTCCTTTTTCCTAAACACCTATTAAAATAAATGATTCAGTAAAAATCACATTTGGACTCAGTTCTACAAAATGCACCATCATTTCCTGTTTTTACGAAGCTGCATAAAGCAAAACTCTTTTTCTTCAATATTAACCTTGCTTTAATTTTTTTCTACACAGAGCATATACTTTCTTACTTTTAAAATTAATATATTTTTATTTTAAATTACTTCAGAAATGGCAAATCACTGTGCCATTTTAATTCATTCAGCATAAAGTTTTTAAGTGTTTACTTTAATACAAGAATATTCATTAAATACATTCATCCAGGGAATTTTTTGTGTCTTTTGCCTATTATATTAGCTAGGATTAAACATCTTTGCAAAAACAGTGTCTAAGTATGTTTGCCACACTCAAAGTTTTATAGAAGCACAGCTTTAACTGATAATATATACTGCAACTTAATACTGCCTAACTGTAATGTTAAAATTTAATATGGGGCAGGCCCTATGGCATAGCAAGTAAAGCTGCCACCTGCAGAGCTGGCATCCCATGTGGGCACCAGTTCCAGTCCTGCCTGCTACACTTCATATCAACAAAGTTTACTTAACATATATAAATCAATGTGATCTATGATACCTAATATTAAAAAGCCCAAAAAAGGCCGGCGCCGCGGCTCAACAGGCTAATCCTCCGCCTTGCGGCGCCGGCACACGGGGTTCTAGTCCCGGTCGGGGCACCAATCCTGTCCCGGTTGCCCCTCTTCCAGGCCAGCTCTCTGCTGTGGCCAGGGAGTGCAGTGGAGGATGGCCCAAGTGCTTGGGCCCTGCACCCCATGGGAGACCAGGAGAAGCACCTGGCTCCTGCCATTGGATCAGCGAGGTGCGCTGGCCGCAGCGCGCTACCGCGGCAGCATTGGAGGGTGAACCAACGCCAAAAGGAAGATCTTTCTCACTGTCTCTCTCTCACTGTCCACTCTGCCTGTCAAAAATAAAAAAAATTAAAAATAAAAAAAAAGCCCAAAAAAGACAAATTCACATTATCAAGTCAATTGGCAGATTGAAAGCATGTGATAAAATTCAACACACTGTGGCAAAAAATGACCTAAATGAAAGATCTCTGTGAGTGAGATCCCAGTGGAAAGAACGGGCCATTGAAGAAGGAGGTACCTTTCTCTGAAGGGAGGGGAGAACTTCCACTTTGACTATGGCCTTATCTAAACAAGATTGGAGTTTGTGAACTCAAGAGTGCACTGTAAAATATGGTGATATGTTACCACAAATTTTTCTAATTTCTGTTTATTAAATGATATTTTTCAACAGATAACCTCTCAAAAGTTTTAAAAAACAAAATTTAGGGTAAAAATTTACAATTGACCACCAAAGATAGATTCTCAAAAGTGAATCAAATAATAGATTGTACAATTTGTTTCAAAGTCATGTAAGCTACACACGAAAAAAGTGGCCTTTTGTGCCTATAAAATATTCCTTTGTTTCTGTAAATGGATTGTGAAGAAAAACCTACTGATTATAATACCTTACAATCCTCATAAGAAGAATAACTGATGAGTATCAATGACAAGGTTAGGGCATTGTGGGATCACGTTTACAATCAATGGAAATATTAGAGCATAATAGAACCTCATATTGTATGATTTTTTTCCTTCGTTAATCTGGTAGGCTTGATCTCATAGCACATTTTTCTAACATTGTGGAGAGATCAAAAATTATTATTAACACCAAATAGCCTCCTTTCTAGATAATACTCTAAAGGGACAAATTTATAAAACAAGAAATTAGAATTTGTTTGCTATTCATCTTTCTTATTCCACATGTTCTTTAAAATAATATCTTCTGAAAGGAAAAGATAATCCTTGTTCACAAAAGGTATTATGTAGATGAGCAACCAAAAACAGTGCCTCATGAAGCTAAAAGTAAAACCACTGTGATAGCTTCCATATCATCAAAAACCCTGGGGATTTAAAAGATGTGCTTGTGTACTACAGTGACAAGAGATAAAGATTCTTTAAAATATTTTATTCTAATTTTTTAATTTTCAGAAAAAAAATTAATTTACTAAGTAAAGATTTTGAGGTAGGAATACAATTTCCATATACCAACACCTCATTTCTACTACTGATACCTCATATTGGTATATTTATCACATTTAATGAATCACACCCAGAGTCCCCTACTGTGTTTCATACAAACTCCTTTTATCCCTCCCTTGTCTCCCAGTCTCTAGCAATAAAAACACTATGTTCATATTGATTTTTTTTTTATTTTAGCTCTCTCATATATGGGAGAACCTGCAGTATTTGCTTTACTGTGTTTAATTTGCTTCATTCAACATGATGTCCTCCAGTTTCTTACAATTTGCTGCAAGTGACAGGATTTCACCTTTTTAATAGCTGTACAGTACTACAATTGCATACACAAATTTCCTTTATCCATTCATCTGAGGATGGTCATCTTAGTTGATCCTGTATTTTGACGATTGTTAACAGTGCTCCTATAAACATGTTGGAGTGGGTATTGCTTTGATAAAATGTGTTCATATCTTTTGGGTATGTAGTCTGCAGTGGGATGGCTGGATCACATGGCAGTTCCATTTGCAGTTTGCAAAGAAAACCCCATATTGTATTCCCCAGTGACTGCACTAGCTTACAATTCCCATCAACAGTTTATAAGAGTTCCCCTTTGCTGTCAGTGCTTTTTATTTGGTGTATATTTGATTTATAGCCATTTTGACAAGGGTGAGTGATATTTTATTTGCATTTCCCTGTTGGATAATACTAGTGAGCACTTTTTTTCCATACATTTGTTGATCATTTGTATCTCTCCTTTTGAGACCTGTCTACTCAAGTCCTGTTGCCCATTTATTAACTGGATCAGTTGTTGCTTTTTATTGTTACTAAGTGTTTTGACGGATATTAATTCTTTGTTACCTTAGTAGCTTGCATTTATTCCCCCGCCCCCATTCTGTCTGTTGTATCTTCACTCTATTCATTGTTTCCTGTGATTCTAGGAGCTTCTGAGTTTGATATATCCCATGTCTCTAGTTATGTTTTTTGTTACCTGCAGTTTATGGGTCCTATCCAAAAAGTCACCGCTTACACCAGTGTCTTTCAGTGTTTCTCTTAATGTTTTCTTCTATCAATGTAACGTTTCCAATATTACATTTAAGTCTTCTATGCATTTTTAAAGATTAATTTATTTATATGGCAATGTTACACAGAGAGAATAAAATGACAAAAATCATGACAATAACATTCAATAAGCAGGTTTATAGCTAATATAAAATATGCATTAGCATAAAAATCTATTGGTTTGGACTGTAGTTTGTACATGTTGAAGACAAATGATATTCGGACTCAGGTTATTTTATTTTTATGAAACCCAAATTATTGAAGAAAAGTAATAAATTGTATTGAGTGGATAATTTTTATCAAACATTTGACTTTATTAATAAGGTATCTGAAATGATTGCATTCCATATTATTACTTCTATTACCCTCCTTAGAAGTATAGAAAACAAAATTAGCCCAGGAAATAGCATAATTTTAGGTAGAAAAATTTTATTAGAGCAAAAAGTAGTTCTCATTTTTCCCTAAATTAGAGGACAATGAAACTATTGTCTTCCTCATTATACAGAATTCTCATCTTGTCTTTGGGCAAGACTGGATACTAAGCTCACAAAATTCACCCTTTACACCAGAGCAATCTGTCATGGAATATTCCTGGTATCCATTGCATATGTGTATTTACATGAACACGTTTTGACTGCTTCCCATTACCTGGAACACCACTTACATCGCCATACATCTGTCCTCCACAGTCTAAATTCCTTAAAGTCATCTTCTACAACCCAACCCCACAATAATGCTTTCCTTACATGGCCTGAAATAGCATTACTTGGATATAAATGTTAGTCTCCACTGCAGTATTTGAATCTAGGGATGAGTGCTATTTTCATATATAAAATAAAGAAAAAAGATATATCAGGATGTTACTGTGACTTATACTATAACAAGTTGTGTTATAGAACTAATTTACTGATCAATGATGAGTGTGCATACACAAATACTAATGTAGATAATTTATGAATGCTATTATATATATGCATGCTATATGCATGATGTCATTGAATTTTCAAATGGATAACACTGAAAAATACACAGTTATATTATTATAGTTAAGAGTTCTAACAAAGTTACTGAATGCAAAGTAAATACATAAAATCATTACATTTATAGATGCTAGGAATTAACACAAAACCTCCAAACCCAAGTATTGATAGACATTTTTCATTTTCTTAAGGATCAAAATTCTTCCTTTACATTAAATCATTCATAGACATGTTACACAAATGGAAAAAAAAAACTTTGAGACAGTAAAATAAATATAAGTAATATGTTTTCTTCTAATTTTTATATGACTTTCATTTTTGATATGGAAAATTACAAATGATTGAATAATTAGCTATGATTCTCTCCTTAGGGAATATTTTCTTATTGTTTGGATGTTATGACATTAGGAAAAGTAGTATAACTTCTTATCTTAGTGAAATTTTAATTCCAGAAAGTTGCTAGTAAAGAATCTATTTTTTGGTCTGGTAAATCTACAACACTCAAAATTGTATCATATGAACAAGTCTCAACAATACATATATTGTTTCTTCCGACTATACTGATCATATCAGAAGAGTAGCTTTTCAGAGATATAAAGGGAATTTGTAATAGTTTCCCAAATAAGAACCCTAGATAGGATAAGAAACTTGTCAATGACACCATTAACTATTTGGTATCTGAGATAGGATGATGATCGAATACATTTGACCCTATTATAGTACTTGATACTATAATGCATTACCTTCTATGGATAAACATGCTAAACAAAGGCAAATGTGAATCCTTGTGAGATAACAGAACCTATTCTAAACAAATATTCTAGAATTTAAAATAAAAAAAATGTCATCAGGAAGTTAAAGGAGGCAAACATCTTTCATTTCTTTAGATTTTTAACACAGTTACATTTGGTTTCAATAATGTGGGCACTGCTGTCAAACTTATGATGAATGGCTTTCTCAATGCTATTCAAAATTTATCAATGAATTAAGAATTTATCACACCTAAGCATTTTTAGATTTAGTATCCTTTATGTATTTCCTGGTATTGCATTGAGCACTGGACATTAATCAACATCCAATGAATTTATAATGTCAAGTAATGACTAAATGATTTCAACATTGAAGGACTTTTTCTCAAAGTAATCTCTGTTAAGTGCTATAAGTTTGCTCCGTTGGCAGTACAGAAGTAAGTTAATTGATTATTGGAACAGAGAAGCATCATTATTTCTAGCTTTATCACCTAATTACTATCTTTATGCCAATATATGTCAATATGTCTATTCCATTAAATTATCACAAAAAAACCCAAAATGTTTCTGCCTTTATTAAAAATCAACTTATGCTCTCTTTGAAGCCCTATCTCTAAATACACCATAGTAGAAATCAGTATTTTCCATTACATGGAGAAAAAAGCAGAAAGAACTTTCCTTACTAAGTCATATCTTCTCTAATATTTCTAAACATAGTGACAGTGAATGAAAAACAGTCCCTATTTGTAGTTTATTATTTAGGGACACATGATTAATATTGAAAAATGTAATTTTTTTGCCTACAACAGGAGGAATTGTATTTTTCTAAAAATTTGAATAGAGTAGAAGATTACTATAGAAATATGGATTTGTCTCTTTGGGTTTGAGTAATAAGACTGTACATACTACATGTGAGATATTGGACACATTTTGGCCTTAATTTCTTTGTTTGGAAGAATAAAAGTCTATTTCAGAGAATATTTTGAATTTTAAAGAAATCTTTTCAATGTACTTAGAACACTTCTATTTTTTCAACATATTTGATTAATTGGCTGCAGTTAATGAATACCTAATATGTGTCAAATCATAGCAGAAACTACAGTTTCATAAAGGTCATGCAGTTTTCAGCTCTGTGAAAGGAAGCAAGGCGTAGTAGGAGTACAACTTCTTTGAAAGAATTAGATAAACTCTGTGTTTATGCCAGGCCAGGCATTGGGGCAGATTCTCTACATTCATCACGATATTTACTTCTTTCAAAATTCATTTTCACAATGAACAAAAGAAGTTTACAAAATTGAATCAAATTTTATCTATAAAAGGAATATTAGAAAAAAATCTGTATCTCCATTTTTTAATTTTAAAACCTTTTGATTTGGTTGTTTTACCTGAGTTTTCCTACCCTACTAACATCCACTTTGATAGTAAATGTTAGCATTTTCATAAAATTATCCAAAGAAATTTGAAAGAAATATTTCCTATGTTCCAGAAAAGGCTAGACAGAATAGTTTATATAAATCTTTGGTTATTGTGTTAAGGTATTTCATTTTGACGTTGAGTGTAATAATACATAGTTCTGTCAAGTTTAATAATTAGTAAAGTTGAAAATATTTCAGTTAAAAATTAAGTTTCAAATCAAGAGTATATACCCTAATAGTGTGTTTCCTATTTTGGATCTAATTCTAAAATTCTATTCCATAGATCTCTTTTGTAACATAGGCATAGGGACCTACCTATGATTAGCAATTTTCCTTGCTTTTCTCAAATACAGCTTTTTGTTGCTGTGATACTTAATTCACAGTCTGAATATTGTTTATACTTAGAGAAATACTAGTTACTTTATAAAAAGCCAGATTTGTGTGGTTTGCCGTTCTTAGCATTTCTATGTTAAGCCTCATTTCATATAGATATTTTGGAATGCAGTGCTTTCACAGTTGAGTTTACTATTTGGCAGCTGTTGGAATATACTGCCATAATCATCCTGCACATCGCCTTTAGAAGCATTTATAGGGACAATCACAGCCTCAATTTTGATATCATGGCTACATCTCAGGAACTTATGACTGGTATTACTGGCACTGCAATTCTCTTTAATGATGGCTCCTGCCCCATGACAATATAAATCTGTACCTACCATTAATCTGTAAACCTTCTACCATTAATCTGCAAACCTCTGGTGTTAGAGCCAACTTGATCACACAGTCAGAATGCCAATCCCCCAAAGTAGCTGGCTCACAGCCACTGCCCACACTGCTTTTGCCAGTTATTAAATAATTAGATGAAATAAGGCAGAGTAATACAGATCACCTTAATGTTTATAATGATGCTGCGTCATGCTAGTTGTTCCAGCATCCTCTTATTTGACTAATAAAATCGCGTTCACTGTCTATCAATCGCCTCCTTGGTCTAATTTGAGATATGGAGCAATGGCTTCACACTACACATTTCTTGAAAGGTGGAATTAAGTAAATTAATCTTTCCCAACTGTTGGAATTTCACACATAAATGATGTATGCATGACTAATAAGGTTTATGAGTATAAAACAATATGTACTCACATCACTTCTTGTAATGTAACTCAGGTGATGTCCTAGGAATCACATAGTCTTAATTAGATCCCTTTAGATAGGTGGATCCTTAATGGAACAGAATTTGCCCACAACAGAACATTTGTCAACGGCTAAAGACATTTTTGATGGTCATAAATTGTAGTACCCAACAGGCTCTCATGGGTAGAGGTCTGCGATGCTGTAAAGTCCTGAAATATATAGACTAGTCCCCCATACCTCCTCCAACCAGGAATCATCATGTCCAAAATGCTAATAGTTGTCTGAACGTGATAACCTCAACATTACATAACTAAATCTGAATTCATGTAGTGCCTTCAGCAAGACATAATAAGGACATGGTAAAGCTTTTCTTTTTTCTTTTTTTTTTCCTTTTTTGTCTCCGTATCATACATGATTCTATGCATAGAAAGACATGCAAATGTAATGGGGGAAAAAAGAAAGACATTAAATGTAGATATATTTCAGAAAAAAAGGTCTTAACTTTCTATAAGTTAATTTCTAGTAGATACATTCCAAGAAACACCAACAGCAAAGGGCCAACATTGAGTGCAGCAGGTTAAGTCAGTGCTTGGGATACTGGTGTTCCAACCAAGTGGCAGTTCAAACCTCAGCCGCTCCACTTTTTGATCCAGCTCCCGGCTACTATGCCTTGGAAAGCAGCAGATAGACCAAGCACTTGGGTCCTTGTATACTTGTGGTAGACCCAATGGGGTTCCATTTGGGGAGTAAGCTACTAGATAGAAGCTCGCTCTCTCTCTCTCCTTTTCTCTTCATAACTCTTTCACATAAATAAAATATGTCTTATGTAATGAGTCTTTTTTGTCTATATTCTTGTGCATCAGTGATCTTTCTACTTTTTATCTGTTGAACAATATGCATAGTGGTGAAGTAAGCCTATGACTATAAAGTAAATTGAGAGTACGTTATTGCAAAAATTAAAGGGGAAAGAAAAGGAAGGAGGGGTGACTGAGTTAGAGAAGGAGGGAAGAAAGTATGGCTATCTTCTTAGAATTGTATCTCTATGAAATACATGAAATCTGTTCTCATATTAATAAAAATTTGAAAAATTAAAAAGAATCCAAACACATAAATAAGATCAACAGTAAAACATACCTAAATATTTAAGTACATGTGTAAGGCAATAAGAAATGGATCGAAGATGGCGGAATAGGAAGTGAGCACATTGATAGTTCGGAAACACACAGGTTAATAACAGTGGAGATACTGCAGGGTCAAGGAAGAGTAGGGGAAGAAACAGCAGAGGAAACTCTTCTGGAACTAGTGATTCACAGTGGACCTGCATGGAGAGCGTGGGAGCCCAGGTTCGGGACACCAGCAGCAGAATCAACGCACCAGCGCTGGACACGAGGTGAGCAGAACTTCAATAGCCCGAGACACCAGCAGGCAAGCAGAAAGAGGAGACTAGAGGGAATGAGGCTTGAAACCCCGTGGGGAAAAGTTCACCAGGCTAACTAGAAGAGAGAGAGGAAAAAAAAAAGTGACCGATACGGACACGAGTTTCTATTTCTCCGCTCACCCCTCAAAGGTGAGCAAGACAAAGAGCAGGCGCCATTTTGGACATATGTCATAAGCAGGGCGACCTCAGGTCTGCACCAGCCCTGAGCCTAGCAGAAAAACCTGACTCTGGGGGGAGGGGTGAAATAACAGGAGATTAGCATCTAACTTGGCAACCCAGTGGGAGACTGCAGGAGAATTGGAGCCCACACTGAGGGCAGCAGAGATTCCCTGTGTGGTTCTTGGGAAAGAGCTTCTGATCTCTGGCTCCTGTGGGTATATCATTTGCCTGCTAACTACCTCCAATTACGTTCAGCTGTGCAGAATTACTTCCCTTTTGAATAAAAAAGAAAGAAAGAAAGAGAGAGAGAGAGAGAAAGAAAGAAAGAAAGGAAGAAAGAAAGAGAGAGAGAGAGATTTACCATGCCTAACCTGGGAGTGTCCTCTTTGACACACCCTCAACCCTGAGGAACCAAACACAGCTCTCAGGCCACACTCATTTCAAGCCTCTAAGGCTCCACCAAAAGCAGACAGTCCACTTAATATAGAGCCATAGTGTAACAAGAAAAAACACCACAGTGAAGAAACCAAATATCTCCAACATGCCAAACAACAAACGCAAAAACCGAGGAAACAAGAACAAGGAAGACACTATGACGCTCCCAAATGAAAAAGACACCCCAATTCAAGATTATGAAGATGATGAGATTGAAGAAATGCAAGAAGCGGATCTCAAAAAATTGATAAGAACATTAAGAAGTTCTCAAAAACAAATTCTTGAACTACAGAAATCCTTAATGGACAAGATAGAAAATCTCTCTCATGAAAATGAAATATTAAGGAGGAATCAAAATGAAATGAAACAACTAGTAGAACAAGAAACTGTTATAGTGACAAGAAATCATAATGAAATGAAGAATTCAATAGATCAAATGACAAACACATTAGAGAGCCTTAAAAACAGAATGGGTGAAGCAGAAGAGAGAATATCAGACTTAGAAGACAGAGAACAGGAAAGGAAACAGGCAAACCAAAGAAAAGAAGAAGAAATTAGAAATCTAAAAAATATTGTCGGGAATCTACAGGATACTATTAAAAAACCTAACATCCGGATTCTAGGAGTTCCTGAAGGCATGGAGAGGGAGAAAGGATTAGAAGGCATTTTCAGTGAGATACTAGCAGAAAATTTCCCAGGTTTGGAGAAGGACAGAGGCATCTTAGTACAGGAAGCTTATAGAACCCCTAATAAACATGACCAAAAGAGATCCTCATCATGACATGTTGTAATCAAACTCACCACAGTGAAACATAAAGAAAAGATTCTAAAAGGTGCAAGAGAGAAATGTCAGATAACTCTCAGAGGATCTCCAATTAGACTCACAGCTGACTTCTCATCAGAAACCCTACAAGCTAGAAGGGAATGGCGAGACATAGCCCAGGTACTAAGAGAGAAAAACTGTCAGCCCAGAATATTATATCCTGCAAAGCTCTCATTTGTGAATGAAGGTGAAATTAAGACTTTTCGTAGCAAACAGAAACTGAAAGAATTTGTCACCACTCGTCCTGCCCTGCAAAAGATGCTTAAAGATGTGTTACACACAGAAACACAGAAACATGGTCACCAATATGAAAGAAGGTAAAGGAAGGAAACCTCACAGCAAAAGATCACAGGAAGCTCAATTTCTCTTTGACATAGAATTAAACTCTGATGCTCTGTTACAGCAATGTGTTATAGTAATCTATTATGTTCTCTTGATGTCTGTTAAATTCTAATTGTTCAAAAACAGCTGAATTTTTATTAAGAGCTATGGGTTCTTTAAATATGTGCTTATTTTCAAAGATTTGAATAATCACCTTGTAACAATGATCACATTTGGTCTATGTTATGTCATGATTTTAAGGAATCTTATTTCAACCAGATATTTAGGATTTTGAGCCTTCTTGGCATTCTTGACAGGCATTCAAAAAATCAAAGTTCCAAACAATCTGGACTCTAAAATTTCCAGTAAATCTTGGACTTTGGTTTTTCCAGTTTGGGCCCAACTGAAAAAATCGAAGGACATATGTCTCTCATCTTATAGAGACACCAAATAATCAGGCTATTTGGATTATATTAGAAGTACTGTCAAGATGTGACATGGTACCAAATTTTAAGTTTCTATAATGGAAAATGCTATTAATACAAATGATTGAGAATTAAAAAGTCTAATGATCTTGTGTTACTAGACATGATAGTTATCTTAATGAGAAAGCCCCAGAGGCCTAAAGGGTTAAATACTTGTAAAATCCTACAGGTGCTTTCAAAAATACTGTGAAGTAAGCAAGTGCCTCTTGTTGGTTGATGAGTTTATAATTTTAAACATGGCGACTTAAAGTCTTTTGTCATCCACAGTTATATATGATTTGCTGCTCATAAAACTAAAGCGTTGTTGGTTCTGTGTTTAGCTGTCCTCCTATAGGTTCCTATGGACTTTTTCCAGCCACTTCTATTGTAGTCAGTACTTTGGGATGGCTCTGTAAACAGATGAAGCCAATAATGTATTGACAGTACCAACTGAGAGAAAGTATGGTTAACTGAGGTTACTAAAAAGAAAAAGCAATTCAAATCAATTGGCAATCTACAAAAAGAGTTAAAGATTTTAAAAGCTATTATTAAAATTGCTATATTGGACTATTATGCTATGTTATATGTGTGTATATATTGTATGTCCACATGGGAAAATTTTATTAAGAGTTTTATTTTAATTGGCTTATGATTAGATTGCACATAAATTTAAGCTGCTAAATTTAATCAAAGATACATTTTAATTTGTGTGACCTGAATCTCTGTATCATATGTTTTAAACTTGTTAGTAGAAAGAAACTAAAATCATTTTATATGGTTGTGCTTAAGTTTACTGGCTAAACAAACTACACCATGTTAGATATTTAAGAGGTGTTTCCAAATACATGATTCTTAAAATTTATAGAAGGCATTGGACCTCCTGGTAAATGTTTTCTTAAGTTGTTATCTAATGGTTGAAACTGTTTGCTAAGTATTCATGTGATATTGCTATTGTCAGCAAGCGATCTAGGACTTGCTCCCTCATTTCTCTATTCTAAGCCCAACTTGTTCTTTCATTTCTCTATTCTCAAGGTAGGAAACTAATTCTATTATGAAGGAATCTGTAGGATGCACAATTTAATCTTTAGACCTTATAAAAGAGATGGCTAACAATTTTCTGTAATAGCATAGCCAAAATAAGAACTTAAATTATAATCTCATAGCTAGATTTACTTCGCCATCAGTGAAGTATACAGTAAGTAGAAAAAAAACCTCCCTTTCAGACCAAAGTGAAAGAAAGTTTTAAAGTGAGAATATAATTTTCCTCATGGGCATTGTCTACCTTAGAAAAACTACTACAGAACATGCCTGTGACCATAGACTTGTAGTTCAGGCCACCGAAGATTAGAGATGGGACTTGGGCACTCCCTTGACTTGCATCCTCTGGTCTGCTTTAACACAAACCAGGAGGAAAAGAAAGCTCGGCATCAGAAGCAATGGGTGGCAGGCCTATTAATGGCTGATCTGCACAGTGATCTGCCCTCAAGGAGACCCAACAGGCCAGTCCACTGCAGTGGCTTTCAATGTGGTAAGCCTGGGCTTCAGCAGAAATCAGCTTGTGAAGAGCCCTGGCAGCTCTGCCAAGAGTTGGATCACTGGAAATGGACCTGCCCTGGAGTCGAAGGATGCCCAGGTCAGAGCCACAGATCTTATTGGCTCTAAGCTGAAAAGCCCTTCACTCAGCCCAACTTCCAAAGTGACCACTGCAGCTGAGGGGATGGTCAAGTAGGGTCAGCAACATTGCAGGCAGAACTGTAAATTTCCTGTTAGAGATGCCCCCTGCCTTTACCTGGCCAGCTCTCCTCCCAGGCCAGCCAAGTAATGAAAGTCAACAGAGTGCCTTCCCCTAGGAGGTTCACACCTCCCTTAGGATATACCCCATGTGAAGAGATATATAGGTCTGGGCCTCTTAACTTACAAGGCCTAAAGCCCAACAGATTATTATCAAGCCCCTTCTATCAGGTTCTACTTGCCTCTCAATCAGAAAACTTAATTGTAGCTTAGACAGCACCTTTCTTAGCTCCTCTAATAATGACTGTCCTTTGTTATAGACCCTGTCTAGTGCACTTGGGCCTCATTTCTTTGTAATCATAACCTCTACTCTACCACCAATGGCTCTACTCCCAACCTGTGTGTATTGATGGTCCTCTTCCCCACTTAATGCTGTATAATTGTTCAGACCTGGTTAATGCCTCTCTTAGGATCATTGGTTACTATCCTCACCCTGTCTTTTATGACCTTGTCTAAATATGATCAGAGTCGGCAAACTTGATTATGAGGAATATAATATGAAGTACTGGGTGGTATGTAAGTTACTCAATATATTACATTACCTAAAAGTTCCTTAAAAATATAATTACAATGTAAGTTGAGGGGCCAGTGCATTGGCAAAGCAGGTTAAGCCACTGCCTTCAATGCTGGCATGCCATATGGGCACTGGTTCAAGTCCAGGCTGCTCCATTTCTGATGCAGCTTCTCTGCTAATGTGCCTGGGAAAGTAACAGAAGATGGACCAAATGGTTGGGTACCTGCTTCAACATGGAAGACGTGGAAGAACTTTGTAGTTCCTGGCTTCTGACTAGCATAGACCTGGTCAATGCAGCCAAATGGGGAGTGAACCAGTGGATAGAAGATCTTTCTCTGGCTCTCTCTTTGTGTGTATGTGTCTCTCCTCCTCTCTCTGAAACTCTGCCTTTGAAATAAATAAATGTTTTAAAAATATATATAAGCTGATGCATGTGCAAAATTTTTTAAATCCATAATTGATTTTTTTCTTAAGTATTTTTGTGAACTCTGAATTTTTTTTTAAATTTATTTGACAGGTAGAGTTATAGATAGTGAGAGAGAGAGAGAGAGAGAGAGAGAGAGGGAGAAAGAGAGAGAGAAAGAGAGAGAAAGGTCTTCCTTCCATTGGTTCACTCCCCAATTGGCCACAATGGCCCGAGCTGTTTCTATCCCAAGCCAGGAGACAGGTGATTCCTCCTGGTCTCCCACAGGGGTGCAGGGGCCCAAGCACCTGGGCCATCCTCCACTGCCCTCCTGGGCCATAACAGAGAGCTGGACTGGAAGAGGAGCAACCGGACTACAACCCAGTGCCCACATGGGATACCGGCACTGCAGGCGGAGGATTAACCAAGTTAGCCACGGTGCCGGCCCCTTTTTTTAATTTTTAAAGAGCTGTGTGTCCATGATGTGAAGGCTTCCTGTAGCTCACCCTGGAGGCCAGCTTCCAGGAGCCTTCCCTTTCATACAAAAAGGTGCAATGAATGTAATCTCAGTTTGTGCTAAAACACGACTCCCAACTTTATTGAAAGTAATTCTGCTGGCATTATAGGTGTTTACCATCCTCCCTATGATACACCAAAGATGAAGGAGAGATAAATCCCACTTACTGAATATAATTCAAAGGATAGAAACACAATCGACTTTCAAATACTTAAAAATATGCCTAGCTATAACCAGGTCTGTATGAAGTGGTATACCCAGACCCTGTTACTCAGGGTACTTAAGTACTTAAGTACACAAGACATTTATTTGCAGTTAGCCCAATTTGCTTGTATTCATCCTACATTATTAATTTGATATGAGATTTTTCCTCTTGATTTAGATGTCTTAGGCACTAATAATATTTTGCATATAAAATATATATAATGTAAACATTTAAATATTGTTTGGTAACAAAAAGCGTACAGTGTTGACAGAGGTAGCACAGTGGCCATTAAGGTTAGAAAGTTCATGTGCTCTAGTTATGCTGACGCTGTAGCCTGAAACCACTCCTGTACTCAAGTCTTGACAAATGCTTCCTATTTTAGAAACATGAATTCTTCCAAGGTGCCCCTAGGGGACAGTCCTTCAAGCTTTTGTGATTTCCTCTAAATGTTTAAAATCACGCCTTCCTTCCTTATGTGTTCTGAGTAACAATTATTGGCTTTTCTCCTGGAAATAAAATGTTTCGTTCTTTTCATTTTATTGGTCTCAGACTACATCCAGCTTTTCCCCTAAAATTGTAGTTTTGTTTATCATTCAAGTAATAATGATTGTAGTGACTTTTTAAAACTTTGTTAGAGGTTTAAAGAATCTAATAAATAATTAGTGGCAGAATAAGCTATTCAGTATTTAATAGCAACAATTCCTATTACAAAATATTCATGAGATTTATAAAGCTAACTTAAATGTCATATTCATTAATTTAATATGGATTCAAGAAACATGTTTCTATTATATTGAATACACATTACTAATACTATATGTGGCTTATTTAGAATTCAAAACTTAGTAAAGCTTTTGGATAAAATAATAGCAAGTTCTGAAAAAATTGTGAATTAATCTACTTAATTATATTTTAAAATATCAAGCTAATTTGGATATTTAATAGCATGATAAATCTCATGTATTGAATAAACTATAAATATTCATAATAATGACTTTTATATAAAATATGATACAAAGAAATATTTAGAAAAAAAATTAAGTGGTTTCCCATTGGTATCAAGACATACTTCTAACAAGATGTGTGTAAAATACATAATCATGCATAAACACAAAGCAAAATAATTGAATAGATAAAATTACATAGCAAACTATATACAACTTTTAACATGTACGGCACAAATGCATCATTAAATTGGAAATATTTTTGTCACAACTATGAGAGAAGGTTAGCACATTTATTTAACACCTAACTTATGATGATCTCTTATAAGAAAATCAAAATACCAATATTCAAAACAAAACAATGAATAAGCGGAAGACACATTCCTACCACCTGTGAAGTAGCTGTAACAATTGGGAAACAGGACTTCTGTGGAGAGATGTAGGGAGAAAAAGTACAAATGAAGTCATATATGGAGTCACAAGACATGATGTGCAAGGTTACTGCACATTTCAGTGAGATGGTGCACATGGCTCAATATCATTAAAAGTCATTTATGTAGAAATATCTGCCTTGAATTTTAAAAAATGATGAATTAATGAAGATAGAATTCACACACAAATGTATACATCAAAAGTATATCAAAAAGGGATACTAAGGACCCTAATATCAGTGCTCTTTGGTTTCTTAGCAATTTTATAATTTCACATTTAGGACTGAAATACTTCATAGATTAATTAGACTTCATTTGTAGCTATTTTATGGCCTAAATAATTTTAGGGAATCTGTCCATATTTTTAAAAACAATCCATAGAGTTGAGACAACCTTGGTGACAAGGAGCTAATAATCCAAAAATATAAGGAATTCAAAAGCATAAATAGCAAAAAAACCCAAATAATCTAATTTAAAAATAGACAATTTAAATACACATTTTTCACAGGATACATTCAATTGCCAAATGGCACATGAATTATGCTCACCAAAACTCCTTGGAGAAATGGAAATCAAAATGACAACAGGAGATCAACTCACTCCAACTTAATTGGATATTAACCCCTCTCCCCCCCCAAAAAAAAGCTCCAGCAGGACATGGAGAAAGAAAACCTTTATATACTTTTGGTGACAATGTAATTTAGCACATCCATTTTGGAAAATGGCATAAAAGCTTATTTTTCAATAAATTCAAAATAGAACTACTATACACCCAGTAATCCCACAATTGTGTACATATTCAAAAGAAATTATATTAGTCTGGCAAGAAGAACTCTGCACTCCCACGTCTACTGCGGCCATACCCACAATAGCCAAAAAAATGTAAACAAACTAAGCATCTACCAATTGATGAATGGACAAAGAAGATGTGGTAAATACATACAATTTGATGCTACTCAGCACAAAAAACTGAAATCTTATTTGTAACAACATGAGTGGATCTGGAGGTTATTATGTGAGGTGAAATAAGTTGAGCATAGAAAAATAGATACCATGTGATCTTGCTCATATGTAGAATATAAAAGTTGATTTCAGGAGGTTGAGAGAACCGTGGCTTGGGTGCTTGGACCAATGCTACACATATGGAAAACCAAGAGGGTATTCTGGGCTCTCAGCTTTGGCCTAGCCCCGCCCAGCTGTTGTGGCCATTTGGGGAGTGGACCAGGGAATAGATCTCTGTTTATCACTCCCTCAACTCTTTCTGTAACTCTGCCTTTCAAATATGTAAAATCTTTTAAAATATTCATTAGTGACAAAATTATATATAATTTTATCACAGCTACACAATAGCCCTGTATGACTGTTGCATGCACATTTTGTAGTGAGAATTTAACAGTGTCCAGATTTTAAATCCTGGTCACTTAAAAGAGTTAATTGGAATGTATGTTGCCCATCCAACAGAGTGGAAGTTTTTCATGATAGAAGATGATGATTACTGAAGAAATTTTTAAACAAGGCTCTTTGCTGAATGGATAGATGTCTGATTCTGTTGCATGAGAAATATAAAAAGAAACATACAGTGTGCATGCATTCAGTCCCTTTCCAGCAATAATCATTTTCTCTCTCTTCCCCTCCTCTTCTAAATTACTTCAGAGCAGAGAGAGAGAAAAAAAAAGTGAGAGACATACAGTGATCATCCACCTTCTGCTTCATTCTCCAAATGCCTGCTTCTCAGCTTCCTGTTGCTATGGGCACTAGGTAGCTGCAAGGAGGTCCACAGTCCCATCTTGGTCTGATTTTTCCCACTTCTCTATTCCTTCCCAGTTTCCTTTATTGATTTTCATATGTTATCAATCCATAATTAGTAATATATTTTCATTTTTCTTCTTCTTACAAAACATTTTTTCACTGATACATAAGAATTGTTCATGTATATGAGGTACCGTCTGGTATTTTTTTAAAAATGCATTTATTTGTTTGAAAAGCACAGCAAGAATAAAAGCGGGAGTGAAAGAAGGATCTTTCATCCATTTGTTCACTCCCGAAATAGTCACAGCAGCCAGGTCTGGGTCAGGCTGAAGCTAGAAACTGGGAACTCTATCTGGGGCTCTCACATGAGTGACAAAAGCCCACATACTTGGGCCAGTTTCTGCTGCCTCCCAAGACACATTAGCAGGAAGCTGGATCAGAAGTGGCCAGCTGGGCCTTGAAATGATGCTCAGATGTGGGATGCCCACGTCCCAAGACAAGGCTTAACCTACTTAACCCATGTAACATCAGCTTGATATTTTGATATATGTAGACATTGTGTAATATTTACATCAGGATAAACACATGGATTTCTTCATACATCATTTCTTTATAGCAAAAACATTCAAAGTCCTTTCTGATAGCTTCTTTTTTTTTTTAAGGATAATACACAGTGCATTACTGTTATCTGTCTATTCAGCCTACTCTGTCACAGAACACCAGAACTTCTTTCTCCTATGTAACTCTAACTTACCATATCAATATACCTTCCCCATTCCTTCCTCAGCTCTTCCTAGCATTTGATAATAACTGTTTTACTCCAAAACTACCATAGCAACTTGACTGCACAATACGTGAGATCATGCCACATTTGATTTGTGATGATTTCCTTTGAGATTTCTAGTCATTTGCTTTCCGTGACATTTGTTATAAAAACTTATATTGTCAGACTCCATCTCTGACAAATTCCAAACTTCTTTTTGACTTCTCGTCATCTTCACTTGGATGTCTCAGAAGTGTCTCGAATGTGACATGCCCTCAAATTAGTTCCCAAGAGTTTCTCTAAAACTCATTCTCTACAATGTCCAAACTTATTCTTAAAATGTCATCTTCATTTCTAAAAGCAATGATTCCATTTTTTTCAAAATAAATACATGGGTGTTATTCTTAACCCAAAGACTGGACTTTTTGCTATCTGCATTGACCATTCCTCAGGTGCTGAATTCCCAAGGTTGTCTTTGATAGATGAGGAGAGCTTCAGTGATAATGACTCTTTATTCTAGAAGAGGTGCAGCTGTGAACTGTCCGACTACCATTCTCATAAGGTTGCCACAGTGAGTGATTTCATCTTGAAAGAGATGGGATATGTACTACAATGCCTCCACTACAGATACTAAACTGAAACAAATGATAATGTTGTGTCAAGCATCATACACACTAATTTTATGATTTCCATGTGGTAATTATGCCATATTGAGAGAGGAGTTGTTGAAGTTCTGAGTGCATGCTTTCATTCATGGTTAAGATTTTTTATGGTTTACTGGGGCTTCCATTTAACAAATATATGGTACACTCAGAAAAAGTGTCAAAACTTCATTAAATTATAATTTCTTACACTGAAGACACTTGGCCTTAAAATAACTTTGGAATAACTAAAATACATGAACAGCAAGAAGGAACAGAAATGCAGTTCTGTTTTTTAATTTCTGAAAATCATTTTCATAAATTCCTCCAATTTAACTGTGATATGAAAAGAAAAATATTTAACATTTTAATCACCATGCCTACAGCCATATTATTATTCATGCTTTATATTATTTTTAAATAATGCCTCAATTGTGATAAATACACTGACTTGCAGTCTCTGTTAGTAATGCCAAAGTTCTATTCTTCTTTCTTATTTGTTGCATAAAGCATAATGGATCAATATACTTAAGAAACAATACCTTATAATGAATGGTTGAGGGAATTGGAAATATTTATTTGGGGAACAAAATTCGGGGGGGAGCATGAAAACTTGTACTAATACGTGAGAAGCATATATGCAGAATTTAAAATGTATATAGCTGATATTATATGACTAAATGTCAATGAGAAAAAATTTCTGAAGACAGATTTCTATTTAATACGAAGAAATTTTGTGATGATTATTGCTATTATTCAATGGAATGAATTCCTATAATAACAGGAAATTCTGTGTTGCACAATATTTTCAAATATAAGAGAATGTTGTCTTGCTGGAATGATGCAAACAGGGTTTAAGTACTTTTAAGATTCCTTATATAAACTTGAATATCATTCTACACCTAGGATTCCATGATTCTTAATAAAGGTCTTTGTATATTATTTTAAGCTAAGTGTATTTGAAGCAAATTTTGACACAATAGATTTAAGGAGGGTGGAGGAGGTAAGAGTCAGAGAGGATAATTAATTGCATCCATATTATATTTTAGAACTTAATAAATAAGCATATTTTAGTTTAAAATAAATCAAGAAACAAGTTTATAGACAAAGTGGAAGTTCTCTCCTCCCTTCAGAGAAAGGTACCTCCTTTTTTGATGGCCTGTTCTTTCCGCTGGGATTTCACACACAGAGATCTTTCATTTAGGGTTTTGGGGTTTTTTTTGTTTGTTTGTTTGTTGTTTTTTTTTTTTTTTTTTTTTTTTTTTTTTTTTTTTTTTGCCAGAGTGTTTTGGCTTTCTATGCCTGAAATACTCTCATGGGCTTTTTAGCTGGATCTGAATGCCTTAAGGGCTGATTCTGAGGCCAGAGTGCTGTTTGGACACCTGCCATTGTATGAGTCTGCTGTGTATCCCACTTTCCATGTTGGATTGTTCTCTGCTTTTAAATTCTTTCAGATAGTATTAGCAGACACTAGTCTTGTTTATGCGATCCCTTTGACTCTTAATCAACTTTGACTATGACCTTGTCTAAATAAGATAGGTGTTGGAAAACTCAAGAGGCTTCCATAGCCTTGGCAACTCATGACAAGAGCCTCCGGTGATTAGTGACACCATAAACAAGAGTGTCAATTGTTAATTCAACAACAGGAGTCATTGTGCACTTACTCATCATGTAGGATCTTTGTCCTTAATGTGTTGTACTATGTGAATCAATGGTATAACTAGTAATCAAACAGTACTTTACACTTTGTGTTTTTGTGTGGGTGTAAACTGTTGAAATCTTTCCTTAGTATTTACTAAATTGATCTTCTGTATATAAAGATAATTGAAAATGAATCTTGATGTAAATGGGATGGGAGAGGGAGTGGGAGATGGGATGGTTGCAGTTGCGAGGGAGGTTATGGGGGGAAAAAGCCACTATAATCCAAAAGTTGCACTTTGGAAATTTAAATTAAAAAATAAAAGTTAAAAAAAAAGAAAAAAATAAATCAAAAACAAGCTTATATGGATGTTAGTAAAAACTGAGAACTATGTTTTGATTTATTGAATTTATCTACTACATCAGTAAGTTAATGGGGATGTGTTAATATTATTTAGACCCCTTTCCTCTGCCTCTGATATAACAACAGAGGAGAATAAGTAGATGTCTTTTCTCTGATAGACACAATTAGGCAAAACAGGACAGGACAGGACAGGATAGTGTTTCTGGGCAGAGAAGGTTCCAGTACTAATAAAATTTAAGATCTTATTACACAAAAGGTATATTGTGGAGGCACTGTGGTAGTTTCAAGACTACTCTTCCTTGCAAAATGAGAGATGAAGACACTGGGAAGCTGAGACAAATTCGAGAGGAATCAAGATAATCAACAACACTTTTGAGGAAAAATAACACACTGACCAAGAGAATGAATAAGTCACATTGGGGCCATTTGTGTTCTTTCATATTAACATATTGAATGAACAATTACTTTTATGTACATGGCACTAAAGAATACTAAAATCAAAGCATCTATTAACAATGAAGAATATTCAAGGAAGAATACAAGTACAAGCTACATGGATTTTAAAGTATTGACTTGAAACACAGAAGTAATTCTGCAAGACAAATTGTATCATGAGTTAAGATTTGTTTATAATTGACATATGAATGAAGAAACTGAGCTGTACATTTACTAAAAGAAGTTTGGGTCTTGCAACTGTTTTCAAAATGTAGTAGATTATCAACGAATGATGCTATGTCATTTTTGCTTATAGATGGGACATGTACTGTCTCATATTTGATTTTCTAAAATCTTTATAAACTTGATTTAAAAGTCACATTTTAATAGTTTAATCATAAACAGGGGCTGGTGCTGTGGCGCAGTGGGTTAATGCCTTGGCCTGAAGCGCCGGCATCCCATATGAGTGCCGGTTCTAGTCCTAGCTGCTCCTCTTCTGATCCAGCTCTCTGCTATGGCCTGGGAAAGCAGCGGAAGATGGCCCAAGTCTTTGGGCCCCTGCACCCACATGGAAGACCTGGAAGAAGCTCCTGGCTCCTGGCTCCTGGCTTCGGATCAGCACAGCTTCAGCCGTTGCAGCCAATTGGGGAGTGAACCATCGGATGGAAGACCTCTCTGTCTCTTCTCTCTGTGTAACTCTCTGACTTTCAAATAAATAAATAAATAAATATCTTTAAAAATTATAAATAATGAAGTAAGATTGTACATGTATAAAACTTATTAGTGATTTCTAAATCAGAGAAAGTTTAGTAAAGTTGATTCTGGGTAACTTTTATATTTTTCCATGTGGGTTAATTGATATGGTAGTACATTCTGTTTCTTCTGCTCCCCTTCTCTTCTCTATATGTACACATACGTTTTCTCATTTTTCATTAGGTAATTTCCACCTTTCATAGCTAACAGAATATATATATATATATATATATATATCTACAAAATTAAATAGTTTATATTTATTACCTGCATTAATTATATATTTATAATATGTGAGTTTTATTAAATTTTCATTTTATTAGAAAGTCATAGAGAAGGCAAGAGAAGGAAACAAAGAGGTTTTCCCCCTACTGGTTCACTTTCCAAATTCCACCAACAATGATGGCTGGGCCAGGCCAAACCCAGGAGCCAGAAGCTCGATTTCAGTTTCCCACATGGGGACAGATCAGTAGGAAGCTGGGATTGGTCCTTCCACTATAGTATGTGAGGGTACCAAGAATTATCTGAACTGCTACATCAAACTCTGTCCTCCAAAATGTTAATATTTTTATCTTAGTAAACAGCATACATAATCAAGGAAATAAAGTGATTTTTGCTATTTAATTTGAATTTTTAAAATCTGAATGCTTTTGGCATCAATCATCAAATAGCTGGAGGATTAGCCCCTAAACCAGAGATTACTGAAGACAAAAACCAAGGATCTTGACCTTCGTGACCTCGTATAATTCTTTTAAATCACTGTAGTCTTTTTGGTGTTCATACATTTTATTTGATTTACTTCATTTTAAAATAAATGTCAGTTAAATAATGATAATAAAACCATTATGTGTTTTATAGCAAGAAACAGAATTAAGACTTAAGTAAATTATTTCCCAGTGTTCTCTAATTATTCAGGCATTGATTATATGTGTAAGTTAACAATTTCCTCTATATGAAATATAAAATGACATAAACATTTATGTACCTCATAGGTACTAGTATCTTTTTTTTTTAACCTTACAAAACATATCTAACCATACTCCTGAGACCCAGCCAAATGGAAAGGTCAAAACTATTAATCTTAATAAAAGGGTAAAAAAAGGCTTAACTATTAATGTGTTTTCCATCAGGGAAAATAAGCTGAAAAAAAACGTGCCTTGTATGAATTCAAGTGACATTTATTTCACCCTTGAGACACAAAACAGATTTCAGGTAATTGCGATATTAAGCGTAAGCCAATTCCGCCTTTCCAGTCTTTAAATAGAAAATACATTGTAATGATCAGAGGTACTCCCTAATAAACTAAGGAACAGAACAATAAAAATAAACTATTTTTTTATATTTTATCCATGTCTCTGCAAAAGCATAAAAATTCAATACTTTCCTCAGATAAATTCTCCATTGTCAATTGAACAAATTTGAAATATATAACTTTTTAAGGCTAGATTAAAATTATTTGGAAAACTCAGGTGATCCATAAAAGACTAAACATCATCAGCAAAGCTGTATGTTTGAATGCTAGAATTATACTGACATGGAATTTGATAATGACTGTCTCCTAATAGTAATGTCTGTCTCTTTTTATAAACCCTCTGAGTCATATTAACCTGTATTTCAAACTAATTCAATATTTCTTTTGCTTGCCAAAACTCTTCAGTTCCTTGTAAATTACATACATTGTAGGATAAATGGGCTACTCTCAGAGCCAGTTATCCTACTTCTTCACTGGATTATCAATTGATAGACTAAGAAACTGATATTTCAAGAAAATCATTGGACATCAGGTGAAAGAGTTACTTGGGCTTCTTCTTTTATTTAAACCTTTGTATTATCTCAGTGCTGATCCACATGGAGTTAGGAGAACATACAGTGTTTCAGGTATTATTCAACCCTCTCTACAGTTTCTGATCTGTACCACTTCACAACTGTTTGTTCTGTTTTGTGTTTTAACTTGCAATTATTTGTGATTTTTTCCAATCCATATAATTATTATCCAGGCAAAGAGAATAATGCAGTTTAGAAACAGTGAGAATTTGAATTATAAAATTGTGCTCATATCTCTTGGTGAAGAAATACTTATGGAATGAAATAGAAAAGAGAAGAAATAAACAGGCCAACACTCTCACCTATCAATGTCTGAATTACAAGGGCATATAGTAGGCTCTACAAATGGCTGTTTAAGATAAAGTATATTTTGTTTCAAGATAACAAGTATTAATAATCTGCAATAACTTTAACAAATTTGTTAGCAATGGGACCAGTGCTGTGGCATAGTGGGTGAAGCTACTTCCTGCAGTGCTGGCATCCCATATGGGTGCTGGTTCGAGTCCTGGCTGCTGCACTTCCAATCCTGCTCTTTGCTATAGTCTGGGAAAGCAATAGAAGATGGTCCAAGTCCTTGGGCCACTGCACTGGCGTGGGAGACCCACAGGAAACTCCCAGCTCCTGATCATCCCAACTCCAGCCACTGCAGGCAGCCATTGGGGGAGTGAACCAGCAGAGGTCTTTCTCTCTCTTTCTCTTTCTTTCTCTCTCTCTCTCTCACTTTCTCTCTCTCTCTCTCTCTCTCTGTCTCTCTCTCTGTCTCTCTCTTTTTCTCTTTCTTTCTTTCTCTCTCTTTCAACTCTGTCTCTCTCTGTCTCTGTCTCTCTCTCTCTGTCTTTCTCTGTCTCTCGTCTTTCTTTCTCTCTCTTCTCCTCTCTCTTTTTCTCTCTCTCTCTCTCTCTCTCTCTCTCTCCCTCTGCTCTCTGTATCTCTGCCTTTCAAATAAATGAATATATCTTTTAAGAAATTGGTAGCAAGAAGTGTTCTAGCAATAGAAACCCCAGAGTGAATTAGCTTCGGCATAGAGGAGAATTTATTACAAGCAAACTGCATTATCATACACAATTTTAACAATGACTGGGCAACCAAAACTGAGATGGACAAAGATGCAACTATGCCTCGGGAGCAGGTTTCAAACCATCTGTGTATCTGCAAGCATCCTTGAATTCTCATCTTTAAATGATTCCAGGTGAACCCAAATGTTTTAGCCTAAGCTCAGGAAAGAATTGGCTATTTACAGCTGTACAGAGCCTGCTGAAAGAGTTATTTGGAAGGGGGATAGTGGTGATAAATCAAACATTCATTCAGGTCTACTGAGTTGGCAATCATCACCGCTTGCCTGATCATCGTAGTAACTGAGGAAGTGATATCCTTGCTTCTACCCTTGCCCTACACTCCCTACTATCTCAGTTAATTCTAAGTTGACAGCTGGCAAGATTCTTTTAAAATCCAAGTCAGATCATGACACTTTTGTTCTTAGAATTCTTCAATAGCCCTCTCTCTTACTGAAAGCAAACCCCAAGTCTTTACCATGACCTGAAATTGTAAATTCTGGCTCTTAATTACCCCTCAGGCTTGTATTTTTCCTCAAACAAGCACACTGCTATGCCAGGGTCTCTGTCTCTTTACCCCCTCTGCTTTGAATCATCTTCCTAATGGGAACTTCATGAATAAACTACTAATCTTGTTCAACTCCTTGCTCAAGTGTAACCTTCCTAAGATCTATTCTGTTGAAGAGAGTATCACAGTGAGACTCTCAAGTTTCTACTTTTTCTATGGATTTGTAAACTCCCTTGGTATTCACCAACTTTTATTTTCCCCTTTTCCTTATTATCCTACTATATAACTACTTACTATGCTATAATTTCAGTAGAATATGCTTGTAAAACTCTACATTTGCCAGCACACAAGCTCTGAGGGGCCCTTTTCTGTTTAGTGTTATATCTGAAATTTCTAAAACAGTAGCAGTTACGTAATAAATTATTTGTCAAACAGTGAATACTTTTAAGACCTCTATTAATGGGCACTAGATTCAAATGTAATGACTACTACATTAATTATGGGTGTTAGATATTATTTTATCTTTCAAATTAAATAAGAGGCTTATTTGGTGTCAATATACATGTTCCTTTCACATTTTTATACTGCTGACCTGAATATATGGATTCTGCATAGCTCCTTGATTCACAATCTAGGCAGACGAACATGGACAATGATAAAACATTGGCATGCCCTCTACATTTTTTTCTAAGCTGATCTTCAATCACACATATCAACTCATTTATGTTCATAGTCACCTCGTCATGTACAAGAACAAAACATGTTTAGAAATTTAGTTCCTTATACTAAAATAATTGTTCTCAACTGAACATCAAAAGTTTCATTACTAAAAAAGAGAGAAAAGGTTATTTGTGGAAAACTAACCATCTTTGTCACAAAATCCAAATGTATATGGTAAGTAGGCAAATCCATATAGAAGCAGTGATTATAGAAAACTGTTTTATCAATATTAGTCCTGGTTTAAATATGCTTTCTTAGAATAATTGTTAGTCTCTTCATATTCCAATGTATCATGATTTGGACATAAATTACACAGTCAATTTATGTCTAGGACTGTAAGCGAGTAGAAAGATCTAGTTGAAGGTTTATTTCTGGGAATCCAGAACACCCACTGTATGTAAAGCCAGAAAGGCTATGAGTGGACTTACAGATCTGATAGACAGGTGTAGGACAGTAGAGATCCTAGCACTTAACTATAAAGTACTCTGGACTTAGAAGTTTAAAGACAGTGAGGTTCCACCAAAAATCTGGGAAGACAAACCAATTAAGTAAAGAGAAAATTTAAAGAAAAAAGTCATCAGAGAGGCCAAAGGAAGATGGTGGTTCAAGGAAAACCACATACATGTGGTCTTGTAGGTAAGATGAGAACTAAGATTTACCTGCAATTAGGCAATGCAACGATTAGTACTGATCTTGAAAAAGCCATTACTGGAACTAACATGAGAAAACGGAAAGCAATTAGAGAAATGAAATACATACATTTTTTGGAGCTTTACTTTAAAAGGAAGCAAAGAAATAGGGTAGTTAAGGGAATACTGCTGCAGTTGCTTTTTGTTTAACTTATGGTATGTCTCAGCAATTAAGTTTACTGAGGACAATTAGTAGAAAGAGTGTATACTGCATGGAAACGACAGTATTTGCAGGACTGTCTCTATGAGGAAGATGGAAAGAAATGGATTTAGTGTAGATCTGGCTGGTAAGGTCCACAGGTCAGCCTAATGGGTTGGAACATAGTTGGGAGAGGCTAAAAGAAAATCAAGATCAACCCTGGGATATTTAGGTGGAGCAGCAGAGGAGCCTGTGATGCCACTATTGAGATGGCAACGGCCTGGGAGAGGTGCAGATTTGGTCAGAGTTGTTAAGTTTCAAAGGCCTAAAAGATTTTCAGGAAATCTTGATTAGGATGTATACATCTGTCAAAACAGATTTCATTATAAAAGAAAACCTCTATCTCAAGCTGGCAAGAGATTCTTTGGACAATCCTACCACATTTCCTTTATTGATTTTTTTCTCTACTCACACTAGTGCTTCTCTAAGTGAATGTGCAAACAAAACACTTGGAGATCTTGGTAAAATGCACATTCTAAAAGTAGGTGAGATACCTGGTAATCCACATTTCTAAATAGCTCTCAGTGACATCTGATGCACACATGTTCTTGAAGTGACAAGAGCTGACCCAGACAACTCGTTCCCACTTCTACTTAAACTTCTGTCTTCTGTGAGGAAAAGCAAAAAACCAAACAATAAAAACCAAAACACAAAGTCAAAAAGCTTAAATGGAGCAAACTGAAATTTGATTGGACTTAAAAAATGTCTTGGATGAAGCGTAATTATAGGATGTTATACACTAAGAAGATAAACTTGGAAATGGAATACCAAAATACCAAAGTGGTACTTTGATTTCGACCTTCAAGACTCTAAAGGGGACATAATCAGGATGCTATTTCAAGTGTCTAGGAGCCACACACACTGGACTTGGCCCCAGGAATATTATCTCCACTTTTCAAATACAAAATTCCAATACAGTTCCCATTGAATCACAAACTCCAAAGTCATAAAAACTGTGACCATGACAAAAGGGATGGTGTAAGAAATGCTTATTAGTCAGAGAAGCGTAAAACTCTATGAGCGTACCTTGCTGGATGGCTTTTGAATATTCAAGAACAGTAGAGATGGCCCCTCTGGCAGAGCTACTGTGGAGTGGACTAAGGCATGAGGTGGGTACATGGGTTAGATGATGATCAAAGTTTATGGCATCACTGGAATTCCGAGGATCAGCTAATTATTGATACCCAGAATGCTTTGTCAGTCTGGGAAGTGAGTGAATCCACATCTGAAGTAATATGCTAAAAGTTCTAAGGTGGGAAGGGAGAAACTTCCACCAGATTTCCAGAGGGACATCAAATTACTGAGGAGATGAGAAGTCTCTCACATTTCACAAACATCTTTGAGCAGGCCTTCCTGCTTTGGTTAACATCTCACTAGGGGAGTTAGAGCGGGAGGGTCCCAAACCAGCACATTCATTACACAAATTAAAGGCTCTGTCAAAGTTCACACACAGACATCAGGAGATACAATTTTGTGTAACTAGTCCAGGTAACAATCCCATATAGTGCTTTAACCACATATATTCCATACATTTATTTATTTATTTTTTAAAGATTTTTATTTATTTATTTGACAGGTAGGATTAGAGAGAGAGAGAAAGGTCTTCATTCCATTGGTTCACCCCCCAAGTGGCTGCCACAGCCGGCACTGTGCCGATCCAAAGCCAGGAGCCAGGTGCTTCCTACTGGTCTCCCACATGGGTGCAGGGGCCCAAGCACTTGGGCCATCCTCCACTGCCTTCCTGGGCCACAGCAGAGAGCTGGACTGGAAGAGGGGCAGCCAGGACTAGAACTCGGCGCCCAAATGGGATGCCAGCACCACAGGCAGAGGATTAGCCAAGTGAGCACTGGGCCCCATACATTTATTTTTAACCTTTGGTACTTAAACTTGAAAGCTCTTTGTACAAACAACTTGTTTCTCTAATATAACCACACTTTATTTCCTCAATTTTCGTGCTTTCTCAAGACTCTGACTTTGAATGTGTTCTTGCCAACACTGCATTTCTCTGCTTTTTCTGACAGACACTTAACTTTTATATTCAAATAAACCTCTACATCCTCTGGGAGGGCTGTCTTTCACTGCCACTTCGAGGTGTGCTACTTATTACTGCAATACTCATTACAGTAAATCAGTCTACCTTGTTTAATTGCTAGTTCCTCCGATTTACTGATGGCAGTAATTGTGCAATTTTCATTATTGTAATTGTTATTAGCAAGTAGAGAAATTGGCACACAGTAGGATTCAAAAATGTTTGCTGAATAAATTATCTAATGACAAACTCATTTTAGACTTGATTCCCAAACATTGTAGCAAAATAAATCCCCAGGACTTACTGACACTCAATATGGTAGGAATATTCAAGGTAATGTTTGGGATTATATAAAAGAAATTTGTACAGATCCCTGCCTCATATTTCAGCAAATATTTAATTGAATATACAATTATAAAATCCAGAAGCTGTCTCACAAATATAGAACAAATCACATACCAATCTCACCAAGTGCAGAAGTCAGTCACCTGAGGCATTCTGGAATCCTCTGATTTTGCTCTTTCCTGAACTCCTACGGTTCAGCTCACCGACACAGAATTTAGCATTTTGTCACACTCATTTTTTATGGTCTTTCATTTTCTTGAGACGTTAATTCTTCTCTCATCAAAACTGAAATTTCTACACAGGGAAACATCCTGTCTTGGAAACAGTTTTATGTAGCCTATATTTAATTAATGATCAACAGTTTAGTACTTTAAGATTTCATTTATAACTTTTTTTGGAATCCTGGGGATATTTAATGCTTTAAGTTACCTAATTAGATTTTTTGTGGGATCCTTTTCCACTTGAACATTTATTTATTTAGTGCCTCAACAGAATAAAGGATGATGGATTGATCACAGAGTTCTCCAGATTTCTAAAATTAAAAAAATATATACCTTGAAGGGTTGGAAGTGACAAGATGCCAATACAATTTAGAAGACTGTGAGCCTGTCTACCACCATATTGCCTTGAACACTCCCCATCTTATCTGATCTCACAAGCTTAGCGGGGTCAGGCCTGGTTAGTACTTGAATGGGAGAAGACTGAGTGTAAGGACAGGTAGTAAAGACAGAACAGACTGAAAATACTTGACAGTAAGAAGAAAGCAGGGCAGGTGAGAGAGGGATAAGAGTAGCTGCCAGTTAACTTCAATGGCAGAGTGATGTGAAGTACAGAAATACCTCAGAAGTGTCAAGGTTGGTGCTCTCAATGGTGGGAGTATTGAAAGGATGCACGAGAAATATTTAAGTATCCCCCAAGAACCCACTTCCCTTTATTCTATAAAGGCAGGCAACTTCTGTCACAATCCATACTGAAAATGCTCTCAGCAAAAAAATGAATCAAAGATTCTGGACTCAGAAATAATAGACATAAATGAGATAAGAGATGAAGCACCACACTGAAATCACAGACATTATGTGTAAGTCTTTATACAAAACGGTGAGCTTCTGTCTTCCCAGCTTGATTCCGAGAATACTTCAACTCCAACTAACAACCCAGCCTGGGAAAATATTTATTTGACTCCTTTCCAGAAACTGTATTATCCAGTGGGAAAACAAATGCCTTATTGAAACAGCGGTCTCCCATTGATTAAACAAATTGGTTGCCTCATCAGACAACAGTCAATCTTTCAGTCTGGAAAGTTTCATTGAGAATTATTTTTACTTCACTTATGAAAGCATTTCAATTAAAAATAGAAAACAAATCATCACTTGTGGCTTCTAAATAAAAAATAAGGAAACTAAAACATAACAAAATAAATATAAGAAATCAGAAAAAATATTTAATAGACTAGAATATAACTTAAAGAAAAGAAATACTATGAATATCCTCTCTGGAATGTGAACCAGATAAAGTATCCATGACAAAGTAAATTGGATGGCAAGGAAGCAGGAACTGTCAAAAATTATGGAAAATATTTTCTAACCTAGAATTCAATATCAGGTACCCTGTCAGGTAGCTAGTTTTGGGTATACAGTGCTATCCAAAAAACTTTATGCATTCTTTCATAAGAAGTTACTCAAGGATATTTTCACCCACACAAGTAAACAAAAGAAGTGCGTCATGTAATTCACAAAATAAAATACACAGAATAAGGGACAAAAATTCCAGGACAACTACAAAAGGGAAAACCTTGGACTATAATCATATAAAAGGCCAAAAGAAAAGCTGTACAGATAGAAAAGTTGTAAAGGACTTAGGCAATATTCCCCAAGAATTAAAATGAAACTGACAAGTTAGCTGGTATAACTGACTACAAGGAGAATTTTACAGTTCTGTTAGAATTTAGATAATACATTATTTTTAAATTTATGTGAGACAGAAGCAGAGAGTATGAGAGTGAGAGACAAAAGACAGAGTGAACTCCCATCCACTGATTCATATCCCACATGCCTGCAATGGTAGGACTAGTTTGGAGTCTGAGTTAGAAGCCAGAAGCCAGGCACAAAGAGTTGGGTATGAACAAGGCCTCCCACATGGGTGGTGGGAAGCTGGAGTCAGGAGCCAGACTCAGGAATCAAACCCAGGCACTTCTATGTGGGGAAGGGGCATCTCAACACCAGGCTAAATAAACAACCACCCCAAGGAAATAAATATTTAAAATGTCAACTGACCTTTAATATGCTTTGGTGTTTTACTAGATACATTAGATTACACCAGTGGAGAAAAAAAAAAAACAAAAAAAAAAAACAGACAATGATTTCCCCTTTCTAAAGCATGCCATCCAGGAAAAAAGTTAGACAATTATTCTTTTTTTTTTTGACAGGCAGGGTGGACAGTGAGAGAGAGAGACAGAGAGAAAGGTCTCCCTTTTGCCGTTGGTTCACCCTCCAATGGCCGCCGCGGTAGTTAGACAATTATTAACTCAAGAAACACAGAACAAGTTATCAGAGGAAAAAAGGAATCTTATTATACTACATGAAACAGTTAAGAACAAATTTTACATGACTGTAATTTTACATACACTAAATACAACTTAAACAAAAATTATACCCCAAATTTTTATTTTTATGGATCAATAATCACAGTGGGACTTAGGAATGGGACTCAATTAATAATACATAAGATAAAAAAGAAATGAAAGCTACTTAATACATATACTGTTCTCAGACTCTGACATAGATTATCCATCATCCAAGCAGCCTTCCTTGCTAAGCTTGAGCCTTCTGAATTCTCTACCTGTACCTACAGACAGCAGTTACAGGAACTGGCACATGAACTAATATACTTTTGTCTTCACCTAACTAAATAATAGGTAAAATCAGTTTCCAGACCTCTTATTATAGACATGAACTAAAAATTGGAATAGGATGAAATACAAGAGAAAAACTGACAAAGAGGGAAGGAAGGGGTGGTACAAATGAGAATAATGGAAGATAAAGATAGAGATGGGAGTTCTCTTTCGCTGTTATTTGACATGAAAATCTTATCTTTTTAAGAAAAATTATTTCAGGAATATTTAATTATTTGAAACCGCTAAAGTAAGCTGTTATTAAACAAAATATAGAAAGTTCCAAATAGTAATTCTCAAACCCTTCAAAAGGACATTATTAGTAGTAGTAGTAGTAGTGGCAGTAGTTGCTGAAACCTTAAGGAGGGGCCAGTCAGCTCTGGAGTTCAGACTGTGACACTATATCCTTTTTTTTTTAATATATATCCTTAATATAAACAAATATAGATGGGGCCAGAGCTGTGGAATGGAGGTTGAGCCTCCGCCTGAGGTGCCAGCATCCCATGTGGCTGCAGGTTGGAGTCCTGGCTGTTCCACTTTCGATCCAGCTCCTTGTTGGTGGCCTGTGAAGGCAGAGGAGCATGGTCTCAGTACATGGGCCCCAGAGGGAGCTCTTGGCTCCTGGCTTCGGATTGGCCCAACTCTGACCTTTGTACCCATTTGGGGAGTGAGCCAGAAGATTCAAGACCTCTCTCTCCCCCACTCTGTCTGTAACTCTGCCTCTCAAATAAAAAGTCTGATAGATAGATAGATAGATAGATAGATAGATAGATATAGATGGTACTCTGAAAGGTTTTGACTTCTAGAATGGTAACTGTCTTAGTCATTTTTTTTTGTTTCATCTCATCAGTCTAAAATTTAATCTATCCAACTACATGCAAAAAATTTTAAATATGGGTCTCCTCGTATGGTATATGTCGAAGGATCTGACTTAGAACTTAATACCTTTTTATCAGTATTACTCTTCACAATAGAGAGAATGTCACTAAAAGAGATAAATAGATTTTCCTGT
Source organism: Lepus europaeus (assembly GCF_033115175.1). Taxonomy (NCBI): domain Eukaryota; kingdom Metazoa; phylum Chordata; class Mammalia; order Lagomorpha; family Leporidae; genus Lepus; species Lepus europaeus. Next base: position 87,917,775 of record NC_084833.1, on the reverse strand, counting down.
CTTTTAATATCTTATATTAGCAAATTTCCTATTTAAACGTTTTTCTCCCTTATTGTACCCTAATGGAAATGTTTATACTTTTGTCATACATTTAAAACATGTTGCAACATTGTTGGCAAAATTAGATAACAGTTTTAAAGTTTACATTTATTATTATTAAAATATTACCTTCTATTTTAAGAGAAATATATAGAAAAATACTTAGTAAAAAATTATCACTTGGTACCATAAAAATTTTCATTTCTCTTGATCCAAAACTAATAATTTTATCCCAAAGTTTTTCAAGTAATATACCCGAAAAAAGTACAATTATAATTTTTAAAGTAAAAAAAGTTTAATTCACTTATTTTGTTCAATTTGTTTTGATTGACATCATTAGAATGACTTTATATATAATTTCCTCCACAATTGATCATTTAAAATTAGAGGGTTTCTTAGACTAAATAAAATGAAATGTTGACATACTACCTTTTTTCCATTTAAAAAGATTTAATTTTGGAATGAAATATGTTCTAACAATATGGTGCAATAAAACAGGTGACTTTCTCATATCCTAGGAATTGTAATTTAATCGAAATTCTGTTTATAAGTCTATTGCATATTTATTCAAGAAGGTGTATATTATTGTAATGGCTTAGTAATAATTAGACTCTGTAGAGAACACCTCCCTAAGGTATTAATTTAACTTTCCTACAGACAGATGTAAATCCCTATGCACCTTAGGGCACATTTTATATTGCTAGAGATTAAGGTGTTTCTCAGCAAAAGCATTTTCAAATAACCATAGTAAAGGTACTGTAAATGAAATTCCTATCTTTATTGAAAAGCTTCAGTATGTAGATTACACATACTATTAAACCCATCTTGTATTATACACTTCCAATATAGAAAGGAAGCCATTTGAATTGCATTCCACGAACCTCTGAATCAACAAAGCCTGTGTATAAATGCTGTGGTTTTGATGCATTTCACTTTTCCACACATCCAGTGAACATTCAAGGGATCAAGAATCTGACAGCTACCAATTTGCCATTAACCATTTTGTCAATGTACTGCTCTTTTTACAACTTGTTACAATTTAAAAAGCTATTGGACTAATTAAACATTTCTGTAAAACTAAGCAGAAATTTAATTAATATTCTCAATGGCTTTGGGAAGGACATTATTATTAACAAAGGCATATTTGAAATAACCAGAGCTAACTTCACTAACCTCGGTGATTGTTGTGCAAATATATTATGTTTCAAAGACCTCAGAGGAGAAGATACACACCACCAAAAATCACCTTTCATTCACATAGCAGAAGGAGCCCTGGAGTGAAGTTCAAAAATAATTTCAAACCATAATTCTGTAACCAGAGAAAAAGTCAATAAGATGGTATGATGAAGAACATTTGATAAAGACAAGGGTTCAGAAATCCCTTACTTCTCTCACAGAACAATTTGTTTTTGAAGAAAAAAGTAAATTCAACTTCATGGAGTTATAATTGACAAATAAAAATTGTAGATATTAAAAAGTAAATTCAACTTAATGGAGTTATAATTGACAAAAATTGTAGATATTTCAAAATAAAGTATGTTTTGACATATGTATATATCACAAAATGATTAGTCCCATTAACATATTACATCCCATAATTACTGATGCGTCTATGTGCAGTATTGTCAGAACATTCAATATCTGCCTCTTTGCAAATTTCAGGTATGCAATACAATCGTATTGACTATAGTCACCATGCTGTACCTTACATCTCCAGAACTTGGTTATTCTGTGTAACTCAAACTTTGCACCCTTTGAACAATAAACACTTTCATTCTACACAATTTGAGACTGGAATCCAGTAAATCGGAAGAAAGAACAAAGAGGAAGTAAAATATGGATTACTGGAATCACAAGTCTAATACTGAGTGGGGCACTCAGGAAGGCATCAATGTGTTCTGGGCCTTGTGAGCACAGGGCCAGCAGAGATGGCTCTAGCAGGTAGAATCATGGGGAATGCTGAGCTACATGAAAATGTTTTGTCCATAGAACACACAAGAAAACATGATATGCCAGAAATTTTTATGATTTATTTTATTTGACACTATTCAATAAATAGGAAAACATGTAAACTCCCAAGTGTCTTAGTGTTTATTATTTCATATACTTGAATTTGCCAGATATTCATCCTAAATTTATAAAAACAGTGTATTAAGTAAGTGTACTTTCAAGATGTACAGATTTTTGTTTAAAAATGCAATTTATCGGCCGGCGCCGCAGCTCACTTGGCTAATCCACTGCCTGCGATGCCAGCACACGGGTTCTAGTCCCAGTTGCGGCACTGGATTCTGTCCCAGTTGCTCCTCTTCCTGTCCAGGAAGGCAGTGGAGGATGGACCAGGTGCTTGGGCGCCTGCACCTGCAAGGGAGACCAGGAGGAAGCACCTGGCTCCTGGCTTTGGATCAGCACAGTGCAATGGCCGTAGCGGCCATTTGTAGAGTGAACCAACAGAAGGAAGACCTTTCTCTCTGTCTCTCTCTCTCTCACTGCCTAACTCTGCCTGTCAAAAAAAATGCAATTTATTGAAATGGAGATCTAGTAAGCCTAGGTTATGAACACCTCTTCAATATAAAATAAGTCCACCTAACTCTCAGATCAATATGTTCCATCATATCAATCAAGTTAAGAAAGTACAATCATTCAGGTGGCTCAACAGCCTAATCCTCCGCTTTGTGGCACCAGCATACCGAGTTCTAGTCCCGGTCGGGGCACCGGATTCTGTCCCGGTTGCCCCTCTTCCAGGCCAGCTCTCTGCTGTGGCCTGGGAGTGCAGTGGAGGATGGCCCAAGTGCTTGGGCCCTGCACCCCATGGGAGACCAGGAGAAGCACCTGGCTCCTGCCTTCGGATCAGCACGGTGCGCCGGCCGGGGCGGCCATTGGAGGGTGAACCAATGACAAAAGGAAGACCTTTCTCTCTCTCTCTCTCTCTCACTGTCCACTCTGCCTGTCAAAAATAAATAAATAAATAAATAAAAGAAAAAAAAAAGAAAAAGCTACAAGCAACTGTAGGTTTAGTATTTCAAAGCATTGTGGACTCAGCACTGAGGGCGTCCATGCCAGCTCTCCTGCAGCTGCACCACACTGCTGCAGAGCTTTGTTTAGCACTCACTGCAGGTCATCTACCTTACTGTAGGGGACGGAGCAGGCATTCAGACTGGAGAGAAATGTTGTGGTTATGTACTCAGTGCTGGTCCTTAGCCCTCTTCTCTCACTGTTCACTGGCGTGGAATGAGGATGTTGAGTTTAGTATTGTCTTGGCCTGAAGCTAGTCATGATTTTCAGACAAAGTGGCCAGAAAAAGGAAAAAAAAAAATCTTTGCCATTCTAACACTAAATTTCCTTTGATGATTAATGTAATCATTCTGTGATAGGGAGGAGGTAGGTCAATACTTTTAAATACCATGAACACCTGTAACGATTAGAGAGAGAAAAGGCAGTAAGTGATGTCAGACTCTTAAATTTCCTGAAGCCTCATCTAAGCAAAATGTCTCAGAGAGTGATGTGCTGTATTAATCTGACGTGTTTCTGTTATCTATATATGGTTTTATATCTCCATACTGTCAGAAATTTAGTGGAAATACTACTTTATGAGATCTTTGAATTTGGATGTGTTAAGTATTTGAATGAATTAATGATAATCTGTGCAGAAACAACTGCATAAGCATTTTCACAAAGTTTATACTAGTCAATAAACCATTGTAAAGTATATTTGTATTGAGGTGGAGCATTGTAATAATACTTTCAAAATGAAAAGTGTCCATTTAGAAGAGAATTTATTTTGTATTAATTTATAATCCTTGCAAGGCATGTCTCCAAATGTGAAATTTCACTTTATTTTATAAAAAAATAAATAATGGGGGAAGGTTTCAGATGGGTGGAGATTATCTTACAAAATGTTACACGAAAATCTGGAACCACAGTTAACACCACCTTTACAATGAGCTCTTTAAGCTTTAACAAATATTTACAGTCAAGTGTTTTACAGATGGTAAATCCCCCTCCATTTTACTACCTGATACAAATGAAAAATCCAAGTGAGAAATTCCTGTATTATATTTTCAGGGATACAACTCCTTCATCAAATGGAATACATCTACATTTTCTTCCCCAGAGACAAACCGATTAGTAAATAGTTTGCAATCTGAACTTTCCTGAAACCCAAAGGGTTGTGTATCAAAAGGGATCGAAGAACCCTGTATTCTTACCATGATGACTGCCCCAGAACATAACTTACTTGCATGTCTCTATGAGCTTTACTGTCACCATCAGAGAAGTTGCAAAGTAATATTGAAGGTAAGCGTTATTTCTATTCTGAGTATTAAAAAGAGGTAAGTCACATGGCAAGATTTCCCTGGCTCTATTTATAGATGTTACAATCCTCCTCTTTGTTCCTCTCTTCTTTTTCCTTCTCACCTGACTCTCTCCCCTTCTCACTGGAAGTAACCCAAATCTTAATGTACAATCAGAAACCCTTTCCCTTGAATTTGCTTTCAAAACAAAAAGAAAAGCCAGATACTTAAAAATCTCTCAAGATTCAACGGCACTTAGCCCTTTAAGTTAGGACATGAAAAAATTTTCCATTCTGTTTACAATTACATAACACTTTGTGAAGTGCATTTTGCATTTCTTAGAACTGCATAATTTTAGAAAGGATAAAATTATATAATATTTTACTCAAGGTAAATAAGAAAAATTAATAGGTGTATACTGTGGCGCAGCAGGTTAAGCCACTGATGAGGACAACCATGTCCCATAGAGAGGGGCTTGTTTGAATCTCAGCTACTCTAATTCAGGTCCCTCCTAATGAACCTGGGGAGCAGTGCATGACTCAAATACTTGAGCTCATGTTACCCACAAGGGAGAACGCAATGGCATTCCTGGCCTCAGTTTGGTCCAGCCCCAGCTCTTACAGATATTTGGGCATTTCAGAAATTAATCAGCAGATCAAAGATTCTCTTTCTCTCTTCTCTCTTTCTCTGTCTTTGCCTTCAGGTAAATATTTTTTTAAAGATTTATTTGAAAGGAATAGTTACAGACAGAGGGAGAGACAGAGAGGTCTTTCATCTGCTGGTTCACTCTCCAAATGTCCACAAAGGTCAGAGCTGGGCCAACTGAAACCAGGAGCCAGGAGCTTCTTTCAGGTCTCCCACGTGGATAAAAAGGCCTAAGCACTTGGCCCATCTTGTACGGCTTTCCCTGGCCATTAACAGGGAGCTGGATTGAAGTGGAGCAGCCAGGAACATATGGGTGACCATATGGGATGCCAGCGCCACAGGTGGAGACTTAAGCTACTACACCACAGCACCCGCCCCCAAGTAAAGAAAATCTTAAGAGAAATGAAAAAGACATGAATTTATCATTTTCTAGGCTCAAATATGTTATACTGTTAAGTATGTTAACTAAGTTGAAGTTAGAATGCCCCTGATTTTACTTACTTTTAGTATTTTTGTTCTTTACCTCTGTTGGCAAAGAACTCAAAAGCAAAAATTGGTCTATATACTTGAAAAGTTTTAGCTGCTTCAATGTTTGCTATATCTTTAACTTTTAGCTACTGCCCAGTTTTGTATGATTTTGTTATCTCAATTGGATAAATTAATTTCAAAGGCATTTCAACTTATATTTTATATAGTGCATGGCAGACAATGAATAATTGTTAATTGACTTAAGCTGTTAGCTGAATAACTTGAATAAACCATGAGTTCAAACACAACTTTTGGATGAGTGATTGGCTCTATAAATTTTTAAGCCCCCAATGATTAATCAAGAGAAAACAAAAGAAATCTGATTTAAAACAGTAAAAAAATGGCACTTTCCTTAAACTAGTGTAAAATTTCCCTAAGTTGAACCATCAAAATGTAATATGAAATAATAAATTGACTTCAACTGGAAATATAAATAACACATGCAAACAAATAGGAGTCTTGAGGCCAGGCGTGGTGGTGCAATGGGGTAAGCCACCACCTAGGATGCCAGAATCCCTCGTTGCAGTACCAGTTCAAGTTCTGGCAGCTTCACTTCCAATCCAGCTCATTGCTAACGTGCCTGGGAAGGCAGCAGAACGTGAGCTGAGTGCCAAGGAGACCTGGATGGAACTCCTGGCTTCAGCCTGGCCCAGTAAGGTGTGAACCATGGAAGATACTTCTCTCTCTCTTTGCCTTTCAAGTAGTAAATGAATAAAATCATTTACAAAAACCAACATGAGCCTTGTTTTATTAATTTTCCACTCCTGCTGTCAACAATTCTCACAAACTTAACAGCTTCAACAAGACAGATCTTACTCACGGTGTCGTGGGGTGGAAGTGCTGCTTGCAGAAAACCAGTGCGTCGGTGGGGCCATTCTCCCCCCTAGAGTCTCCAGGAGAAAATGAATTTTCTGGCATTTTCAGCTTATAGAGGTTACCCACATTCCTTTTTCCACAGCCCCTGCTATATGAAAAGCCAGAAATTGCATTCTGAGTCTCTCTTCGGTAGCCCTGTCTCCATCTGACTGACTACCCTTCTGCTCACTTTTAAGAACTCACTTGATTCCACTGAGTTCACCTTAATGATCCAACACACTCTTTCCCAATTTAGTGTGAACTGATTAAGAACCTAAATTCCTTGACAACCTTGGATCTCATTGTTTGCAACCTACTGTGGGGAAGATGGAGTTTACCAATTCCCCAGGCCTTTTGCCTTTGTCATCTTATCTCTGTGCTCCAATATCTCTGTCTCTCTCTGATAGGCAGTGTCATGGTAACCCACAGGAGCACCTGCATGTCCCAAGGAACATGATTTAGGATTGAATAACATGAGGCAGGTGAGGGAGGAAAGTCTATCCAAAGGTGTATTATCTAGCTAATCATCCCTGTGGGAAAGAGACTCAATTCTACAGGCAACCATTGGGAGGACCACATAGAATGCATAGTAGAGATGTTTGCTTAAGCAATGGAAGAGATAGTATTTATGGACTATTTTCCACCCTGCAAGGGGCAAGCCACTTATTTTCCAGGCTTACACATGCATAACACTATGTAGTTTCCTTCAAACAACCCATTCCATCATGGTAGAGAAGCATTGGAGCAGAAAGTGGTAAAACACAATGCAGCTGGGGTTAGCTACAGTCAGATTCCATATGCAGGCAGCCACAGCACTGCTTCAAGTACATATTAATCTACGTTTTTCTGTCATTCTTTGCTGAAGTTATAAACAAAAATGAAATGAGAAACCAGCATTTGCCATGGCTGTTAACACCCTGCCTGTGATGCCCATATCCCATATTGAGTGCTTGTGTTCAAGTTGCATTTCTGCTCTGACTCCAGCTTTTTGCTATAATGTACCCAGGGAGGCAACAGGTAATGGCTCAAAAAGTTGGGTCCCTGAAATCCATCTGAGAAATCGGATTAATTTCCCTGCTCTCGGCTTTGGGCTGGCCCTAATCCAGCTGTTACAGGCATTTGATGAATGACTCAAAAGATTCTCTCTTTCAGTGTGTCCGTGTGTGTGTGTGTTTTGTGTCTGTGTGTCTCTCTCATAAAGATTTAAAAATTAAATGGTCAATGAAGCAAGATATGTTAAAGGTAAAAGAAAATTTTAATAATTCTGATTATACTTTGAATATAATTTGAGAATGCCTGTCTCTTGGTTAAATAAAGATCTATATAAAGGCCATCGGGATAAGGAAATAAATAATATAAAATATCTAAGATTGCTTAAGTGATATGTAATTCATGACAGTATTATTACTCATAGAAAAGCAAACTCAAAGCCATGCTAGGGAGCACTGCTTGGCAGCTATAATGCTTAACATCAGAAAGCTAATGGTAATAGAGTTGTGGTGAAGGGTCAACACAGGGAAGAAATTTGGCTCACAGTCAGCCTGAATTACAGAATGGTACTCAACCTTGAAGGAAAGTATGAAAGAATCATCCCAGCAGACAGAACAAAGCTAGGTTATTTGTACTGAGAACCAAGACTGAAGCAAGCATGAAAAAGACCCACATCATTTGACCTTGATGACGATGATGGTCACTTAAGGTTTTCATTAACATATTTTTGCATTAATAATCCTGCTTGTTTACATTTCATTTGTTACTAAAACCCCAGTTATATATTTAAAATTTCATACACGTTGAGTCACATTGTAATTCTTCACCTCTCCCAGTATCCATATTCATGGTCAGGAGATTTTGAGGTGCTCTAGAGTGTGATTCTTCTCTCCATTTTACTGAGCTCAACTAAGCTACTTGTTTAGCCAACAGAAAATGGGAGGAAAGGGTACTATGCAAGATAAAAGCCTAATCTTAAGATACATGATATGTTTCAATTTTCCCTTTTTTGTCATATCCATGACAGATATCTGCCACAAATGTCCTGTTAATCCTACAGAAATAAGAGACAAGTGAAGCAGACATGACTAAAATCCATGACGCGGAACCAAGCCTAGGTGAAGTAAGCCTATACTGCCTCACCTCTCTGGTGATAGCTGGAGTCACTGGATGGCAATCCTGGCTTTAGGATCAAACCCTGGCCCGGGTCTGCCATTGTGGGGATTCGTAGAGTAAAATCAGCAGAGAGGGGTGAGGAGCTCTGCCTGTTTGCCTCATTTTCCCCCCGCCCTTTAACCTATCTTTCAAAAAAATCAATAAACATGGTTTGGGCATCCATAACCAGGATAACTAGTAACAGAACATTTTAGTCTTCTTATTGGAACTTTTGCCCCATAGAGTTTGTCTGCAATAGTGGCTAGGTTTATAGCACTCTTTGGATTATGCTACTCGAAGCATTCTACAACCTCTTTTATTTTGTCATACTAAATACTTTAGCCAATAAATTACTTACACATTTGTACAATCTCCTTATGTGACATTATTTTTTGTTACAATTCTTTCTTTCTTCCTTCCTTTCTTTCTTTCTTGCTTGCTTGCTTGCTTTTTGACAGGCAGAGTGGATAGTGAGAGAGAGACAGAGAGAAAGGTCTTCCTTTGCCGTTGGTTCACCCTCCAATGGCCGCTGCGGCCAACGCGCTGCGGCTGGCACATCACGCTGATCCAAAGCCAGGAGCCAGGTGTTTCTCCTGGTTTCCCATGGGGTGCAGGGCCCAAGCACTTCAGCCATCCTCCCGGGCCATAGCAGAGAGCTGGCACCACAGGTGGAGGATTAGCCTATTGAGCCGTGGTATAAAACCCATGCTTTCAGATTTCACCATTATTGGGGAACATATAGATAAGCAAATAACTGCAATCGTGCAAGTCAAATGAATACACAAAGACTATGGGATGGCATGGAAAGAAATCATTAATTCTACACTGAGATAAAACTTTCAGCAGTGAATGGACAGAACAAAACAGAGACTCCATGAGGCAGTGAGGAGAGAGGATAAGGCAAGCACAACCAGCATGTCACCAGTCACTTCTGTAGCTACACAGTTGGCTCCCTGATGGGAAGCACCATTTTATCAGGTAAAGTAAGAAGAAGATGCCACGGCCACTGCCTCTGGTAACTTTGACTGTGGGAGAATTCTCTGGAATCCATTGATTCCTAGTCTATCCTGGGGTGCTGGCAGGGGTATTGGTGACTACTTTGTTCCACGAAGGAAGGCCATATTGACTCCCTCGTCCCACTACAACAAAGCACCAGACTCAATGTGCGGTGGTGGAGTCACAGGCAAACTCTGACCTGACTTGGGGAACAACAGCTGTGCTGCTGCTACTAGGGGTCCCTGGAACCAAGGACAGGAAGCTTGCAGGACAGAATGCAAATGTTCTGCACCTTGTGACTGTGGGAGTTCTGGGCATAGGCCAAGGAGCTGAAAGGGTCTTGGGTTACATCTAGATTGCTGTGAACCTTCTCAGTCTGGCTGCTGAGACTCAAAGGTCCCTGCATATTGAAGACTGATCTCATGGAGGGGTGAGATACACCACGGGATGGGTCTGAGCTCAGGGGAGTGCATGCACCTGGGTAGGCAAGGTGCACGGGCACCATGAGCTTATTCTAAGCTCTGAATCAGCTGGCTCATCCTCGTAGCAGAGAAGAGTTAGGACTGTGAACACACAAGATGGCTCCAAAATCCCCTCCCCTACTCATTGTAGCTGGAAATGCTCCCCAACACCCATTTTGGGTGCCACTCAGGATTTTACCCCACCCTTAAATAGTGGACAGAGCTCAAGGCACCAACCAGCAAACACTCCTGGATCTCAATTGTAGGTCTTAAGCATTCCACCAAGACCTAGAGGCACATTTCCAGGAATAAGGCCTTCAATAAAATAAATAAAAAAAAAATCCTCCAGAGGAGATAGCAACAAGAGACCTCCCAGATGCACAAAAATCAACATAGAAACACAAGAAACAAAAACAAGGAAGACAATATGACTCTACAAAAGGAACAGCATAATATATTAATATTGGACTGTAAAAATAGGAAATTGATAAAATGTCTGGAAAATATTTCAAAAGAATGATTATAAGGTACTTAAAATCACAGACACAGTTCATTCAATAAGGAAATCAGTACATGGCTGAATGGGGACTTCTGCAAAGAGATACAGATATTTTAAAAATAAAAAAAAGTATTAAAAATGAAGTATATTAAGCAAAATTTTAAAAAATGTGGAAATCCTTAACAACACACTTGGTGAGGTCTTGTGAAATATCTCAGTCAGATAAAAAAATTGAAGAAAAATCTAGAAAGAACAATAACAAATGTTTAGAATCCATGAAATATCATCAAATGAACAAATATATGAGTCATAGGAGTTCCTGAAGGCAAAAAAATGAATGAGTTAGAAAATTATTTCAGTGAAAACCTAGCAGAAAATGTCTCCAATTTGGAGAAATATATGGACATCAAAACATAGGAATCACATGCAATTGCAAACAGGACTGATAAGATCCTCATAAAGGCATATTACAGTTAAACTTTCAAAAGTAAATCATACAGAGAATAATCTAAAATTTGCAAGAGAATAGTGCCACATCATCTTTAAAGGAGTGCCCATCAGATTGATAGCAGTTCTCAGAAGAAAGCTTATAGGCCTAGAAAGAATGAAGAAATAAAGTCCAAGTCCACAAAGGAAAACAAACAAACAAAAAAGCTAGCAACCCAGAATGCTTTACCCTGCAAAACTCTCATTCATAAATAAAGGTGAAATAAAGACCTTCCATGACAAATAAAACTTGAAAGAATTTGTAAATGCCTGGCCAGACTTACAAATGATACTTATGAATGTAATACATACTGAAACAGAAAATTATCAGTATCATGAAATAATGTGAAGGCAGAAAGCCTCTTAAGAGAACAGAGTAAGTTCAAAACAAACTACAGGAAAATTTATGAGAAAATGACTGGAACATATTATTATATATCAATAATAACCTTGAATGCAAATGTACTAAGTTCTGCAATTAAAAGATACATACTTGTTGAAATGATTAAAAATAAAAAGACCCATCTAGTACTTCCCACAAAAAACATACTTCACCAATAAATGTATATACACAAAGTGAAAGTGAAAAGATGGAAAAGGATATCCTATGCAAACAGAAATCATAAGTGAGCAAGTGTAGCTATACTCATATGAAAAAATAGACTTTAAGACAAAGCATGTTAAAAGAGACAAAGCCATTACATAATGACTAAGGTGTCAATTCAACAAGATGCTGTGACTGAAGCAAATATATATGCACCCAATGCTAAGGAACACAGTTTCATAGCACAAATGCTAATGGATCTAAAGGAAGATATAAGTTCCAATACAATAATAACGAGAGACTTCAATACCTGCTTTCATTGGTGGATGGATCAGTCAGTCCAGGCCCCTCCAAAAAAGACAAAAAAGAAATAGCACAGCTAATTTAAACTACAGACCAAATGGACCTCATAGATTTTTTTTTTTTTTATTTTTTGACAGGCAGAGTGGACAGTGAGAGAGAGACAGAGAGAAAGGTCTTCCTTTTGCCGTTGGTTCACCCTCCAATGGCCGCCGCAGTAGCATGCTGCGGCCAGCGCACCGCGCTGTTCTGATGGCAGGAGCCAGGTGCTTCTCCTGGTCTCCCATGGGGTGCAGAGCCCAAGCACTTGGGCCATCCTCCACTGCACTCCCTGGCCACAGCAGAAAGCTGGCCTGGAAGAGGGGCAACCGGGACAGGATCGGTGCCCTGACCGGGACTAGAACCCGGTGTGCCAGCGCCGCAAGGTGGAGGATTAGCCTGTTGAGCCACGGCGCTGGCCAAGGACCTCATAGATTTCTACAGAACATTTTATCTCACTGCTGCAGAATACATAGTTTTTATCAGTGCATGCAACATTCTCTGGCACAGACCATATTCTAGGCCACAAAACAAGTCTCCTAAACAAGTCTCCTAAAATAAAAAAAAAAAAGAAATAATATCATGTATCTTTTCTGACCACAATGGAAAGAAGCTGGGAATTAACAACAATATAAACTTTAGAAAATATACAAACACAAGGAAACTTAACAAACATGGTCCTGAATGAACAATGGGGTCAGAGAAGAAATCAAAATGAAAATAAGCAAGTGCCTACCTCAAAAAATTGAGAAGATACCAAAGAAATGATCTAACACTGCATCTCAAAAAACTGGATAGACAAGAAAAAAACAAACTCAAAATTAGTGGAATGAACTATTTGTTTAAATAACCAAAGCAAGGGAGAAGACCCAAATTTAAAAAATCAGAAGTAAAAAGGAGATATTACAATTGATCATAAAGAAATAAAAAATATCATTAGAACTATTATAAATAGCTATATTTCAACAAAATATAAAATCTAGAAGAAATGGATAGATTTCTTCAAATAAAGTACCAATATTGAGGTAAAAAGATATAGAAAGCCAGAATAAACCGAAAACCAAGACTCAGATTGAATCAGTAATAGACTTCCAACAAAAATGCAAGCCCTGGACAGGATGGATTCACTGCTGAATACTATCAAACTTTTAAGAGAGAATTAGTCCCACTTCTTCTTAAATTGTTTGAAATAATTCAAGGAGAGAGAACCCTTCCAAATTCCTTCTATGAGGCCAGCATCACATTAATTCCAAAACCAGCAGGACATACAAAAAAAAGAGAACAATAGACCACTATCCCTGATGAAAATGGATAAAAAACCCTCAATAAAATAGTAGCAAATCAATCCAAAAACACATCAACAGTTTCATTTACTCCATCCAAATGGGATTTATACCAGTGATGCAAAGATGATTCAACCTATGTAAATAAATAAATGTGATATATCTCATCATAAAATGAAAGACAAAAATTCAATTATCTCAATAGATGCAGATAAATAATTACAACATAAATACAGCATTATTTCATGATTAAAAAGTTAAAGAATTTGGTTTAAAAGTAACATACCTCAACACAATTATGGCAATATATGCCATGGCCAGCATCATACTGAATGGGAAAAAGTTGGAAGCATTTCCACTAAATCCAGAAGACATGGCTTCCCACTCTCACCACTGTCACAATAATTCTGAAAGTTTTGGCCATGGCCATTATACAACAAAGAGAAATAAAGTATTAAAAATTTTAAAGGAGAAGGTTAAATTATCCATTTGCAGATGACAAGATCCTTTATATAGCCAAAGCAAAAGACAACACTAAGAGACTGTTAGTACTCATTGGATAATTTGGCACTATTACATGATATAAAATCACCACATGAGAATCAATTAACTTTTTATACATCAAAAATGCTGTAGTTCAGAAGGAATTTATAAGATCAGCTCCATTCCTAGTAGGTACAAAAATCTGTATATCTTGGGATCAAATTAACCAGGAAAGTAAAAGATTTCTAAAATGAAAATTACAAAATATTAAGAAAAGGAATAGAATACACAAAAAACAACAAAAAAAAATCATCCATGTTTGTGGATTGGAACAATTTTCATTAAATTGTCCATACTATCCAAAGCAATTTATAGATTCAATGCACTCCCAATCTAAATACTAAATGCATTCTTCACAGACCTAGAAATAATTAACCCTAAATTCAAGTGGAAACATTAAGGACTCCTAATATCCAAAACAATATTAAACAATAGAAAAAAACTAGAGGCATCAGAGTATCAAATTTCCAGATTAACTACAGGGCCTTTATAGACAAAACAGTCTAGCACTGTCACAAATACAGATATAAGGGGCAATGGAACAAAACAGAAACTCCAGTGGGTTGGTTTCTGTATTATAGCTGTTATCATGTTCACCTCACAAAATAGAAACTCCCGAAATTAAACCACATGTCTACAACCAACTAATATTTGACAAAGGAGCTAAAAATCTTTCCCTGGAGAAAGGACAGTCTTTTTAAAAGCTTGGTTGGAAAACTGGGTTTCTGCATGCAGAAATTTGAAAGAGAATTCCTACTTTGTATCCTATATAGAAACCAACTCACAATGGATATAGGAGCTAAACTTAAGACCTGAAGCCATCAAATCACTAGAGAAATATATAGGCAAAACATGGCAAGACATTGTCACAGTTAAAGATTTCTTGCACAAGATCCCAGAAACATAAGCAAAAAAAGCAAAACAAATTGGATTACTTCAAGTAAAGAAGATTCTGCACATTAAAGGAAACAATCAACAAAGTGAAGAAGCAACCAGCATAATGGGAGAAAATTCTTGCGTATTATACCCTATCAAGGATTAATATCCAGAATATATAAGGAGGTAAAGAAACTCAAAAACAACAAAATAGCCTGGTTATGAAAAAGACAAAGGATATGAACAGTTACTTTTCAAAGGATGAAGGACAAATGGTCAACAGACACATGAAAAAATCTTCAGTGTAATTGGCCAACATGGAAATGCAAATAAAAACACAGTGATGTATCAACTCACCCAGTTAGAATGAAAATGGAAAACAGTAGAGATTTTTCTCAGAAAACTAAAAATAGATTTACCATATGATCCAGCTATCTCACTCCTGAGAATATAAATAAAATGAAATAAGCATATGAAGGAGTTACCTGTACCACTATGTTTTTAGCAGCTCAATTTATAATAGCTAGGCTATGGAATGGATTAACTGATGATCGGATATATAAAATTTGATATGTATACATGATTGAAGCACCTGTTATTAGCCATAAAATAGAATGCAATCCTGACATGTGGCAACAAAGTGGATGCAATTATATATCATTCGCTAAGCAAAATAAGCCAAAGTGAAAAAAAAATACAACTTGCATTCTTATTTGTAGTAGTTAATAAATAGAGTATAAAAATTGTATGGATATCATATCTTCTGTACACAATTTTATATATATAGCTTTATATATATATACATATATATATACATATATATATATATATATATATATATATATATATATATATATAGCTTCACTCTATCATACCATGTAAATGACATACTATTCTCTCCCATGTTAAAAACAAAAGAAATAGGGCTGGCGCTGTGGCTCAATAGGCTAATCCTTCACCTGCGGCACTGGCACCCCGGGTTCTAGTCCCAGTGAGGGCACCGGATTGTGTCCCAGTTGCTCCTCTTCCAGTCCAGCTCTCTGCTGGGGCCCAGGAGGGCAGTGGAGGATGGCCCAGGTCCTTGGGCCCTGCACCTGCATGGGAGACCAGGAGAAGCACCTGGCTCCTGGCTTTGTATCAGCATGTGCGCCGGCCGCAGCGCTCCAGCCACAGCGGCCATTGGGGAGTGAACCAATGGAAAAGGAAGATCTTTCTCTCTGTCTCTTTCTCTCTCACTGTCCACTCTGCCTGTCAAAAAGAAAAAGGAAAAAAATAAAAGAAATAGAGGTTGAGGACTAGTGAGAACCCCTATTTTGTTCTTAGTTTGGGTTTGGTTATGACAGTGACCAGATAAAAACCTTATTTATCTGTATGATGACAGGTTCTTCTTTGTAAATATATTGTATCTCAATTACATATTTTTTAAAAAGAAAATACCCCCATGTAATAATATTTACCAAATATTTATATCTTTTATTTTATATATTTGTTTTCAACATATATTTAAGTTAACACTATTATAAACTGTAAATCTGAGCAGGAACTTTACAATTTGTTATAGCACTGTTGTCAAAGACCCTGTTCTTTGTACATGATGACATTCAATAGTTGGAATTTGTTAAGGACTGCTTTGTGGTCTAGCATGTGTTCCACTTTGAAAAGATCCTACTTGTGCTTTATAATTTGAATGGTTCTAAGGAAAGGGTATTAGAGAGATAAAGGATCTTCAGAAAGATCAACAAATGACAGATAAACAGATTGATAGACAGGATATAATCTTTCTTTTGTGAATTCATTTCCCTTAAACTTATTACTTGTGTGTATTTTCTCAGATTTACCCTCTAAGTCAATTTCTCTAATGATCTCCATAACTTTGCACTATATAAATTGTTTATTTATTGTTTCTGTTCTTTTCCTATGCTTCCTACATTCTCTTCTCCTTATTTCAGTTGTATTAATAATAGTTTTTCACTCTCCTTGTACACATGAGATTAAGAGTTACTCTTTCTAATTTTTTATTGACATTCATATCAAGTTAAAATGTTTGAAAGTTAATTTACAGAACTTGTCTCATAAATATTAAAGTGTACAACACAATCACTATCCCAAGAATATAATATGGGCAAACAGAAATGGCTATATAAGGTGTAATGGAAAGCTCTGAAAATGAAATCAATGTGCATACACACACACACACATTTACATATATAAATTTCCACTAATATAGTGAGAAAATGATAGTTTTGCTTGTACAACATAAATAAGAGTAACAACTCTCAAAAATGAATTTTACAAAGTTGAAATATATTAAATGTCTAAATGTGACACAAGCAATATAACAAAAAAAATCACATAACTGTACAAATACATATATATACATACTAATGTTCATGTTGAAAATAATCCCAAAATCTCTGGCCGGTGCTGTGGCTCAACAGGCTAATCCTCCGCCTTGCGGCGCTGGCACACCGGGTTCTAGTCCCGGTCAGGGCACCGATCCTGTCCCGGTTGCCCCTCTTCCAGGCCAGCTTTCTGCTGTGGCCAGGGAATGCAGTGGAAGATGGCCCAAGTGCTTGGGCCCTGCACCCCATGGGAGACCAGGATAAGCACCTGGCTCCTGCCATCAGATCAGCGCGGTGCGCCAGCCACAGCACGCCAGCCGCGGCGGCCATTGGAGGGTGAACCAACGGCAAAGGAAGACCTTTCTCTCTGTCTCTCTCTCTCACTGTCCACTCTGCCTGTCAAAAATAAAATAAAAGTAAAAAAAAAATTAAAAAAAAAGAAAATAATCCCAAAATCTCTAGAGAAAAAGGCAGGCACGATTTGGTTATATAAATATTGATATTTGCTTCTGCAGGGTAAACTATAAAACTAAAAAAAATCAAATAACATAAAGTAGATTGTGAAAAATAAGTGCAAGACAAATATTCTGTTAACTTGTATTTCTTTATTTGGAACTTAGGGTAAACAGACTGTTATTTAAAGTTGGTTTCAGACTTAAATATACATGAATATTTTTGTAAATAACTTCTAATAAAAAGTACATGTATAAGCAAAAGTTGTATAGACATTTTAACATTTTACATTCAAAATGTGTCCCTTTTGAAACAGCTTCGTAATTGATTCACTGGTATTCATACTTTTCTGTGCATCAGACATTGGTGATGCAGAATTTCTTTTAAAACCTCATAAATGTAAAAGCCATTAGTGCTGGTACTTAACGAAAGTTTGAAAGCTTGTAACAACCAGCAAAGTGCTTTTGCAAAACATTTAAACTAAGCATACAAAAAGTGTGCAACTTTGTTTCCAAAAATAAATATATTATTTAAATTTTCTTCTAGTTCTAGATATGACATATTCGAAATTGTAAAGTAACAAATGGACAAATATATGACCAAATCAAAAAATAATCTTAAAGAGTAGTAATAAGCAATTCAGAGAAGAGGAAAATCCAGTGACAAATATACAAGAAAATATTTAAGCCTTTACTACATATTAGAGGGATACAATTCTGTTAGATGACTTTGAAAAACTGCATTACACCTTAACATTGAAACACATGCATCTATGAGAAATAAGTATGGAATGCAGCTCATTGAGGATATTGTATCATTGTTGTTTGGCTCACATGTTACACAAAAAAATGTTTGCTGTGTATCTTTATCTTCTCTCTCTCTTAAGTTTGATAGATTTATCTCATCTTTGGAATACAGTATCTGTCTGCGCTCTTGATAATCATCTAGCATTACCTCTGAATTCACCGCCTTCAGAAATCTGATTAAATATTGGTTACAAATTTTCACATTACCATGATGTTTAACTTCAAATTTATATTCTTATAAAGTTTATTTGTTCAGGTTTTAGGTGATTTCCTCAAATTTATCACATTTTTCATCTGTTGACTTATCTATCTATTTAAAAGCTGGGGGTGGGAGAGCAAGAGAGCTCTTCCACCCAATGGTTCACTCCCTAAATTCCTGCAGCAGCCAAGACTGGGCCTGGTCAAAGCAAAGAGTCAGGAACTCCATCCAGGTCATCCATATAATAGCAGGGAAACAAGTACCCGAGCCATAATGGCTCCAAGGGTGCAGATCAGCAGGATGCTAGATCAGAAGCAGAGGCAGGGCTTAAATCTTGGCATTCCAATTTGGGATGCAGTCTTTTTTTTTTTTTTAAACTTTTATTTAGTGAATATAAATTTCCAAAGTACAGCTTATGGATTACAATGGCTTTCTCCCCCCATAACTTCCCTCCCACCCGCAACCCTCCCCTTTCCCACTCCCTCTCCTCTTCCATTCACATCAATTTGGGATAGTTGATCGATGGTATAGATAATAATTTAATCCCCTGAAACTGCTTTATAGCTGAACACTAATTTGCATTTCCTTGTGGAATAGATCAATGGTCACAGGATGGGAGCATCATAATTTATGTTGTTAGTTCATCTCAGGATTTCAAATCATGATAGCATTCTTTACTACACAGACAACTGTTTGTGGTATAAGCCTCAGTTTCTAATATTTAGCTATGACTCTTTTATACCATATATGTCATGTGAAGGGCATTTCCCATGCTGGATTCTCAAGCTAGGAAGAAGATGTTTTCTACTCATATATTTATAGAAGGGACATCACTTCTTAGTTTTTTATCACTAAGATCAGTTATAACTCCCTGTAGCACACAAGACCAGTATCCTTGTTCATAGTTCCCACATAATTTTAGAGCCTGAGCCTTAGTACACAATCCCTACAAGCATTTGGGGAGACACTTCAATTTCTTCTCTCTTTTCTTGTTTGGCATTCTCATTCTAGTTCCCATGGCCTTCCCTGTATTAATTTTCAATTCTGCTAAATATTAAATATTAAATTTTTCTATTTTACATTTATGGTAGAGATAAGGCTTTACATACTACTCTTATTTTGTTTTAACAAAAAAAGTATTTATTTATTTAAGAGTCAGAGAGAAAGAGAGAAGGAGAGAAAGAGACCGTGAGAGAGAAAGAGAGAGAGAGAGAGGGAGGGAGGGAGGGAGAAAGGGATCTCCCATCCCCAAGCATCTACAAAGCTGGGGCTAGGTAAAAATCAAAGCAAGGTGCCAGGAATTCAATACAGGTTTCCCACATGAGTAGTAGGGAGCCCAGTCAAGGATTCATTGCCTGCTCCCTCCCAGAGTACACATCATCAGGAAACTTGAACGAAACTGGGACTCAGATGCAGCCATTCATGGCATAGGATTTGGGTTTCCCACGGGCATCTTAACTGTTAGGACAATCACACTCCCCTCTTTTGTCATACAGATGAAAAGTCTGAATATGGTAAAAAAAAAAAATCTATCTACAGGAAACACATAAAATGCTTTGTAAAATGATCCTTTTACAATGAAAGTACATGTACGCATATATCAATAAACTACCTTTTAAAATAAGATCTACTTAGAGTTAGTCTTTGTGTCTTCATGACGAGTGTATTAATTTGTCTTTCTCAAGTGTTACACATAGTTCACAATTATGTAAAATGTACAAATGCCAAAAAATTAAACACTAGCAACATATGGAGATGGTCATTTATGTTAGAGCTAGCATTTTGGTGGTGTTTATGTGCATCTGTCTATAGCAGATGCAACTTAATATTACTTTTAACTAAAGTTCCCAGCAAACCAAATATAAATGTAAATAGAAATCTGTCATTCTATTTTCAGTATTTGTATCAAGTAGAGAATGTTCTTTTAAATATAATATTTCCTTATGGTAGATTTAAGTAAAGATGCTTTAGCCTAGCATTATAAAATGTTTCATGTGTAAATTCTTCAGTATAAGAAATTCATTATGTATATCCTAATATTTCAAATCTAACTGAAGATATTTCATTGTTTTAGAATTTTAAAAGGAAATTCTAGTATGGTAATTAAATTTTAAATTACAGTATCCAATGTCATGTAAATGTATTATTTATTAGACCAACTATGATAACATATCTGGCTATGCCATTACAAGCTGTTTTTCTAGTTGTATAATTCATTTTTCCTTTATTCAGCTTGATTCTAAGAAAAAAAGCTCAGGAAAATAGAACAAAAAAGAAGTTAGCCTAAATATTTGATAATTTACCTTTTATGTAAATAAAACAGTAAATACTTCACCATGATTATATCTTGGTAGATTGTATATGTCTAAAAATTTATCCATTACTTCTAAGTTATCTAATTTATTTGCAGATAGTTTTCCAGTGTAGTTTCCTAGGATTATTTTTCTTTCTCTGACACCAAGATAATGTTGCCTCTTTTCATTTCTGATTTTATTTATTTTAATCTTCTCACTTTATTTCTTAGTCTAGCTACAATTTTGTTTTCAATTTTATCTTAAAACTTTTTAGTTTCATTGATTTTTTTTGGTATTTCTTAGTCTCTTTTTCACTTCCTACTCTTATTTTTATTTTCTTCCTATTGCTCACTTTGATCTTAGTTTTTTCCCCAGTTTATTGAGCTGCAAAATAGAGTTGTTTATTTTCACTCATTGTTTTGAGGTACATTTTTATTGCTATAAACGTCTTTCTTAGCATGACTTTTATTTAATATCCTAAATTTGTTATATGGGGTTTCCATTTTCATTCATCTCAAAATATTTCTTATATTTCTCTTTTATATTCTCCATTGACTCATTGGTTCTTATATAAATGTTTTTAATTTCCACATGTTCATAAATTTTCCAAAATTCCTCATGTTTTTGATTTTTAGTTTCATGCTATTGTGAAGAAATACACTTGATACAATTTCATCTTTTTGAATTTGTTAAGAATTGTTAACATAATATTTTATATATCCTGGAGAATGCTACATATGCCCTTGGGTAGCATGATATTCTGTGCCTCCTGTATGAAATATTCTGTACATGATCAGTTAACTTAGCTAGAATATAGTTTAAATCTAATGTTTTCTTATATATTATCTTTCCTATTATTTATATTACTTCTAAATCTCTTCCAGAATATTGAAGAAGGAACACTTCCAAACTCATTTTTTTCATTTTTAAAAATATTTATTTTATTTGAAAAAGCAGAATTGCAGAGAAAAAGGAGATATATATATATATATATATAGAGAGAGAGAGAGAGAGAGAGAGATCAATCTTCCATAAGCCGATTCAGTCTCCAAATGTTCTCAATGGCTGGGCCAGGTGAAGACAGAAGCCAGGAGTTTCATGCAGGTCTCTCATGTGGTTGCAGGGGCCCAGGGACTTGGGCCATCCTCTGCTGCTTTCCCAGGTACATTAGCAGGGAGCTGGGTCAGAAGTGGAACAGCTAGGACTGGAATCAGTGCCCATATGGGATGGAGGTGTGATATGTATTGGCTTAACCTGCTGCACCACAATACTGGCCCTTTAATACTCATTTTAAAAGGCCACCTTTACTCTGATTTCAAAACTCAACAAAAAAACCTACAATACAAGAAAATTCCAGGCCAACATTACTGAATAAAAAAAAATGCAAAATATTCAACAAAATACTTACAAACCAAATTCAGTAGTGCATTGAAAGGATAGGTCACCAGAACCAAGCAATATTTAATGCAAGGGTGGTTTGGAATATGCAAATCTATTAATGTAGTACCACACAGTAATAGGATGAAGGTCAAAAACCATATGATCATCTCAACAGATGCATAAAATATATCTGTCAGTTTCAACTTCTCTTTTATGAAGGAATATACTTCAGCACAAAAAAACCACTCATGACAAACCATCAGCTAACATCATATTCAAAAGTCAAATGTTGAAAGCTTGTTTTCTAAGATCAGGATCAAGACAATGATGTCCACTCTGACCATTTATCTTGGATATAGGAATGAAAGTCCTAGTCAGAGAAATGAATGAATCTAACCACATAGAAATTCTGATTGGCTCTCAGAATATTTAGTTTCTAGTAATATTGATCCTGTTCATTTGAAATCATTTTTAGTAGAGTTTAAAATCAATAAGTAAAACTCAGTATGACAATTATTAGAACTGAAAAACTTAGTAAAAACGCTGTGATCTTCCATGTGCATTATATTAACATAAAAGCTTAAGCATATTTCATTCAGTTTGACTTATAAGAAGCCAAAAGGAGATTGGTTTGAAACTCACACCACACAGTGCTTAATTCAGCTGTTTACTTCCCTGCTTTCTTACTTGCTCAGTTAAGCTTGGAGCTCCAGGGATTTGGGAAATTAAGCAAGAGGGCTGGCTGTGATTGGATCCTGCACTCCCACGCCTGAGTTAGATGGGCAGCTGTAGTATCCAGGATATCACCACTCCTCCTTTCAAACTGTAACTATAAGGGAAGAAGGCTGACTTTTGCTTTACTTCATTGTCTTTGTGATTTACTCATTTAGTTTTTTTTTTTTTTTATTTAATTTGACAGGTAGAGTTACAGACAGTGAGAGAGAGCAACAGAGAGAAAGGTCTTCCGTTGGTTCACTCCCCAAATGGCCGCCACAGCCAGTGCTGCGCCGATCCGAACCCAGGAGCCAGGTGCTTCTTCCTGGTCTCCCCCGTGGGTGCATGGGCCCAAGCACCTGGGCCATCCTCCACTGCCCTCCCAGGCCTCAGCAGAGAGCTGGACTGGAAGAGGAGCAACCGGGACTAGAACCCTGCACTCATATGGGATGCTGGCGCCTCAGGCAGAGGATTAACCAAGTGAGCCATGGCCTCATTTACGTTTTCACCCCTTTTCTATTTTGTACTGACTACCTGTGGTTCTGTACAGAGGGCATCAAAATGCTATTTCTCATTGGATGCTAGTAGCCTCTTGTAGGGAAAGCCTCAGTGAGGTGTTCCTCCATTCCCTTGGTCTGTTTCTCTGGGATATATTATCACTCAGCTCTGTTAGAACAAGCGCCAGTAAAATGGCTTTTCATTGTGCATTTGACCCCCATGAAATGTTTTAGAACTGGCTGCTCTGCCCTCCTGTGTTTACTTGCCCTCTATCCCCTATTCTCTTTTTTCCTTCCTCAGTTTCAAGGAAAATCAATAAGGACAATCAGATACTCAAGCAGAGATTAAGATTCCAGGCTTCTTTCAGCCATCCTTTCTCTGCACAAGTGACTCTCTTTAGTAGCCCTGTTATTTGATCTGTCCCCTTTCTTCTGGTCTTATGTTAAAGATTGAAAAACTGGTGACTTCTCTGAGGAAGGTACCTGTCCACATTGCCATTGTTCTCTTCAGAGAATAAAGGTATCGACAGGCACATTATCTTCTATTTTGTGTTCTTAAAGACAATTCCAGGATATAAGCAAAAGTCACACTCAACATCCTGTGACAATGGCTATGAGGATAGTAAAAACAGATTGGATAAAAACGTTGTTTGAAATGTCTAGTTACTGGAGGCAAAGCATATAAAAAAGAAGTTCCAATTTACATTAAGAAACTGTGAAAATGAATAACCAAAGAGTATTTGAAACTGCAACTACAGATGTCCAGTAAAGAGAATATATTTGTGCCCATTAAAAGCATAGCTGAGCAAAGTCTTTAAAACAGCAGAGAAAATGAAATTCTATGAAGTGGGAGTGCAATGATGAAAAAGAGGATTTACAGTAGAAAAAGTTTCTTTGAATGGTGCTTTTAGGGATCAGATGTAAGGGAACAATTCCTCCTATGGCTTGTCATGCACAAAATCAGAGACTAAAATCTATAATAAATGTTACTGCATAAGAGATATTGTAAGAATTTAACTTGAAAATGAGTTTTATTTTTAATACCTCCAATGCAGATTTCTATTTTTTCTGATTTTATACTTTTCAATAATATGTGACATTGCTCTGCATTTGCAGAATAATATTCCCATATATTCATAAGCATGTTTTGATGGATTATTTTAAAATTATTATAACATTTTTCTTTATTGTTTCTTCATCAAAGGGAAAAAACATACTTTTAGCTTTCACTAAGAATGAAATTTAAATCACATTGCCTAATCACCAAAACTTTGTAGTTTAAATCTAATGAATTCATATATTTTAAAAGGTATTCTAATAGACAAATGGTGGGGGAAAAGTTCAATGTCTTTCACAATGATCTTAATTAAGGTCATTAGAAAAGAACCTTTTCATGATTTCACTATATATTATTTCTTGCCTAATGGCAATCATCTTCTAAGAAAGAATTGGCCATTGCCTCTGAGTTCAAACAGAGCAAGTCATTTTATTAAAAAAAAAAATCTGCTCATTTTAGTAATCATTTTCTTAACTACCATCAATTTACTCTTTCAAGATTACTTTTTAACCTATCATTCTCAAATTTTATTTTAGATGTTTTTGTCACCCACTCGATGAATCAAAGAATCCTAGGTTTCTAATTCACTATAATCTATCTTTTCATTTCAGTGTTAGACCAGCTCACCTCTTCCCATGCCCATTCTTTTCCCCAACACCCTTCCAAAACCACCCCCATAATAATAATAATAATAATAATAATAATAATAATAATAAAACAGGCTTCTCCTCAACTAGACCTTCACATTCTTTTTTTTTTCTTTTGTTCTCCTAAGAGAAGACTGAAGAAATGTGGTTTCTCCATTTAAAATTTTCCTCATTTTTCTTGTGTATTTCCTGAGAGAAGTCTTGAAATATCCAATCTCTTATGTTCATTTCAGAAGATTTATCAATTCATTTAAAGTGAAGAGATTATACTATCAAAGACTACACTCTGACAACTAGAATTTGAAAACTAATAACTAATCTTTTGTCCAGCGCCGTGGCTCATTAGGCTAATCCTCCAACTGTGGCGCAGGCACACCGGGTTCTAGTCCTGGTCAGGATGCCGGATTCTGTCCCAGTTGCTCCACTTCCAGGCCAGCTCTCTGCTGTGGCCCAGGAAGGCAGTGGTGGATGGCTCAAGTCCTTGGGCCCTGCACCAGCATGGGGGACCAGGAAGAAGCACCTGGCTCCTGGCTTCGGATCAGCACAGAGCGCCAGCTGCAACGCGCAGGCTGTAGTGGCCACTTGGGGGGTGAACCAATGGAAAAAGGAAGACCTTTCTCTCTCTCTCTCTCTGTAACTCTGCCTGACAAAAATAAATAAAAAAATAACTGATCTTTTTTAATTTTTGAGTTTTCTAAAACCACAATTTTTCTTTTTTTTGACAGGCAGAGTGGACAGTGAGAGAGAGACAGAAAGGTCTTCCTTTTGCCGTTGGTTCACCCTCCAATGGCCGCTGCGGTAGGCGCGCTGTGGCCGGTGCACCGCGCTGATCCCATGGCAGGAGCCAGGTGCTTATCCTGGTCTCCCATGGGGTGCAGGGCCCAAGCACTTGGGCCATCCTCCACTGAACTCCCTGGCCACAGCAGAGAGCTGGCCTGGAAGAGGGGCAACCGGGACAGGATCGGTGCCCCGACCGGGACTAGAACCCCGTGTGCCGGCGCCGCAAGGCGGAGGATTAGCCTAGTGAGCCGCAGCGCCAGCTCTAAAACCACAATTTTTCTAAAAATATCATTTAACAGTATTAAATGTCATTTATTCTAGTCACTGCTATTTTTGTTTTTAAGTTTCTACTAAGCCTAATTTTTTTTTTTCTTAAAACAGCTACCTAATTCAACATTCTGATAAATAAAATTATCTGATACTATTATTTCCAAGTAAAGCAATGCACTTAAAGCTTTATGAAAGTGTATTATTATAAATCCTTCCTGTACTTCTTGATAATCTTGATAATCATTGTATTATATAGCATAAATAATTCATAAAAGATTACATAAAGTTTACTAAATATTTTTCAGTGCCAGATAGTTAGCTGGAGTGCAACTATATTAACAGATTCACTTTTTAAAGTAGTATAATAAGAGATATACATTTTTAATGGATAAGAAGGATGGCTGCCTGGAAGAGGCCTGTCGGGATTGGAAAATGTCTCCAATGAAGTTCAGACCTGAGTTACATTTTCAGGAATGACTGTAAGCTCATCAGGCTAAATGGTGACAGCAGGATGGTTTCCAAGCTTATGGAGTAGAAGATACGAATTCATGGATTATAAGAGAATATGGCACACTCAGGTACTGCAGATATTTAAATATTGCCAAAGCACAAAGAGCGAATCTAAGTGGGGAAGATACCAAGAAGAAAATGAGTAAATCACCTAAGTATACATCTTAGATGCAGTTGAAGAATTTGAATTTCATCTTTAATTTAATGCCTATGTAACAAACAGCAGTTTTACCTTTTAGACACTCTACTCTGGTAATTTGTGGGAATAATAAATTAAAAGTTGTTGTTTTAAATGGGTTTAGGAAGACATGATATATTTTAACAAACCAAAGTATAATGACAAGAGTAGATGCTGTGAGAATGAATATAAAGATGAATGGACAAGTTCAGTTACAACGCAGGGAATTTTTTAAGGTTTGTTCTTCTATTAGACATGTGAGTAAGTAAAAAATTAATTGGGCAACAGAGTGAGTAGTTAAGCTATTCAAACAGTGAAGAATTTAAGGTTAAGATATTGAGTTAAATTTTTGATGGAAATTTCATATAAAATGAACAATAAGTATACAGCAACATATTAACTATAGGCACTGAGTTCATTTAATTGGACTAGAATAGCCAGTTTCAGAGTAATTCACATATTTATGGAAACTGAAACCAAAGGAATCAGTGGAATTCTTCACACAGCTGGTTTGTCATGGCAAGAGAAGAGATCCAGGTATGACACTTTGGAGAACACTAACATTATGGGAGTCATTCTGAGAAGACTTTGAAACAGGGATACCTATGAAAGAATACTAGAGAAACTAAGAACATGAAAAAAAAGGAGATAATTTTAAGGAGAGAGCAGTGGCTGATTAATGGTGACCAATGCACTATGTTTCACTGTCATGTCAACTAAAATGAGTCCTTGGGCTGAGCAAGGAGGCTGATCACAACTGCTGGGAAAATGCCAGTAAGAGGTATAACTTCTTCCTGATTGCTGAAATAATCCTCACAAAATGATTTGGAGTCCCTGCTAATTCTGAATTCAGTTCAGAATATTATTTTAATTCAATTCACATACTCTTTTAATATTCCTCTTTAGGGTGGTCACCAAGCCTAAAGGTTAATATGCTGGGCCAGATGCCTGCATCCATATCAGAAAACTTGGCTCTGGTCTCTGATACCAATTTGCTACTCATGCAGACCTTAGGAGACAGAGACAATGGCTAAAGTGATTGAGTTTCTGCCACCCATGTTAAGACCTGGATGAAAATTTACAGCTCCTGGCTTAACCATTGTGAATGTTTGGAAGGTGCAGCAACAGATGAGAATTCTCCTTCTCAACCTCTGAAATGTATAAATGAACAATTTTAAAAAATAAGACTAAATCAAATGAAATTTGTCTTTAGTATAAAATATCAGAGGGAATTTCATGAATGTCACACAGCCAGAAACAGTAGAGATGTTGATAGATTTCCACATAAGAGTTTAATGACATCTTCAAAGAATGGATTCAAGTAGATATTATATAAATATAATAATGTTGTGTATATGGTAACCAAAATGTAATATAATGACAAATGAATAACCAAAAATGGTCAAAAAACTTGTCTAAGCATTGATTAACCACAAAATAATTTTTAAAATTTTTACTTTTCTATTTGTTCTATTGAAATGCAGAGAGAGAAAAATATCCCATCTGTTTGTTCTCTTCCCAAATACCTGTAATGACCAGAGCTGGACCACTTGATCCAGGTATCCCACGTGAGTAGCAGGGACCCAACATCTTGAGCTATCTCCTGATGCCTACCACGGTTCACATTATCAGGAAACAGGTCTCAAGACTTGAATCCCGACACTCTGACATAGAATGCAAGCATCTCAAGTAGTGTCTTAAATGCTTTTAAAAGTGCTGCCTCCTGATTCAACCAAGATTTTACTGGCTTCTGTTAACAGGTCCTGAGATTGATGGATATTTTACGTACATTTCAAAAATAATAGACTTTGTCCCATTATTTAATGATAAAATATTATAGATGAATTTAATGCATTCTTCTACAGGTTTAGTTTTTTCTTTTAGATTACATAAATAGTGTGTTTCACATGCTGTAAATTTTTACTTTCACAGTGAAACTCAATATCAGGGGTTACATTTTGGAATACATGCAACCACTCTTTGTTGTAATAGTTTTGTATTACATAAAAAAAATGGTGACAACTTTATTGGCATATACTGGTTTGATGGCTAAAAAAAGGAAGGCTGCCTCTATTATAAAATGAAACCTATTAGGACCCAAGCAGTACATTCCTGATTTCTAGTTTCCCCTATTCTTCTATGTAGATGTCTTGGAAGATACACAGTAATGGAAGGGCTCTAGGCATACTGTAATGGGAAAACGTATGATAGGGTGCTATGGATAGACTACTCACTGTGAGACAGCATTGTGATGCTTCTGCAAGATGTTACTTGGTTTGCATCCATGTATTTTCATTCATAATTTATTAGTGAATTCTTATCTCTCTCCTCTCTGTCTCTCCCTCTCATTCTGTAACTCTGGCTTTCAAAAAAATAAATAAATCTTTAAAAAAGATTTCTTAAATGTATATCAAAGTATCATACATTAGATTTGAAAGAATTGAGTATCAATGTCCATAATACTCATTTAACAAATGAATAAAATGAGCCACAGGAAAATATATTTTTCTTGATGCCATTATAGTATTTAATTTTTTAAAAAATGAAATTTATTTATTTGAAAGACACAGTGATGGGTGGGTGGCAAGGCAGAGAGAGAAAGAGCTTTCATCTGCTGATTCACTCCCCAGATGGCCACAACAGCTGTGGATGGGCCAGGCCAAAATAAGGAGCAAAGAATTCTACCCAGGTCTCCCACAGGGGTGGCATGGTCTCAGTTACTTTAGCCACCTTCTGCTGCTTTCCCCAGTGTGTTAACACAAAGATATATCCGAAGCTGAGCAAGTGTTCCATGAAGAAGGACTCTGATACAGGCTGTGCACAGCCACAAACCAAGGATGCCACAATGCCAATGTTGCAATATTTAATATATTTATAATTAATAGCTAACATACACTATTGTAGGTAACCAAAATGTACCCTAATATATAAATAAATCTTATTTTGAAAAAGTGATAGTTTTGAAAATATAATATTCCAAATAATTCTAGGTATAAGTATGTTACGTTCATGACTTCCAATTATTCAGCCTCTGCTACCTTTTTATAGTTGCCAGTTGAATTTCTTAGTTATAGCTCTTGTGTCTCTCAGCTGTTACTCTCTTTCTTTGCTATTACCTTCCGGTATGGCTACACGATCAAAAGTGTTTATGCAGTATGGCATCACGGGCTTACAGTTTCTTTCTGATTTTCCCCAAGATCAGTCATTTTGCTTTGGAGCTTGTTCTGTTTCTAAAAAGTTTCAAAAAGAGTTAACTATTATTATCTGCCCATGTGACTTTAAATACTGAACTTGGTGTCAGAACAATTCATAAAATTTTTATTCTTTGTGTCTTTATGGTTTATTTCATATATATTATACGTATTGCTTTAATTCAGTTTCTTTATACTGATTGTATCATATACTTTGTTTTTGTCTTTTCATGAAGTATGGACCTCAGGTTCCCAGATCTATCCTAACAACCTGGCCCATGAAGTTAATTTCTTTGCTCTTCATACTTTCCTGTCTCTATATTTAAGCTCCTTGCCCCAAACATGTAACTATCACTTACCAGCCCCCTTCTTCAGACTGATTTGATGCACTGATAATCCATCTATGCTATTCCAAATCTTTTGATAAATCACATATATTCAAAATTCAGAGTTTGTATGAGAACTAAGATCTTACTTGAAGAGAAACACATAAAAGCGATTTCTTGCTTTTTGCCTATTCTGGTAGTCTACTTACCAAGCAGCCCTTAAATGTATACAAAAAATTCTATCACCATTAACCTATCATCATTCCTTTCCAGACTGTCATAATAGGTTAATGATTGGCATTCAAAGTAACAATTTAACAATGCTTACTCTGATCCCCATTGTATTGTTAACATGATCTAACACGTTTCTTCATGGTATACCTGTATTGTCCTCTCTAGACTGATCTCAATCCCTTCTCTTACCCGGAGTACATAGTGGTCCCATGGTTATCAAAAGTATGTTGGCATCACTTTGACAAGTATTGGAGAGAATGCTAGTGACCAACAAGCATTAGTCTCAGCTTTCCTCAATAAACAGAATTCTGATTCATAAACGCTGCATTTAACATCATGAATGTGGCACTTGTTTGCCTTCCGGCAGCTATAAAATCTGTCCAATAATATCTTTGTTAAGTTTCCATTATTAGACTGAAATACTTGAGGCTAGGTGCTTTATAAAGAAAAATATGTTATTTAACTCAAACTTTTGGAGGTTTAAGGGCATGGCCCAAATAGCAACATGGCTTGGATAAGGACCAAATGGCAGATGACATCACAACAGCAGGAATGTGTTAAAGAGGGACTGACCACATGGTGATATTCAAAGTCAGAGCTCAAGGAGAAGCCACTGATAACCTTCCACTAACTCCCACCTGCAAATCCTCTAGTTCAGATTTGAACCATACCCAAGCCACTGCTGATGTGGTAAAGCTTAGATAGATAATTTAAGTTCATGAGCTAGAAGCCACATCTCCTTCACTCTATATTGCCATGTTCATCTACCTGTCAATCAGGGGACCCCTTCCCAGGAAGTACCTCTTAGCTGGGTTCGTGGGGGTGGTACCATATAAACATTTCCGTTTTTCCAAGCACATAAAAAGCTAGGAAGAATGGAAGGGCACTCTCTCTCCCCCACGTGGACTCAGGGTGAGCAGAGCAGAGTATGACAATTCACTTTCTTTGGCCTCATTCTCCCTCAATGAAGCCCTAATGGTCTTGTGTATTTTTCTCACGTTGTAAATAAAGTTTATCACACTGAATGCTGTGTATGGACCTGCATTTAGAATTCTTCGCTAAGAAAAAGTCAAGAACTTTAGGCCCTAAACCCAGCGCATAACAATTGCAATAGTTAATAGCAAATACTGTGGCACTTCTCAGAAAGGTTTCTTACAGAAAGAGAACACATCTTTATCTCTTTCCATTACTGGTTGGATGTACTTGTGATGGTTGGTTCTAGCTACCATTTCAGATCATGGGAATGACAGCTTTTAGTGTGGCTATTAGTGGGCCTAGAATGCCTCAGCAGTACTGGATAAGCCCTGGAATATCTACTTCTGTAGTTATAAGAGGAAGAAATGCACGGAAAAATCGTATCAGGCACTCTTCTTGGAGTGTCGGCGGTTTGTGATGAAATCAAATTACCAGTGCTGTATAATTTTCCAGATCTTAGCTCAAGTGTCAATTTCTAATTCCCCAATTCGGCCAAATTTCTCTGTTAAATGTTCCTCTAGTGCTCAATTTCTTTGCTTCAAAACACTTACTTGTTTGTGACTATGGATTCATTGGTGTGATTCTTAGTTAATATTTTCCTTCTCCACTCAGTTACTTTACAAAATTCACCTAATTTAATTTTCTTGTGGGATGAGAAAATGTTACAGCTTTTAAAGACAAAGAAACTGAAGTTCAGAGAGGTTAATATGTTAAGGAAAATTTCTCTGACTCCAGTTCACTGCTCATTTCATTGTTCTACTGCTGTCTGAATACAAAATATCAGGCACAGTGTTATTCAGTTAAGATAACACACTGAGGAAAAGATTACCTGAGAATCTGAACTTTGATCCCAGATTCAAATAAGATGACGGAACAGTCAAAGGGCACTAGGAGTTGGGGCTGTTCTTGACAGAGATAGTAGCAGTTTAAGAGATTTTTCTTTTTAATTTATTTGTAAGTCAGAGTGAGAGAGAGAGAGAGAGAGAGAGAGAGAGAGAGAGAGAGAGAGAGAGAGAGAGAGGGAGAGCACACTTCCATCTGCTGGTTCACTCCCCAAATGACTGCAATTGCCTGGGCTGGGCCAGGCTGAAGCCAGGAGCCAGGAGGTTCTTCCGGATCTCCCACAGGGGCTCAAATATTTGAGCCATCCTCTGCTGCTTTTCCAGGCTCATTAGCAGAGAACTGGATTGGAAGTGGAACAGCTGAGACTCGAACCAGCACCCATAGGCAGGCAGTGGCCTTACCAGCTACACAACAGTGCCGGCCCCTGTGGCTCCACTTTTAAAAATAAAGCTTCTCGCTTTGACTGAGGCAGTTCATTAGGTGTTGGCCACATAAACATCAGTTTGGTTCTTAGACTCTGAAGTAACTCTACATTGGTCTTGACTGCAATTCTCTTATATTCTCTGAGATTAAAACCATGAAGTATTCCAAAATACTAATATAACTGAAAAGGAGCAATGCAATTATTTATTTTTAATAATTATAATGACAGAGTAATAATAATACTGACTTGGAAACACTGAGCAAAATGGACCATTCTTGGAAATCATCGCCAAAATTTTTCTTTCAATAGTCTTTAGAAAAGTCACATTTCTATATTCTTTCTTAATACCAAATGGACTTTGATGTCCTGTTCCTATTTTAATAGGCTTCAGCATTCATCATCTAATGAACCACAGGAATTAGGACACAGGTCAAGTATGTTTTGATAGGACAAATTTGTTTAAAATCCTTTAAGAAAGTGCCACATACATGGGCTGGAAGGAGGAGGAGGTATTGAGTGATGAGACAGAAAAGAATTCAGAAGAATATGAGCGGGTTGTAAACAAAATCAGGAAAGTAAAGCTTTATTATAGAAAAACTCGTCTATCTGTACATATAAATTTTAATAACACTCCCTTTCAGTGGTATGTCTGATATAGTATGCTTTTTTGTTATTAGCATCTTAATCACTGATGGCTCAATCTATGAAATAAATTTCTAAACACCTTTAAGGATGAAAATATAAAGTAAACACTCTATGAAATGCAAGTGAAATTCTCCTACTGGGCTAACTTAGGCTGGTTACATACACTTTGGATTACAAGACAGGTGGCAAAAAATCTAATGTATACAGTGTATGTGATGTAGTCTTATTAATGATGATAAGGAAAAGCATCACTTTTGTATGTCTGAACTATTTTATTTCTAAAGTTGGAGGCTTAATAATGCATTAACATTTTATTCCATTTAATTTAGAAATGCATTTCTAAAGGTTTTAAGTTGACAGGACATTAATTCCATCACTTGGTGGTCACACCATGATTTCACCATCATTGAATATTTAGCCCCGAGAAAACAGGATCTTAAAAGAGGTGCAAGCTTATATGTTTGCCTACAAAATGCTAATGTGGCAGCTGTCTGGATCTGCAGCCACCCCTGGATTAAAAAGTAGAATAAAATTGAATATACCTCTCCTCAGACTTATGTAATGGCTTATAAATCACTCTTAATAGAAAGCAAAAATGTGTCTGTTCTATTTTGCCATCAGGACTTATTATACTTCATTTTTTCCTCTTAGTGTCATATTTTCTCAATAAAGATATTCAATTCATGGATTCATTTTAGAATTGGGAATCCATTAAATTCAAGACATATTCATAAAACTTGTAGTGAGAACTAATTTTATAGATCATCAAACACAATCTAGTAGTACATCAAGAAATGAAGTCCCTTGGGGGTAGGGTGATTTGTCCAAGGTCACACATCCTGTGAATTTACAAACCATGGATTAGATCAACCTGTCAGAAAAACCTGCTGTTTTGACTAATTTTGACTAAATCTCCAGAGGTCAGACAGGACCTGAATACCAGCAACTTTGTGAAGAGAAACACATTTTCAATGCTACAAAATTAAATAAATAAGAACTGCAATAGTCATGCTTAATGTGTTTTTGATTTATTGGTGGATAAACCATATTTTAGCATATTTTGCTTTCCTCCATATTCCATGGTTTATATTTTTTGGTTTGCATTTATGTTTCCTCTCTAATCAGAACCTCTTGCAAATGTCATCCACTTCATCTTTAAATAATCAACACTGTAGGCCGGCGCCGCAGCTCAAGAGGTTAATCCTCCACTTTGCACACCGGGTTCTAGTCCCAGTCGGGGTGCCGGATTCTATCCCGGTAGCCCCTCTTCCAGGCCAGCTCTCTGCTATGGCCCGGGAGTATAGTGGAGGATGGCCCAAGTCCTTGGGTCCTGCACCTGCATGGGAGACCAGGAGAAGCACCTGGCTCCTGGCTTCGGATCAGCGCGGTGCACCAGCCACAGTGCGGCGGCCACTGGAGGGTGAACCAACGGCAAAAAGGAAGACCTTTCTCTCTCTCTCTCTCTCTCTCTCTCTCTCTCTCACTGTCCACTCTGCCTGTCAAATGAATAAATAAATAAAATAATCAACATTGTATGAGGCTGATCTCTCAATTCCTTTACTTGATTTTTTTTTCTACTTTCAACAGTGCTGCAATTCTCAGCATTATTCCAAAATTACTTGCTCTAATTATTGGTTTTGCAATGATTCCTAATAAGGGAGTTTCATTTGCATAATAGTTTCAACACAAATCTTAGAAGTTGTTTATCTAGTTTTTTGCTTCTTCCACATCTTGTTTTATCCAGCCCTTCCAAAATTCTCTTCAATTGGCATCAAATTACTAATCCCCTACTGTACACCATGCCTAATGTTAGGCCATAGAGACATCACCATGAATAAAACATGCTCCCTGTTCTTCACAAGCTCACAGTAGTTGATCTGTTTGTCCTGTAATTTATTTATTCAAAGACTTTTGCAATGCTTTCTCAAGTTACAACACAAATCAGAAATATGTTCATTTCTATTATAATAATCATCCTATTTTTTCTGTCCATCATTCCTCATTTTTCTTGTCTCTTTATTAATCCTTTCTACCTTAGTGAAGCAGAGCGTCATCACTGTGCTTAAGAACAAAAGCTCAAAGCTACTGCAGTCATTTGATGAAGAGGTTAAGACACTGGTTGGTATGCCAACATCCCGCACCTGAGGGCCTGGGGCCAGGCCCTGGATGTACTCCTGATTCCAGCTTCCTGCTAATGCACACCTGAGATGCAGTTGGCATTTGCCCAAGTAGTCAGGTCTCTGCCACCCATATGGAGGCCTAAATTGAGTTCCTGGCTCCCAACATAATGTGGATTTGAATGCATTTGGGGAGTGAGCAATATGTTTCATCCATCTCTCTGTCTTACTCTCTTGGTCTCTCTTCTACACTTAAAAACAAAAACACAGGGGCCGACACTGTGGCGCAGTGGGTTAATGCCCAGGCCTGAAATGCCAGTATGCCTTAAGGACGCCAGTTCAAGACCCGGCTGCTCCACTTCTGATCCAGCTCTCTGCTATGGCCTAGGAAAGCAGTAGAAGATGGCCCAAGTCCTTGGGCCCCTGCACCCAAGTGGGAGACCCGGAAGGAGCTCCTGGTCCTGGCTTCAGATCAGCGCAGCTCTGGCAGTTGCGGCTAACTGGGGAGTGAACCATCGGATAGAAGACCTCTCTCTCTTTCTCTCTGCCTCTCCTCTCTCTGTGTAACTCTGACTTTCAAATAAATAAATATATATATCTTTAAAAAAAGAAACAAAAACACAACACATCAGAGCCAACTTTCCTGGGTATACACCCAGCTCCTCCTTTTCTATATATTGTCTGTGATACCATGAGAAACATGCTTATGCTCCCTGAGACTTATTTTCTTCATCTGAAAAATAAAAAATATCATAGCGATATTGAAAGCATTCACTGAGATACTATTTCAAAATATATGGGACAGTGTTTGGATTCATAAATATTCTGTGCTGCATAAATATTAAAAATAAACCAAAATGCTAGTTATATGAAAACAAAATGTAAAATAAAATACAGAAACAGCCATAAAAATATATTAGTAAAATGTGGAACAAAATAGTTAGTTGCCCAAATATTACTGATTTCTATTCAGAAAATAAAAATCTATTTTTCTCTACAAATATGAGAAGTTCTCTATGACTATTAATTTTTATTACATTATCCAGATTAGCAACCTTGGAAGACCATATAATTATTTAGCTAAAATATTTTCATGATATTTGCTAAGAAATTTATATGACTTCTATCACCAGATAACTTATATTCTTGTATTTGCATATTATATGACAAAATTTTAATATGTAAGATTTTTATTGTATTTGCATTTATACAAGATATGTAAATATATATTTGTATATATATATATATATATATATAAAATCTGAGATTAGGATAGTGTAAGCATTATCCAAACATGTGAAACTAATTGTTTTGATTGCGTAACCTGGTGGAAAAAATCTTTACAGAAAGCTGAGTTTACTCATTTTCATATAAACTCTCTCTCTCTTTTTATTTCTTTTTCCTCACCCTGTTTATTTTGAGTGATCACTGCTATTACGGTTCCAGTGCCAAAGTGTGATACTCAGCTTCTTCTTTTCCTTTGCTTGATTGACCAAGCAAATGTCAGAGTCAGTCAATCTCTCTTTCTCACTCCTTCCCTTCATTCCTTCCTTCCTCTCTTTCTTCAATATTATTTGTTTATAATTTTGAAAGGCAGAGAGAGGAAGAAAAAGAAAGACACAGAGAGAGAGAGAGAGAGAGAGAGAGAGAGAGAGAGAGAGAGGAAGGGAGGGAGGGGAGAGAGGGGAGAGAGAGAGAGAGAGAGAGAGAGATCTTCCATCCACTGTTTGACCACTCAAAAGCCAGGGCTGGTACAGGCTGAAGCCAGGAACCGGGAGCTTCTTCCAGATTTCCTTTGTGGATGGCAGAGCCCCAAGCCCTTGGGCCATCTTCTATCACTTTCCTATGGGCATTAGAAGGGAGCTGTATCAGAAGTGTAGCAGTGCGAATGAAATGGGCACCCAAAAGGGATGTTGGCGTTGAAGGACGCGGCTATAGTGGCTACACCACAACACCAGATGCAGAGTCTTTATTTTTCTAATTAGTGGTACATAGGATTCAGCAGCCTACCCTTTTATTCATTTACATGTTTCATACCTTCTTCATATTTTAATGAATAATATCAAAACAGCCATATATACCTATAAACAGCTTGATACAGAAAAACATATACTGAACACACACACACACAGTCATATAGTTCTGTTTATGTCTACTTCCATATATGTGTGTGTGTGTGTGTGTGTATGGTCCTACTGAGTCAGGACTGTTAAATCGTATAAGAATACCAGAACTCAAGCTCTTCAGAGATCACTTGACAGGTCATAAGTAATAAATGATTTTTCCAAACCAGATAAAAAACTTTTCTAAAACAAGGACAACAGCACAAGCTGCCAGTGTTCTAATTTTACAGCAGTATCAAGAGCAATATTATGTTTGTGAAAACTGAGCTGCTAATCTCAATTTTTATTCCATGCTGTAACTATCAGCCTTGAAAGAACAAAACTCCGAGATATAAATGTATGGATCATAAATCTCTTTAATATTTGGTCATTACAGCAGCTGTGCAAAGAAGGCAAGGAAACCAACACCACACTACAGGTGAGCATGTGACGCTCAGTGAGCTTCAGCTACTTCCACAAAGTCCAGAGCTCATAAGCACAAATGCTCAAATTGAAGTCAAGTATGCTCATTTCGAATTCAGGGCTGTGTTCAGAGTAAGAATCTTTCAGATATTCTACATAGGTTTCTTAAATTTCATCAGCTTTACTCTTGATTTGCTTTACTTTAAGGATTAATAGTTGGCTTATATTATTTTTATTTGTCTTTATTTTGTTTATTAGTTATTTATGTTGTCTATTATATTCCAGTGAAACTATCGTTTCACTTTTGCTGTTTTTAAAATGAGTTACTTTTTAGTATAATTTATGGCTGTAATAAGTAGATTTAATTCTATTTTAAAAAATACAGTCAGAAAAAAAGAGGGTGGCCTAGTGGTTAACATGTTTATTGAGATTCACTCAACCTATCTGAAGAGCCTGAGTTTTAGTTCCAACTCTGCTTCTAGTGAAAACCTTCCTGCTAACACACAATCTGGGAGGCAATGAATGATGGCTCAAGCAGTTGGTACTCCCATGCAGGATCTTGGCTTCGGGCTTTGGGCTGGCTCAGCTTAGACTGTAGCCAGCATTTGGGGAATGAGTCAGCAGATGGAAGATACCTCTCTTCTCTCTTTTAGTCTCTCTCAGACAACTTAACTGATTAATTAACTTGCAGAAGTAAGCCTTTGGATCTGAGTTAATCTTAAAAAGTTACATTTTGGATTAAATATACTATTTTATATAAAATAGATTTTGATTACGGTGACCCTTAATCAAAGATTACAGTGAAGCTGTATTGTATTTTGTATATTATCACACTCATAAAACTTCATTCATAGCCGTGCTTATTACATGAAGATGAACTTTGAAGAAAGTAAGACAAACTCATTTTAGTTTTGCTTCATATGAGGTTTTGTGTTCTGTATAAAGCCTATCAGATATGTAACTAAGGGTTATATAGCTAAAAGGGTTATAGTGGCTAAAATTTCATTTTAATAACTTGTTATATTCTGTAATAATTTAAAAAATATTTATTGACATGTTTATTTGAAAGGCAGTGTGACAGAAAGGGACAGAGGAAGGGAAGGAGGGAGGGAACAAGGAAGGGAGAGAGGAAGAATCAAAGAGATCCAGAGACCTTCCCACACCTGTTGGTTCATCACCACAGGCAGCAACAGCCAGAAATGAGCCAAGCTGAGGCTGAGAGCCAGAAACTCCACCCTGGTCTCCCACATGAATGGTAGAGGCCCAAAGAATTGGGCCATCATCCACTGACTTCCCAGGTGCAAAAGCAGGAAGCTGGATTATAATATGTGGAACTTAAACCAGTAGTCCTATATGTGATATTGGCATGGCAAGTTGATTGAGCCATAATGCTGACTGCATTAAATATATCTGTATTTAAAATATAAGCAATCGGGGCCAGCGCTATGGCACATCAGGTAAAGCCGCCACCTGCAGTGCCGGCATCCCATATGGGCACTGGTCCTGGCTGCTCCACTTCCAATCCAGCTCTCTGCTATGTCCTGGGAAAGCAGAGTAAGATGGCCCACGTCCTTGGGCCCCTGCACCCATGTGGGAGACGTGGAAGAAGCTCCTGGCTCCCGGCTTCGGATCGGAATAGCTCCGGCTGTTGCAACTAATTGGGGAATGAACCATCGGATGGAAGCCTTCTCTCTCTCCCTCTCTATCTCTCTCTCTCTGCCTCTCCTTCTCTCTCTGTGTAACTCTTTCAAATAAATAAAATCTTTAAAAAAATATAAGCAATCACAGACAAATGATTCTAAGTACTGGTCAAACTAGTCACTGATGATAATAACAAACATTTGTGTAACTTCTACTTATTTTTTTAAAGATTTATTTATTTATTTGAAGCACAGAATTACAGAGAGAGGGGGAGAAACAATTAAATGGTTCATCCATTGGATCACTCTCCAAATGGCCGCAATGGCCAGAGCTGGGCTAATCCAAAGCCAGGAGACAGGAGCTTCTTCCAGGTCTCCCATGTGAGTGCCAGTGCCAAAGGATTTAGGTCATCTGCTGCTGCTTTCCCAGACACATTAGCAGGGAGCTGCATCAGAAGTGAACCAGCTGTGCCCATATACAATGCCAGCACTGCAGATAGTGGCTTAACCCACTGCATTACAGCACTGGCCCCGTAACTTCTTCTTTACACACCACCCTAAGAATAGTTAAGATATCTACATATTTCAAAATACACCTCCTAATTGGTGTCTATCTCTTGCTGTTTTCACACTAGATTATGAGTCAGTATGTGGGAATTTTATCAAATTTAATAAAAGATTCTTCAGAAGTACTTTAACACAGGAAATGTTTGTCAATGTAATGTGAAGACTGATACAAAGCTAACCTAAAATAGGTTTCACAAGGTTTACATTTCTTTTTTATAATTATGATGCATCCTTAAATGTGTCTGTGAACCTTTCAAAAGCCAAACAAAAAGAGCCATTCAGCTGACTCTCCACACTTCTTGGTTAATACAAAAGGAAAGCACACTGCCGCCTCAGAGGTAGCAATATTTTTCAACCAATTAACCTTAAAGGAAAATTTTCACTTTGGCTTCACAAAAATGGAGTGGATAGTGTTTTCTGTAACATCTGTACAATGTTCAAAAATGAGTTCCCTAAGGCTATTTCTTACAGAATGTTTTCGAAGAAATTAGACTAAAATATACCCAATGAAATACATTCTTCCAACAGATTTAAGGGCTTGCAGATCAACCTGGCCACTCAGAATGGTGGTGGTGGTGGGGGGGTATGGAGAGCTAAATTTAGTAAACTGTAAATGTGACAGGTATTTCAAGACTCTATGATGTCAGTTATGTAAGTGTAGGTCAGTTTTTAATGTGCCATGACAGTGAAAATTGGTGACTGTTCAAAATCCATGTAGGAATAAAATCAGACTAAGCCTAAAAATGTATGCACAATGCTGCCTTTCAGGGTGCGTACCACTCCCTCTAGGATACATTGATGATTGCTTTGGTTTGGTATCTGAACCCCTTTCCTAGTTTTGAATTCT
Organism: Lepus europaeus; assembly: GCF_033115175.1. Taxonomy (NCBI): domain Eukaryota; kingdom Metazoa; phylum Chordata; class Mammalia; order Lagomorpha; family Leporidae; genus Lepus; species Lepus europaeus. Next base: position 87,876,786 of record NC_084833.1, on the reverse strand, counting down.
TAAGAAAAATTTCCCATTTTTAATATTATACTTAACATTAAAATATCAGATCAAAACAATATAGGTAATCACTAATTTTGTTTCTCGGATTGACTCAGAAATAAAACAAAGTATCAAATGAATGGATTGCGTACTATTTAAACATTGACTATATATTTCTCATATAGCAAGATGTTTAAGGATGGACTGTGCTGAATATTAGCGTTGAGCCCACCCCACCTACGATGATAATCTAATGTCCATCTTCATTTACGATAATAGCTTTAGGGAGGTAAAGTCTGGCCATTGTGAAGTGGTGGTTGGTATACCAGAAGGCTCCGAAGGATAGGCACCTCACTATGGAGAAGTTATCATTTCCATTTGTAATCCTTTTTCAAGATCTATTTACTTAATTATTAGTCAGATTACAAAGAGAGAGCAAAAGACAGAGATAAAGAAAGAGAGAATGAGAAGCTTTTCCCACTGGTTCATTCCCTAAATTGTCCCAACAGCTGGAGCGGGCCAGGCTGAAACCAAGAGCCAGGAGCTTCTTCCAGGTCTCCTACATGAGTGCAAATAAGGGGGCTGGATCGGAAGTATAGCACCCAGGACTCAAACTGGCACCAATTTGGAAAGCCGGCACTATAGCCACAGCGCCGGCTTTAATCTTTGCTACTGATCTGAGAAGGGCACCAGCACTGTAAATGGCAATGCTAAATCAAAGTGGAAATAGGCAAAGGCCCTGAGTTCTATACAACAGTGTTGAATCTTGCAATCAAGCATCTTTGAAGTCTCTCCTCTTTGTACTTTATTATGTTTTTTTTTATTTTTTATTTATTTATTTTTATTATTATTATTTTTTTTTGACAGGCAGAGTGGACAGTGAGAGAGAGAGACAGAGAGAAAGGTCTTCCTTTTGCCGTTGGTTCACCCTCCAATGGCCGCCGCGGTAGGCGCGCTGCGGCCGGCGCACCGCGCTGATCTGATGGCAGGAGCCAGGTGCTTCTCCTGGTCTCCCATGGGGTGCAGGGCCCAAGCACTTGGGCCATCCTCCACTGCACTCCCTGGCCACAGCAGAGAGCTGGCCTGGAAGAGGGGCAACCGGGACAGGATCGGTGCCCCGACCGGGACTAGAACCTGGTGTGCCGGCGCCGCAAGGCGGAGGATTAGCCTAGTGAGCCGCGGCGCCGGCCTGTACTTTATTATGTGATAAGGTTCACATCTATGTTAAGTTAGATTTTGTCATTTATATCCCCAAATATCCTGACTAGTGCCAAAATAAATATTTACTTTAAAACAACTTAGCACTCTCTCTTTTCCCTCTAGGAAATACTAAAGCTGTAGGCTTCTAATATAAAACTATTTAATTAATGACCAAGTATAATCATGCCAATTAGTATGTTACCAAAAGGCATTAAATGGAGTATTTGATCTTCCTAAACAGTAATAATACTTGGTTACACCTAATAATTAGACTCTACTAATTTGTGCCTGAAATATTACTGATTTATTTAGTGAACGAATCTTTTATTGTTTTCAGAATGATAGCATCTACAAATGAAAAAATTCTTAACTTTCAACTGAATTTTATGAATCCTTATTAATTGTTTAAACAAGACATGAAACAATTACAACAACTATCAGATTTACAATCCCATTAACTGCTGATTGGTAGATGAATGCTAATTTGTATACTGCAATAAATTTTATTCTAGTGCCAAAATCATGTTCATTAAATCACTGATACAAATCAGATCCTTTTTAAAATTCTGGATAATGTGACACTCTCCAACTTTAAAAAAATGAAAAAAAAAATAGCTAGACAAAGTTCCCTTGCTAGTATGAGTTGTTACATTGCCAGTATGAGTTTTTCAAAAAGAGACTCTAATGCTCTCTAAATATGTGCCCAAACACGCACACACACACACGCACGCACACACACGCACATGCATATACAAATATTCATACTTATGTTGAGAGGGACAAAGAAAAGGAGTGCTTTGCTTCATCCGGGTTAATATAAATATAAATATATATACAATTTGCATACCATGCACATGATACATAGATTTTCATATACTCATAATATCAGTTAAATCCAATCTGTGCTACATAATGAAAGAATCAATGTTGGAATAAATGATAAATATCTATTCTGTGTTTATTATTTTACATTTCCATTTATAAAGATGTCACAAAATACATTTTCTAATAGTTCATAGACATTTTGTATATGTTAATAACTACACTAGAGCTTTTGTTTTTCAAATTAATCTTACCAATCATTGAAGTACATTAATAGTAAACATGTTATTCTGCACACTAGAATTATAGTGTATAACTATGTAATAAATGGAGATTTTAAAAATGAAACATTGATTAAATGGATATTCATAGATATTGCAATTAATCCTTATTTTCTTATTTTGTTTTGTGCAAATTTTACTTAGCTATTCAGAATATTTAGAATTTTTGTTCTTTACATAAGTTTAAGGATGTTTCTGAACTTATTAATTTTCAGTTCTCTTTTCCTTTTTTTAAGATTTATTTATTTATTTGAAAGTCAGAGTTACACAGAGAGAGAAAGATAAGCAGAAAGAGGCAGAGAGAGAGAGAAGTCTTCCATCTGCTGGTTCACTCCCTAACTGGCTGCAACAGCTGTAGCTGTGCTGATCCGAAGCCAGGAGCCAGGAGCTTCCTCTGTGTCTTCCCACGTGGCTGCAGGGGCCCAAGGGCTTGGGCCATCCTCCACTGCTTTCCTAGGCCACATCAGAGAGCTGGATCAGCAGTGGAGCAGCCAGGACTCAAACAGGAGCCCATATAGGATACCAGCACTGCAGGCAGTGTCTTTACCTGCTAAGCCACAGTGCCAGCCCCCAGTTCTATCTCTTTTTCTAAAAATATTAGTCATTTATAGTAATCTGATAACTAGGGTGAAATGTTTAAAACTCAAGTAAATGCATTACATAAATTATAATACACTAAGACCCAATTTATAAATATTTCCACACATTTGCATTGTTTTCACCTCCAACCAATCCTATAGCAACATGATAGGAATGGCAAACTCAGGAAAATCTTTGTAGAGCTAGAGCAAAATGAGTTTAAATCTTGTATTCAAATCAGGAAATAAAATTGACCCTTTTTAAATCCATATCACCTTGGGGCAGGTGTGTGGTATAGCAGGTAAAGCCACTGCCTGCATGCTGGAATCCCATATGGCCACTGGTTCAAGACCCGGCTGCTCCACTTCTGATCCAGCTCTCTGCTATGGCCTGGGAAAGCAGTGGAAGATGGCCCAAGTCCTTGGGTCCCTGCAGCCACGTGGGAAACCCAGAGGAACCCTCTGGCTCTTGGCTCCAGATTAGTCCAGCTCCAGCTGCCTATCTGTAACTCTGACTTTAAAATGAATAAATATATCTTTAAAAAAACATATACCATCTCTAGTAGTTCCTATGCAGGTTAAAATCTGAAAGTTCTAGTAGTCTCTAAATATTATATGATATTGATAACATTACTAAAAAATAAGTTTGAGTTTTTTAATTAAATGATAATCATATAAATAAACTTCATAATGGAATATATTAGGGTCTACAGAAATAAATTTTTACAGTCACAAATCTTTGTAATACAGATTCTAAAGATGCTGATAATTGATATTTTAAATTAAGAAAGAACAAATCTGAAAATTAAATATTATTAATCAAGTATTAGTGAAAACTGTTATACATACACGATGAACATCATCCCAACAAACAGCACATCTAGTAAAACTAAATCCATTCAAAAGCAGCAGATTTAGGACATTCTTAAATAAGATTATTTATTAATTAAAATTTGAATAATATCATGAACCTTTGTATTTTGTTCTAAATAAATTCTGTGTATGCTAGCAATACAAATCTGTTTTATTTCTGTAAAATCATATGCAAGTAACATTAAAAGAATAGAAACTAGTCAATAATCTGGAAATACTTCAAAAAGAATACTTTTGAGTCTTTATTTATGAATTTGCAATTACTAAGAGCCCCAACAATAAAGGTTTGATGAACGATGTATGTGGTCAATGAGATGATGCATCGGAAGAACTGAATCCTATTTTTGATCTGTTACTTATTTTTTTCAGAAAGCATGCCCACAGGTGTGAACAGAGGACCTAAAATCTATGCATCTATCAAACTAAGAAGACTTAAAAGAAGTCTACTACTCTACCCAACTTCATGGTTTCTCATAACAAAGAGTACAATTTAGTTATTTAAACTGAAAAATCATTGCCTTGGATCTTTCTTGTAGAATTATGATGAATAGAGTAACCTGTCTTCCCTGATGAAAAGTATTGATCATTTATTTATAAAGTCTCACAAAAAAAGAAAAATGAAAACCATTAGTTTTATGAGTGGGATTACAGATTATTCATAGCCATCTTCAACTGAATGGAAGAGACTACTTGTAAGTATGACAATTAACATCTCCCTCTTAGCTCTGCAACTTCATACACATTACTCTGCTGTTCATAGCTATTACTTCTTTGAATCTAAAACAGTGATTTTGATTATTATATATTACATACAGCAGGTAGCGATTTTAAATATTAAAATGTATTATATAATATAGTGCACATGAAAACTTAGTAATATTTGCTTTCATAATTGCTTGGTAATTCTAGCAAATAAATGACACATTCTAACATAACTCTTGAAGTCCAGAAATAGATGGTTTCAAGCTTTGATTCATGAAAAATGACCCAGAATTTTCCCCTGTGCATCATACTTTCATTTCATAATTCGATGTATTCCCTCATGGGTTGAAGATAACTGTTGTATCTTTAAAAAATTGGAGATCATTAAAAGAGGCAAGGGGGTGAGAGAACAAAGTTCATTTTCTACAAATGTTCTCTTCTCAATGATAGAAAACTTGTCTAGAAGACCTTAGGCAGATTTTCTCTAGGGGGTCATGGGCATACCTTCTTTGAATGGAATCCCAGGAAAACAAATATTCAACACAGAACAGAATAGCTATCAGTGATTTCTATCAACATGGCACATCCCCAAGGAAGAAAAAATTTGCTTTCTATGAAAACAGCTGAGGTTCTGTTAACCAAGGGAAAAGGTTAGTTGTGGGTTTTAGAGGCAATACACAGCATCTGAAACAATCTCATTATATAATCAAAATAAACTTACTATATAATCAAACTTATTATATAATCAAAATAAACACAGAGAAGAGGAAATGGCACTAAGTAGAGATTGGGCTGAGGCATCATGAAAACAAGTACATTGGGCATGGTTTTTGATTAGTGTTTTACTTAGAAAGTGTTGGGAACCTGACAGTTTCCACCAGTGGCAAAACGTGATTAAACCTCAGTGATAGTATACTATTAGCTAGTTTCTTGTTCTTAACAACTGCAGAATTCATTCATTACCTTCAATGATGACTACTTGTTTACACCATGACTGTATAATTTCAGGATTCTGTGGCTTGAAATATTAGAAATCTTAGAAAATAACTTCAGTAAAAGGTTTTATTTTTCTCACGTGAGAAAGAATTTTGTAACAAGGTAAGACAAGTCTGCTATGACATTTCTATAGTGTCATCAGGAAGATGGCCACATCCCAGCTTTATACACAACCATGTTTTCTTAAAGAGTGATGGGATTTCCCTGCCTGATTTGGGCTTTTGGAGATTCAGTCATGGACATGGGCCAAGGGACAAGGCATTCTGTTTGCCCCCTCTGTTGGGCCTCCTGCAAGCACCTACCAAAGACTTCTGCTTTTTTCTCATTGTCCAGAACTGTTATGCTGCTAGTCTTGGGTGGGAAAAATGTAGATAAATGTCTTTCCTTAAATATGCTGTTTTGGAAAAAAAATGAGCTTATATTAGCTTGGAAGAAACAGTAACTGGGTAACAGGAAGAAATAAGCAAAGTTTTCCATGGTCTCATTACTAATCAAAATAACTTTCAAATATTGTTGCATGTAGTTTCCATAATTCTTCTATAATCTCATTTGCTAACTGCCTTTCCAGAAATTATTTAAAATACAAAAACACTGTATATGACTTAATTGTGTATGTCAATCACAGGGCAACTTTAAACCCTGGTGACATAACAGGAATATGATGGTGTTTCTCCATTAATGGTGCTGCCTCTCTTGCCCAATGTACCAGCAAGAAACATGTCCCAAAATTCAAAGCTTTTTAAGGTCAAAGCATATTCCTAGTCTACTGGTAAACCTGTACCCCCTTTATTCTGGCCAATAAAATCCGACTTTCGTGCAGGAAGCCAGCTCAAATTCCATTTCAGAATTTTTTAATGATCAAGCTAGTCAGAGATCATTTTTCTTTCTTCTATGGTCTTGCTGCTACCATTTCAGCCTAGCCTAACATTGGCTGGTAGGCATTTGGTGAATGTACCAGTGGATGAGTGATCTCTATCTCTCTGTGGGTCTCTGTGTCTGCTTCTCTCTCTCTCTCACACTGTCTCTCTCTCTCTTCTCTGTCTCTGTTTTTTTTTCTCTCTCTCTCTCTCTCGTACACTCTCTCAAATACATACCATAATTATAAATTTGAAAAAAAGTGATTGTCTTAAAATCAGTTTCTTGTGTTGTATCTCACTGTATTTTGAGCTCCTCAGGTAAATTATGTATCGTATTCATTGCTGTATCTTTACCAGTGCTTCAGAGTAAGTGCTCCTTAAATGTCTGTAGATAGAATTTTGTAACCTATAGTTACCTTCTGTCATCACTAGATGGCAAGTCTGCACTGTTGGGGTGTGAAACTAATTGAATCTCTCCCCTTGTGTCTTGAGGAATTAGTCACTATAAATAATGATTTACAGTAATATATTTCATTATAGCAAAAACTGAAATATATTCCATATTATATACTGCAAGGAATACATATAACTAGAATTATTATATTTAAATAAGTATAATAATTAAAGAATTATACTTTATTAAAAATGAGCTACATATCATTATTAGATACTCCTAGACACCTTGATGAAGTTTAGTGTCAAAATCGTAGACTAGTGTGAACATAGCAGAAATAGAATGCAATTCACAGACTTATCTGCATGGTGTCAAGGAAGCATTATTGTACTTCCATTTCCTATACAATTAATAGCATTTGCAAAATATTTATGATCATTGCCTATATACAAAACAAAAAAAGACATTACATATGTTTAATCTGTACATAATTTACAAATCTTAAACTAGGCAAATTATCCAAAGTTCTTTACAAAACATTGACAGAATACATTAATCTCGACATCAGAACAATCAGAGCTATTCCTACATCATAACTGTTAATACTAAATTTAATTGTGTGAATGCTTTCAATAAGGTTTAAATCTTATGAAGGCAGAACTATTGTTTGGCTCACCAGTTCTCCCTGGTTTTAAGAAATAACACAATAAATGAATCTCAAATGAGTAAATCAATACATTTTTAAAAATTAACTCAATGTAACAACCATTATTCAATGTAACAATGTAATCCTCAAAAAATATATTTCCATGCTATATGTAACATAACAGGGTTCTAAGTCATTATCACTAAGTCATTATCAGTTTCGATCAGCACAAGCTGTAACTAGACAGACTTCATAAACTCCAATAATGCTACAACTATAACTACCAAAGTGAAACTGGAGTTATGAGAATTAATTTTGTAAAGTAACATTCAGTTTTTTTTAAGTTTCAAAAGTCAACATGTTTATAATTCATTGAGAGTTTAAAAAACTCAAATGCACTATCTTTTCTTCTGTTCTTTTTATATAGGGCAACAGTCCAAATGTTTTGGTTCTTTGACCTAGATCTTAATCAAACACAGAATTGCACAGGATATACTGTTGCAGCATTATTTGATAATATTTCTAAAAATTCTGCACAGGATGGTTTTGTTGTTTCTACAATTTTATGTTATGCCACTTTGTTTAAAAAAACTCATATTCTCAGCAAAGGATTTCCTCTTAAAGGTAAGGGCCACATTTGTTTACCTTTTCCCCACTTACACGGTCATAACTATTGAACTATGCTTTCTAAGGTATCTACAGTTTGTTTCATTTTGGAATTTTAATAGGCTTTTTAGTACTATTATGTCACTTGGTATATAAATAAAAAGTCATTAATCAGCTATCAATTTGAGAAGAAATGTTTCTGTCAATTAAAAGCAGACATCTCAGAGGCATTCTCCGTTGTAGAAATAATAGGAAATATGAAAAAATGACAAAACAACCAGGAAATAGAAGTGAGCAAATCAAGAATAACCATAAGAGAAAGAATGTTGGGAAAGTCTTAATTTAAGATCATAAGGAGGAAAGCTGTGGATAGCCAGGGCAAGAACCTGCCAGGCTGATTTAGCATAACTGGAGAAACCATGGGGTGACTGAGCTTTCCAGCAGAAAGATCATTTACATATTTAGAAGACTAGAGAGGAGAAGGTCTGGGAATGTAATATCAAAATATTCCATTTTGAACATGTTAAATTTAGATGCCAGATAAGACACCAAAGTGAGGAGAGAGGTGAGATAGGCAGATGGATGGGTTCATCATTCTAAGTTCATGCCCACAATTTTCTCCCACACATTTGTTCAATTACTTGACTAGTCATTGTATACACACATCAGATTTTGAAAAAGAAGATGAAATCATTAATTAGGGCAATAAATAAGTGTGAAGTAAACATATAGAAAGCTTTCCCTAATTTCTCTATGCACAGTTGATCACTGCTCCCTTAAACTCTTACCATGCCCTATAGAAGTCTTTGTTTAGGGTTATGTCACTCAGTTTCTTAATTATTAACATATCTATCTGCCATGTTACATTAAGATGGTAGGGGTTTGCTTTTGTATTTTTTCCTCTTGTACCATATCTTTAGAGCAGAATACAGCAGCTAGTGGGTCTGTCAAGCTGAACTGGGATGTTTCTCATGCCAATGATATTGATATATGTCATTTGAGACATGAAGAGTTAATTAACACAAAGACATGAAAATTATTTTAAAAATAGAGAAAAGGAATGTCAACTTTTGTTCTTCCAAATAACAGACATATGACAGATATTTTAAAACATTTCCTTAGATAAAGCTGGCTGATCAGATCCTAGACCTAAAGGAAGATTTGATAGACATTCTAAAAAAGACCCAAAATTTCGGAGTTGTGAACTAACCTCCCTGAAAAATAAACATACTTGGATATAAATAATATTATATGGGTAGATTTAGCAATCCAGACACCTTATAGTGAATAGTAATATTTATTAGAAGAAACATGAACATTTGAGATGCTTATTTTCAAATTTATATTCCTTAGATGAACTCTTTCTCCCAGTTTACAGAATAATGATATTTTTATCCAACTTTTTTGTTTCATGTATACTAGGATACACATTTACACTTGTCCTAATATAACTATTAATATACAATTTCACATCATTGTTTCTTATGCTATTTTATGCATATACCAAATACACAGCTAAAAAGATATTTAAATGTAGCAATCTACAATAATAAAATTTGCTGTGGGGGTTTTAAAAGCTACTCAACTGCTAGAAAATAAATGAGGAAATGGACATATTGATTTTTCACAGAAGTCTATATAAAAGGCCAGTTTCATAAAACGGTTTATATTACAAAAATAAAAATGACCTGTGAGGAGACTGTGACAAGGCTATTAGAAATTAAAAAAAAAAGTTTCTTAAAATGTTTCTCAAAATATATGTTCTTGTGTTTTCAAAGACTTCCAAAATTAAACAAATATTACTGATTTTTGGCTGCTTTTTAGATTTTTAATTTAAGGAATATATTAGTACATTAGATTCTCAGGATCATAGCAAATGCAAGATAACTACTGCAGCAAAATTCTCATCAACTCTCATGTTCATTTGATATTAATACAAAAAGAACAGATTCAATATAGTTCAAGATAGAATTCTAACAATATACTGATACTTTTTTCTCTCCCTTTCCTTCCCTTTTCTCCCTTTCTCCCTTCCTTTTCCTCTCCTCTCTTCTCCTCTCCTTCTCTCTCCTCCCCTTCCTCTCTCTCTCCCTCTCCCTCCTTGCCTCTATGTCCTTTTCACAAAATATTTAAATAGCCCAAGTATGTTCATATATACTATAACCCAAAACTAAGATGACATAAGAATAACATGTTACTATTTAAAAATTCAGTGCTTAACAATTTCTATATATTATTCACTTAAAATCTAAAATATGAGTCTCAGCCTTTATTATTCCTGTTTTACAAATAAGAAAACAGAAATAGAAAAAGGTATATTTTTCATATTACCACTGTACAGTAGTGGCAACTGTGATCTGATTCCAAAATTCTTTGGTGATACTCCACTCAACACTGCTATTCAAACATAGTGTTTAACATCTGAGATTTGTTTTAAGAGACTTATTTATATTTAAACACTATTAATATTATAATCCTTCTGCAATAAATATTTCTCTGTGCACATTGTATTACAATTTGTATCTTTTTTAATGGTTATCTTGAAGAAACTGTGCTTGCATATATGTAATTAGAAGATGACTGTAAAAGAATAATGTTGACACACTGAATGCAAGGCTCTTAAAGGCCAAGTTGGTAAAGGATTTATGTTGAATAAAATGAAAATAATACACAAACAGAAAATGAAAACCTAATTTTAATAGTTATATTATGTCGTGTACATTTAGGATGCTTTTACAGTTAACTTTATAAAAAAAAAAAGTCCCTGGGGGTTAAATTTCTGGGTAAAGTGTATGCATGCTTAAAACTTTGACAGTGCTATGGAATGCTAAAAAAAAAAAAAAAAAAAAAAAAAAAAAACCTTCACAAATTCAGTCTAACTAGAAAAGCATAAGAATGCCAGTATTTCTGAATCCTCCTTTTTCTTTTATTTAGAAGGCAAAGCTATAGAGAAGGGTGGAGACACAGAGAAAGAGAAGGAGATCTTCCATCCACTGGTTTACTCCCCAAACGGTAACAAGCAATTTCTAATCTAGCTAAAATCGGGAGCCAGGAACTCCAACCTAGTCTCTCACATGGATGGCACAGACTCAAGTGCTTGGACCATTTCCTACTGCCTTCTCACACATACCTTCCAGAAGCTGGATCAGATACAGAGTGGCCGACTGTACTTAGCACTCTGATATGAGATGCTGCCCTTACATGCAGTGGCTTAACCTGTACCACAATACCAGCCCCATCTACATCTTTCTTAAAATGAATCATAATTAAATTTTTCATTTTTGTTAATCTAATGATGAAAAATATCTCATTACTTTAATTATTATTTTTCTGATTTACTCAGAAGTTTTCAAATATATTCAAAATTTAATTAGCCATCTGTTTTTCTGTAAATTGATTGTAATTGTCCCTTGAACTTACTTAATTGGCTTTCATTTTAGAGAATATTTTTATTATTAAAAGCAATTTTATTGTATGAAATCTTCCATTGTTACATTTCTCAGTTATAACAAAAATATTCATTTTACAGAGTCAACTGCATCTTTAATGATTGGGTTATGAGGCTTTGTTTTTGATTGTTAAGGCTATTATCTTGCGCAACAGGACTTGTCTATATTTCTTTTAAAATACTCTATACTTTTCCTGGTTTTGATTATTATTCTTGTGTGAATTATTTTACAGAAAGATACAATGTATTGTCATCATTCATTCTCATTATTTTACTTTGTTCATATGACTAGACCTTTCCCTCACTATTATTTGACTATTGAGTCACATTTTCTCCAGTGATTTAACATGCCACTTCATTTATAAACTGAATTTTCATTGATTTCAGAGTAGTGTCTTTAGATGGTTGAGATATTTCTCTACCCCTAAACATTATTTTCAACATTACAAATCTGAAAGACCAGCAGTTTTTGAAATACTAGATGTTTTTAGTAAATCATATCAGCCTAGCAGAATTGTGAATACAGTTCCAATTTCAATTACTCCTCTGCATCACCTATAATAATGTCTATCTGTGATGCTAGAAAAAAAAAAGGATTTTCAATGTTTTCCCCATGAAGAAGTGATAGATGTCTGAGTCGATAGATATGTTTATCTTGAATGGAATACTACATGATACACACATGTATCAAAACAACAGTTGGTAGCACATAAACCAGCATAATTTTTGTTTATCACTTGAAGAGGTCAGTTAATATGGCATATTAATTCCATGGAATTTCACATAAAATTCAAACTTTGTTAGTAGCATTCCAAGTTAACAAATCACAATGTAAAAGAAGAACACTATTAGCAATTACCAATCACATCACTTCTTTCAATTTTTGTCGGTTTGGTCACTGCATATCTGTTACATAGCTCGTTGACAAATAACAAAGTGCAGAGATGTGCTGCCTACCTATCTCCCAATAATAAAATCACATAACACTTTAAGAATAGAGTTAATTAGATATGTCTACTGGAGAACACAAGAATAGTAGCAAATAAATTAAAAGTGATAAAACTGAAGAGAAACTAGATGCTTTGAAAAGGTTTCAAATGGAGACATAAAAGCAAGAAACACAATAAGCTTAGCTCTTAATGAAGTCTAAAGCTACAGTAAAAATCACACAGAGAAATCTCGGGATTTTCAAAACAAATGTCTTTCTGAAGTCTTAAATTTCTATGCTATAGAGAAAAAAATGGTACACAACAAATGTTAAAATATTAATTACAGAAAGGTCTTCTTTTCTTTTATTTTGCCAGAGTGTCTTGGCTTTCCATGCCTAAAATACTCTCATGGGCTCTTCAGCCAGATCTGAATGCCTTAAGGGCTGATTCTGAGGCCAGAGTGCTATTTAAGACATCTGCCATTCTATGAGTCTGCTGTGTATCCCGCTTCCCATGTTGGATCGTTTTTTCCCTTTTTGATTCTATCAGTTAGTATTAGCAGACACTCGTCTTGTTTGTGTGATCCCTTTGAATCTTAGACATATCAGAGTGATCAACTGTGAACTGAAATTGATCACTTGGACTAGTGAGATGGCATTGGTATGTGCCACCTTGACGGGATTGTATTGGAATCCCCTGGCACGTTTCTAACTCCACAATTTTGGGCAAGTCCGATTGAGCATGTCCCAACAGTATTTTTACACTTTGTGTTTCTGTGTGGATGCAAACTGATGAAATCTTTACTTAGTATATACAGAATCGATCTTCTGTATATAAAGATAATTGAAAATGAAAAAAAAAAACTGGTGTTAAATTGGAAGTTGCATAGAAAATTAATCAATTTTTATAAAATATCATGTAGGATCTCTGTCTTTAATGTGCTGTACACTGTTATTTAATGCTATAACTAGAACTCCAACAGTATTTTTTCACTTTGTGTTGCTATGTGGGGGCAAACTGTTGCAATCTTTACTTAATATATACTAAACTGATCTTCTGTATATAAAGAGAATTGAAAATGAATCTTGATGTGAATGGAAGGGGAGATGGAGCGGGAAAGGGGAGGGTTGCGGGTGGGAGGGAAGTTATGGGAGGGAGGAAGCCATTGTAATACATAAGCTATACTTTGGAAATTTATATTCATTAAATAAAAGTTAAAAAAATATTGTCATTTCTCAAAAAAATTGGAACTCATCTGCATTGAACTTCAAATGTATTGAATAAAATTGTGCTATATTAAAAATATTAATTACAGAAAGGATAAAAATAAAAGTTAATGTGGATATAGGTTTATTACTTTAATATTTTATAGTTTTTTAAAGAAAAAGAAAATATATTTACTTTTATGTGATAAAGTTAGAACCATCAGAATATGAAAGCTCAGCTATCTTTATTTCCCAATATTCTATTTTTTTCAATGTTGTTTCTTTATGGGTGAGTAATTTAACTCTAAGCTTTATCTTTTTGAATTAAGACTGACATTTGTTTTTGTTATCTCTTTCAATGAGTTCATCATTGCTACATTAAAAAACTACTTTTTTTCATGTTTATTTTGTAACCTGCAACGTTTTTTAAATTGGCTTCTCAGGTCTTAGCTTCGTGATGGAGTATTTAGGTTTTCCCATGTACCAGGTCACTGAATCTGCAAACATGGATATTTTGGCATCTTCCTTTCCAGTTGCGATGTCCATTATCTCTTTCTCCTCCCTAACTGCTCCTGATAATAGATCCAACCCTGTATGGAATAAAAGTCATGAAGTGTTCATCCTTGTCTTATTCCAGATCTGAGGGGAAATGCTTCCTGCTTTCTCATGTTCGGTATGATACTCGCTGTTGGTTTGTCACATATAGTCATTTTAATTTTTTAGTATTTTCACTCTATATCTAATTTTGGAGAGTTTTATCAGAAAGCGATTTTGAATCTTATCAAATGTTTTCTCTGTATCTACTGTTCATATGGTTTTTGTTCTTCATTTGGTTGATGTGCTGTATGATGTTTATTGATTTGCATATATTGAACCACTCTTGCATCTCTAGGATAAAATCCATTTGATCATGGCATATAATCATTTTGATATAGCATTCAATTTGATTTGTTCATATTTTATTGAAAATTTTTGCACATATGTTCATCAAGGAAATAGGTCCATAGTTTTCTTTTTGTGTTGCGTCTTTGGTCATGAAATCACACTATATACTTTGATTTCAGTTGTGAGTTCAAATGGGTTTCTCTTCCTTCTTCTTTGGAAAACAACTTTTACATTTTAATTCCATTTTCCATTAATTTTAGAAATAAATTTGTATTATGACAGTGGCCATCAAATATTTAATACTAAGGTCAAAATAATAATGGCAGGTCATTTTTACTTTGATATGCATGATTCCTTCCTCTTATAATCATTTCTGCATGTTACAACACAACATACCCTTTTGAAAATACCAAAAATGCATTGAAGGCTAAGTGTCATTATAGCACCTATCCATTCCCTCAAAATTTGCAGACTTTTATTATGAAGTTACACTGGAGATATGAGAGGAATGTAGATATTAATTAAACTACTCACTTCCCATAAGGATGGGGTCTACATCTGATTTAAAATAATTTTAAGGCCGGGCACTGTGGTTTAACAGGCTAATCCTCCGCCTTGTGGTGCCGGCACACGGGGTTCTAGTCCCGGTTGGGGCGCCGTATTCTATCCCGGTTGCCCCTCTTCCAGGCCAGCTCTCTGCTATGGCCCGGGAAGGCAGTGGAGGATGGCCCAAGTCCTTGGGCCCTGCACCTGCATGGGAGACCAGGAGAAGCACCTGGCTCCTGGCTTCGGATCAGCGCAATGCGCCAGCCGCAGCAGCCATTGGAGGGTGAACCAGTGGCAAAAAGGAAGACCTTTCTCTCTGTCTCTCTCTCACACTATTCACTCTGCCTGTCAAAAAAATAAATAAATCAAAAAAATTTTTAAAAAAGAAAAAATAATAATTTTATATTCTCAGGTCTTACTCTGTAAGTCTCTTTTTCTCTCATTGTTTCTTTTTTCTTTCTTTCTTCTTTTTTTAAGATTTATTTATTTGCTTGAAAGGCAGAATTACAGAGAGGCAGAGGCAGAGACACAGAGGTCGTCCATCTGCAGGTTCACTCCTCAGATGGCTGCAATGGCCAGAACTGTGCCAATTAAAGCCAAGAGCCAGGCATTTCCTCCAGGCTTTCCAAACTGGTGGAAGGGCCCAAGGACTTGGGCCGTCTTCTACTGCTTTCCCAGACCATAGCAGTAAGCTAGATTCGAAGTGGAGCATTGGGGACTTGAACTGGCACCTATATGGGATGCCAGGGCTGCAGGTGGCAGCATCACTCACTGCGCCACAGCGCTGGTCCCCTCTCATTGTTTCTACCACCACAGACACACATACACACGAGGCATACATAAAACATCTATCTTTCTAGGGTATTAAAAATGGGAGGCCTGATGCCGGTGTTGTGGTGTGGTAGGTTAAGCTTCCACCTGCAGCCCTGTCATTCCATATAGGAGGTGGTTTGTGTCTGGCTTCTCCTCTTTAGACACAGGTCTCTGCTATGACCTAGGAAAGAAGTAGAAGATGGCGCAAGTGCTTGGGCCGCTGCACCTGTGTGGGAGACCTAGAAGAAGATCCTGGCTCCGGGCTTCAGATCAGCCCAGCTCTGGCTGTTGCAGTCAATTGGGGGGGTGGGAGTGAACCAGTGGATGGAGGACCTCTCTCTGTCTCTCTCTTGGTCTGAAACTACACCTCTCAAATAAATGAATAAAATGTTTAAGAGAATAAAAAAGAAAGATAAAAAAATAGGTGTCCCTGAAACACTAATTTGTAAACCAGTAATTTGAATACACTTGGTAAAACTTCAAGCCTAAGGCATCTTCTAGAATTGCCATTACTGATTACTTACTTGATAAGATTTGAAAAATATTATCTTTTGTTGCTTCAATATTTTTTCTTTGATGAATTTAAGAGGAAAAGAAAACAAAATCCTATCAACACTGTTATACAGCTTCATTTTTCTGCTATTATCTTTCAAGCAGGCTTACACTGAATCACACATGAATAAGGAAACACTAGTTTCTTAACTGAAAATATTTCAAAATAAATTTTGACAATCATCTTTCCATCTGTATTTGTGACAGTCTGAACTTAATGTTTTTTCTGCATTCTTAGGATCGACATAGGTGCCAAACACAGACAATACACCATAAGGAAATTGTTCTCTACCATTTTAAATGCACAGAAAAGCACTTTCCTTACCTTTGAATGGAATTGAATATATTTTATTTTCATTACAAAAATATTCACATAAATCATTCTCTTCTTCCCATTTCTATGACTACTTTGTAACACTTGGCCCCATTAAATAATGTGATTACTTCTTCAAAATAAAGATGTGATGAGAAATTCAAGATTCCAATTAATTATTACTCAAATATGATCTAAAGGCAAAGGCAGAATAAGCCACAATTAATTTATATTATCTGATGAATATACTGATAAAATAAATACTGTTCTTTCTCTATTGAAGAAAAATTACAGTTGTGAGCATAGAAAGACTGCTGTCCTGGGAGGGTAATGATCAGCAGAAGTTTCACTCTTAGTCACATATTATGCATACCTTCAACTGCCAGCTCTGGTCTGTCTTCCGGTACAACATCATGGCTTTATTCTTAAAAACTTACTTATTCTAGCAAAGCAAGTACACCCAGCATATTATTTTACAAATAGGCTTATAAATATAAGTATATATATATATATATATATATATATATATATATATAGTATCTGGATCCCTGTTCATATTGTAATTTTCTGAAATTTTTATTTTCCCTTCATGTCTCCTCACTTATATTTTAATTACTCTATTATAATTAATATTTCATATTTTCAATAGAGAAGGTTATTTCAACTTTTTTTTAATCTCCTTTTCAATAGTTAACAGACCATAACTACCTGTCACCTTAATCATCATACTCAAATGAACCTAAAAGGAGAATTTCTGTAACACATTAATAACAAAATTGTCCAAGTCTCAGAGTCAGAAAGAAAATACAACATCACTTTATAGAAAGTACTTCCAAAAGTTCATGGAAATCTGCTTTATCTTTCAAGCCCATTTTTTCACATACATTTTGAAGTACCCTTGTACACAGAAAATATGTAAAACAACATTTTACCCATGAATAAGTACATCTTTTTATCCTTACTACTCTTCTTAACATATCTCTTAAGATGAAAAATAGATAATTTCTCATTGGTGTTTTCCCATTATGTATAAATATAAGCTTTTTATTGAGTTAATTAATTTCAGGAAACATTTTTTTCTTACTTTCCTCCCACATATATTCACAGGATGCTGATTTAATAGTGTTTATGTTCAGTAACTTACTGCCTAAATTGTTATAGATTATCATATTGTTTTTAACTCCTATTTGCTCCTTTGAGCAAATCAGCTTGTTATTTGACTTAATTTACATAAAGTAATTTGTTTATTGGGTAGTGGAATATTTAAAGATAATTCTTTTAAGGATTTTGCATAATTTTCATATTCATTATAACAAATAAAATCATGAATAAAGGCTAAAATTTTGTAATATATAGTTTATCACTATAGCATTCTGCTGGCAGGTAATTCAGTTATTACTATATGTTCCCACTGGTTTTTTTTAAAGATCTTTATTTATTTATTTGACAGGTAGAGTTACAGACAGTGAGAGAGAGACAGAGAGAGAGAAAGATCTTCCTTCCATTGGTTCACTCATGGCCAGCGCTGTGCCAATCTGAAGCCAGGAGCCAGGTGCTTCTTCCTGGTGTCCCAAGCAGGTGCAGAGGCCCAAGCACTTGGGCCATCCTCCACTGCCCTCCTGGGCCACAGCAGAGAGCTGGACTGGAAGAGGAGCAGCTGGGACTAAAACCCGGCGCCCACATGGGTTGCCGGTGCTGCAGGCAGAGGAATAACCTCGTGTGCCATAGTGCCAGCCCCTCCCACTGTTTATAATGTGAATATAACCATCTTTTCCATTTCCCTGAATTCCTTGGGAAATTTCTTCAATCTGAAATACTGGCTAACTATCCTACAAATATTTTACCAATTAGATAGATAGATAGATAGATACACACACATATGCACACACACATATCAGTATCTCTTTGATAGTAATCACTATGGCTAATTAATTTGGTCAATGAAAGCAGAGTATTGATGAGTTAAGGTTTGATAAGCATGTGTAAGCATAAAATGTATATATGAAAGAAACCAGCCCAATGGGCCAAAATTATTTAACTAATAGGTGTGAGAATCAGAGAGGAAATGGCTGCCTAAATTGGTCATCTCTCTCTCTCTCTCTCTCTCTCTCTCTCTCTCTCTCTCTCTCTCTCTCTCACACACACACACACACACACACACAAAACATACTTGTTTTTGAATTGGCTCATTTGTTATTTTGGTCATCTTTATTACACTTCTCGGGCTAGTCAATGCATTATTGTGCTCCTTTTATGCTGAACAGATTGAAACTGAGTTTAAGTAACTTGCTTAAAGTCTCATAGGTTATCAGAGGAAGAGCAAGCACTGGCTTTCTGGTTCACAAAGTCTGGCTCACATGATATCATTGCCACCATCATATATGGAAGGAGCAGCCCTAGTTGTCAATAAAGCTTCTGTCAAAAAGGAGCTCAAGGTGTTATTAGAGTGAAAAATAAAGTAAAATAATATCCTCAGACTTATAACTAGATGTAATTAGACTAAAAAGAAAATTTCTTGAAGGGAACTTTAAATTTAATAAAAATGTAGTTCTAATAAACACTATTGTGATGAAGATGATTTACATCCCCTTATCTAGAATTATCAAAGTCCTTAGGAAATTTGAAACCTATTTATATATTTTATGAACTGGATACTAGAAAAGCTAGTCAATGAAATTTGGTATTTTGATGCTAAAGTACACTGTTCAAAGATTTTTTATTAACAAATAGAAATCAAGAAAATGATCATTGGTATCAGCAACAGAATGCAAGGCTCAAATTAAAATATAGAAAGTGCCTGATATTTGTTTTTATTGAGACACATATTATTAAAATTTTCCTCCTATGAAGTAATAATGGCTGAAAACCTTTCCCAATTTAAAATCATTTCTTATTTGTTGGTCACTTAATTTTAGGGATCAATACACAACAAATAAAAATAATTTGTTATAACTTTTTGTATTTGGAGAAAAATTACAATATCTGAGAGCAAAAACATATCAGAAATTAGGTGTTACTCATCTCCTAAGTGCAGAGCGAGAAATGACTATCCAGAAGCACATTCTTTTTTTTTTTAAAGATTTTTTTTTTTTTAATTTATTTGACAGGTAGAGTTATAGACAGTGAGAGAGAGAGACAGAGAAAGGTCTTCCTTCCATTGGTTCAACCCCAAAAATGGTCACCACGGCCGGCACTGCGCAGATCCGAAGCCAGAAGCCAGGTGCTTCCTCCTGGTCTCTCATGTGGGTACAGGGGCCCAAGCACTTGGGCCATCCTCCACTGCCCTCCCGGGCCACAGCAGAGAGCTGGACTGGAAGAGGAGCAACTGGGACTAAAACCTGGTGCGCATATGGGATGCCAGCACCGCAGGCAAAGGATTAACCAAGTGAGCCACAGTGCCGGGCCCAGAAGCACATTCTAATAATTAATATTAATTTCTCAGCTATGATAAATATGGTTTCTTCCAGTGATAAGTTAAATCATGTTTACATGTTTTCTACCATGCTCTAGGCAATGTTTAATAAAAATGTGAACTTCAGAAATAAATACTGAGAAGCTGGTAAAATAAATACCACATATCTTGTTTCCATGTCAGCAGAGGCACTTTATTTTGTTATGTCTAAATATCACCTAATTTTCATACACCCATTTTTTGTTGTGGTACTTAAGACTGCATATTTAACTGCAAACACATCAAGCTATTATATCAGAGTCCTCCTACCTTCTCTGTATTGTTCTGGAAATCAGCATATCTGGTGGGAATAACAAATGTATTAGAAGAACCCATACCAGGGATGATGGTGGGTGGTTTATTTTCTGAAAGCAAGAGATACATTCATCAATAAAATCTGATTCTCCTTTGTTCCCCTGCTTATTGTTTATTTCTCTTTAGTTTTCATTTTCTGTAACTATTAAATTTGAATAAATCGTATGCAACCTTCTATCAACAATATAAAAAAGAACAGCACAGATTTCAGTTATTATTTATAAATCAGTGTCCTTAAAAGTGGAGACTATGAGAAACAGCACTATCACTCAAGTTCAGCTTTAGTCAAATATAATAAGCATATAAATTATTTCACTTTATCATTACATTGTTTAATTGAGCTGTGAGCCTATGAATTTCATGCTGCATTTTCTATAATCCCAAAATTGATCTAAACAGTCAGCAAAGAAAATCCACTAAGATGCTATCATCAATACTACAGCATTCTCTTTGAGTGAAATAAGACTATGTTTCAAAAATAACATTTTAAATAACATATCACAATTATTTATAATAATTATCCTCAGAGTCACAAAATAGCAAAACAAGATAAAATACGTTTTTTGGGGGAGTAATTAATGTTCTGAAAATTGTACTGACTTTCATGAGGTATTATTTCATTTGCAATGCAAAGAAATTCAAGACTAAGGAATCTCCTGTATCTGCCAAGACTGCAATTTTCCAAGAAATCCATAGATTTCTTTCCACTATGCTGGTATCTAATTCTCTTTCAGATTCATTCCTTTGTTCATTCTCTCTCTCTCTCTCTCTCTCTCTTTCTCTATCTTCCCTCTTCCTTTAAATTTTGACATTGAAAAAATCTGTTCACTCTCTTCTCTAACTGCACTATCTCCTGCACCATGTTTTTAAATATTCTGTATATGCCGATGATTCTCAAATCTCCATCTCAAGTCTTGCCTTTATTGTTACATCGGATTGTGATATCTAATTGTCAGGATATCCTCACTACTGTAGCTAATAAACATCTCAAATTCCAATGTTACATATCCAAAAAAATGCTCTTAGTCTCTGCCCCCGACTAATTACATCTCCAATCTTCCCCCTGTCAGGAGCATGTATTCAATCCACAAAGTTGCTCCAAAGAGATACACCTTGACTTGTGAATTTACAAAACATTAACGCAGTGTGTATAACTTGCCATTATCATAATTAAGATCATATAGCAAAGACTCAAAATTTTATATCTGGTTTAAGATACAACCTTCTATGTACCATTCTCATGTTCATTTCTTCCAAGGTAAATTTATTTTACCATAACAGCACAAGTATGCTTTTCTCATGTCTAGAATGTGTGTTTGTGTGTGTGTGTGTGTGTGTAAAGCCCGGATTAAAATAACTTCCTGAATGTCTTTCTGTTGTCCCTGGTTACTCCTTTAATGTTCCAAAGATGAATTATAATTCTGATTCCATACTTTTTTTTTTTGTAACAATAGAAAGGCATATGTTTTCTCTTTGGAAATTCTTTAGGCTACAGAATATTAGTTTCCTATAAAGGTCCTCGGGTATAATCTGTCTGAGTTGCTATACTATTCTAATATCTCGTCTCTGGACAAATAGTTTTTCTTATAAAATGTGGCATCCAGACTGCTTCTCTTAGAGCGGAAAGTTGGGGACCAGTGTTGTGCTTAGTGGGTTGAGCTGCTACCTGCAGCACGGCATTCCATATGGGCACCAATTTGAGACCTGGTTGCTGCACTTCTGACTCAGCTCCCTGCTAATATGTCTGGGAAGGAACCAGAGGATGGCTCAAGTGTTTGGGCCCCCGAACCCACAGGAAGACCTAGAAGAAACTCCTGGCTCTTGGCTCCTAGATTCTTCTTGGCCCAGCCACAGACATTGTGGCCATTTGGGAAGTGAACCAGTGGATGGAAGACCTCTCTCTCTGTCTCTCCCTTTCTTTCTGTACCTCTGCCTTTCAAACAAATAAAATAAATCTTTAAAAAATAAAAAGTCAACAAAAATAGTAAAAGTATCTACTTTTATGTTTCTTTTGTTGGTGATTCTAAATCATCAAATAGATGTCTAATGTTTCCTATAGCTAACATGACAGGAGTTTATTTTGGATTCAAAATCTAAATATTGTTGGACAATAAACTACCAGTTTTAAAATCTCTAAAGTGATGACAGAAAGGCAAAATTTTATCTTGTCAGTTGTAATTTTATACAGAGGTTGACTTGTGTATAAAATTCAAATCTCCAAAAATGTGTGAAAGAGTATATAATAAGTATCATTATGATCGAATAAATTTATTCAAACTGGGAGGAATAAGAAAATAGCCACAAGATCCCTTGCAATAAGGTATCTCTAATATCCTGCCTTTTATTTGCAGAATATGATTTCCAAAATCCAGTGTTTTTGTTCACCTTCCCCTCTGAGCTCCAGAACAGTTGGTTTAACCAGTCCTTATCATGCAGGATGGTAGCACAAAACACAGGAAATGTGATGAAGAAATTAAAGATTATTTATTTATATCTAAAGATGTATTTATTTACTTTGAAAGAGATAGCGAGTGGAAGAGAAAGAGAGAGAGAGAGAAAGAGAAAAAGAGAGAGAGAGAGAGAGAGAGAGAGAGAGATATCTTCCATCTGCTGGTTCATTTCCCAAATGGTTGCAATAGCCAGCACTAGCCCAGGCTGAAGCCAAGAGCCTCATCCATATCTCCCATGTGGGCCGAACATTTGAGCCATCTTCTGCAACTTTTCCCAGGCCATTAGTTGAAAGCCGGTTGGTTCAAAAGTGGAGCAGCCAGGACACAAACCAAGTCCAACAAAGGAATGCTGGCCTTGCAGGTAGCAGCTTCACCGGCTATGCCAGGACATTGGCCCCAATAAATGATTACGAATGGAAGTGGTTAAAATGAATTTGGCATAAATTTTCTTATTTGTCCAAATGGTAATTTTTAAATCTCCAAAATGTTTTGTTTAACATCTTAAGAAAGGGTATTATCAGTTAAAAAAATACTTAAATAGAATCAACTACATAATCAGTCATAGTGTCACTGGTTACACACATAAGTACTCACACACTTTAGTGAACAAATTAAGGAAGTGAAGAAATTAGGGGAGACCACACTCAAGTGATACCACTGATGTACTCAAAACAATGTCACCTGTATGCCCAAGATTTCTGGCTCTCTAAACTCATTGCTTTCCATTTTCTTTCAATGTTTCATAAATTGACATATCTGTTTAAAAGGTATAGCTATATGGATATGTTTAACTGCAATTTTTAATTACATAAAGTAAGCAAATCTTTTATCATGTGCCTTTGAAATCATCTAATAAGATTTCTCTACCCCAAATAATCTTTTCATATAAACATTTGCAGCTCCAATTTTTTTGATATTAAATTCTGTATTTTTGCTGATTCTGTGTAAATCCCTAATGTCATTTCAAAATCATTATGTCTTATTTACCTAATTAAGGTTTTACATGTGAACCTAAAGCAGTAAAAAAACTCTTTAGATATTAAAAATTAAAATCACAAAACTAAAGAGAATAAGCATGGACATCAGGAGAGTTAATATGATTTTATTTAACACTGGATTCTTCGACCTGAGATATCTTGCTTTCAAAACAAACAAAATAGAACAAATATTATCAATTACTTGATTATTATAGCTAATGGACAGATTAATATTTCATATTTATAAATCTTCAAATTGTAAGTGATTGGATAATTATAATTAATTTCATAAATGCATGTAGCTGTGTTTATATAATTAAAAAAATCACTCATTCTCACATTGTATAACAGCTGGGTGTCTGTATAAATAAGCTGCCAAAACAGGAATCGTGATTGTTTTATCTTTGATCTGGACATTTCTAAATTAATTATTCTCTTTAAGCAAGGAATATTTGATGATACAAATTTTTAAAAGTATCAAAATTATAAAACATATTTAAATATAACAAATGAGATATTATATGATTGGGGAATTATCAACAAGTTTGATTTGATACTGTAAATGTTTTTCAGATGCTTTTTAATTGATGTCAGATTAACTTCCTGAATATTTACTATTTGATTCTTTACAAATAAAAATACATTTGAAATTATTAGTTTTACTCACTGTTTTTATTCAAAGCACCCCACGTGTGAGGCAATCTTACTCTACTAAATTTACCAAATACAATTCCGCCTGTTTTCCTCCCACTGATAGGTCTTTCTGTTCACATCTTCCCTTCGCTACTCTCTCTGCAACAGCCACACCTATTCTTCATTGAAGATACTTTAACTTTTCCATGTTTATGGTACTTATGAAAAGAGGAGAGAGAGAAGAAGAGTGAGGAGAGAGAGAGAGAGAAAGAGTGAGGAGAGAGGGAGAGAAAGAATGTGAGGAGAGAAAGACTGCTGACTCCTTCTGCTGACTCACCCCTGAAATGCTGACAACCTATCACCGGGTTATGTCTAAGCCAGGAGCCAGGAACTCAATATTGCTCTCCAACGTGGGTGGCAGGGATCCAACTATTTTTTTTTTTTTTTATTTGACAGGTAGAGTTATAGACAGTGAGAGAGAGAGACAGAGAGAAAGGTCTTTCTTCCGTTGGTTCACTCTCCAATGGCTGCTATGGCCGGAGCTATGCCAATCCAAAGCCAAGAGCCAGGTGCTTCCTCCTGGATGTATTTATGTGATGTACAATGTGAAATTAAAATGCTTTATATTTTAAAAATTACATTTAAAATGAAGTCAGTTCAAACATTCTGCTAGAACAATTACTGAAATATTTTCAAGTGTAATGAATTGTTTAAAATGTATTTTCAGTTAAGATAAGATATAACTGCTAGTCTTGAACCACAAACAAAAAACAGTGGTACAAAAAGACGCCTTTTGTTTTTCTTTCAGGGCCAAGAGATGCCAACAGCATGAACCTCTCAATGTTAAAGACAAGGAGAAGAACTGAAATATTCCTTTAACTCTGTTCACAAACTCCACTTTTTGGCAGATTGAGGTATAATTATAGAGTTTCTAGGGTGAAAAAGAGACCACAGACAAAATTAGTGTTCTAGAGCTGGCAGATTTTGAAATGTCAGGTGAGGGTATCTTAAAGTGAAACTATTTCTGGAAATGGCGGATGATTACTAAGTAGTAATACAATGTATTTTCTTACAATCAAGGGTACTTAAGCCTTCAGATAATTTTAGAAATCGACTAGGCAAAAACAAATTGAAATCAACATAATGAAATATGATGACCTTTTATAATATTTCTGTTGGGTATTCATAGGTTAATTCTTTTACTTTGGCTTAATTAAAGTCTTATCTGTTATTTTCTTATTTGGATATGAAAACTGCCTAGAACAATGACTGTTAATTTGAGAGAAAGATAGAGAGGGAGAGAGAGAGAAAGAGAAAACACGCACAGAGAAATTATTAAGGTTGTGATCCAGTGAAAATTTGATAGGCTAGAAACATTTTTAATGCTTGTGAAAACTTTTATATTTCTAAAAATACAGTTTTTCTATGCATCTTAAGATGCTTGCTTAACACTGGTATATTTTTTACCACTCACATTTTATTTATTTTTAATTTTATTTTTTTTTAGCAGAGTGGACAGTGAGAGAGAGAGAGACAGAGAGAAAAGTCTTCCTTTACCGTTGGTTCACCCTCCAATCAGCGCACAACAGGGATCCAGGAGCCAGGACCCAGGACCCAGGTGCTTCTCCTGGTCTCCTATGTGGGTGCAGGGCCCAAGGACTTGGGCCATCCTCCACTACCTTCCCGGGCCATAGCAGAGAGCTGGCCTGGAAGAGGGGCAACCAGGACAGAAGTCGGTGCCCCGACCAGGACTAGAACCCGGTGTGCCGGCGCTGCAAGGCAGAGGATTAGCCTATTGAGCCGCGGCACTGGCCACCACTCACATTTTAAATGGTAGAATTTCCAACAGAGATGTTTAAAGAACAATTTATCTGCAGGTATTCGGTATGTGTGAAGTTTAAATTCACAAAATGTGTACAGATTAAGGGTCATTCCCACACATTAAATATAATGTACTGTCAAGTCAACTTATGGAAACATAAGGCTCTGTATAATGATCATATAGCATAATAATTCTTATTCCTAAACACTAGTCTGTTAGCTGTGTTCTTCATAAGCAGATATGTGGCTTACTCAAAATGTGACAAAAATTTGAATATTTTTCAAATTATCTTAATGACAAGAATTATTAAGAATGAAAAATAAATGAACTGTTCCATATGCGAGTCTAATTTAGCCATAATAAAATGCAGAGTAAAGTTGAAACTTTGTTATTTGATCTTGGTATCTGCCAAAAATCCACTAAAAGTGAGAAGAAAGGCAGATACCAACTGTCCCTAATTCCCAGAAGTTACAGAAGATGTACTTGTACATGTGTGCAGGACCTAACAATTGAGACAGTGTTAGATATGGCCATTTCTTCTTTTCACCTCTTAATTATGTAATGAAGAATTAGCTTCACTTTCAGAGAAAGAAGATGGTAGAAGTGGGACTTTTAGAAAACCAATGATATGTAAGATATATTTCAGATAGAAAAAAATAAAATTCTTTTGGTAAAAAAAATGGGTGTGCATCTTTGAGAGGTTAGATTTATGCCTGAGCAGAGTGTCTGGGGTGGCAGTAGTAAAGAAAATCAAATAAAAGATATACTAAAGGGAAATCTGTGGTTTGAATTTGAATAATTTCATTAACAGAAGTGGATCAGTGAACAGAAATGCTCAATCATGGGCCAAAATTAACAAGGTTTTGTATATAAAGTTCATGAGTAGTGGAGAGACTTCCATATAGAGATATCTGAAGAAAAGAAATATACTAGTCATGATTCTGTTTATCAATCTACTTGAGAAATACTATTTGGGATATATGTATCTCCAATGAGAAGTAAGGACTGGGCAAGTTTTGATTGCTGGGATTGTGGAAATATATGCGATTGGCAAGTAAGATACTTAGAGAGGGACACAGATGGTGTTTTCGGTTAAAGAGAAGTAAGAAAACTATCAAAAATGGAAGGCAACCAGAATAATACAGGACTCTAGAACACAAGGCAGGAGCAATGCCAAGAAAAGGTCAAAGGATGCTTAGAGAAGGGATTAAAAAAAAAGTTTATATAAGTCTGTATTATTTTACAGCTTAGCTTACACAATCCATCTTGAAAAACATGACCTATATCGATGAATTATAAAAGCCTATATTGGCCGGTGCCATGGTTTAACAGGCTAATCCTCCGCCTTGTGGCGCTGGCACACCGGGTTCTAGTCCCGGTTGGGGCGCCGGATTCTATCCAAGTTGCCCCTCTTCCAGGCCAGCTCTCTGCTATGGCCCGGGAAGGCAGTGGTGGATGGCCCAAGTCCTTGGGCCCTGCACCCGCGTGGGAGATCAGGAGAAGCACCTGGCTCCTGGCTTCGGATCAGTGAGATGCGCCGGCCGCAGAGGCCATTGGAGAGTGAACCAATAGCAAAAAGGAAGACCTTTCTCTCTCTCTCTCTCTCACTATCCACTCTGCCTGTCAAAAAAAAAAAAAAAAAAAAAAAAAAAAAAAAAAAGCCTGTATTGAGGATTTACTGCATGAAATACTAATGCGTTGAGGATACTGTGATATAAAATAGAAGGAATCCATTCTCTTAGATTAATGCATCACTATGAAGAGATGGGTACAAAAGAAAAATAAACAAGAAAATTACAAATATAAATACACAATATTTAATTGGTAGAAAATGTAATAGTCATAAAAAGGGTATTTACATACATTATGTTGTGGAGGATTGCCCTGTTAAGCCACGGCGCCGGCCGAACATGTAATATATTAATCATACAACATAATGTATGTAAATGACTAGTATATTTCTTTTCTTCAGATATCTCTATATGGAAGCCTCTCCACTACTCATGAACCTTATATACAAAACCTTGTTAATTTTGGCCCATGATTGAGCATTTCTGTTCACTGATCCACTTCTGTTAATGAAATTATTCAAATTCAAACCACAGATTTCCCTTTAGTATGTCTTTTATTTGATTTTCTTTACCACTGCCATCCCAGACACTCTGCGTGGCTTAACAGGCTAATCCTCCACCTTGCGGCGCTGGCACACCGGGTTCTAGTCCCAGTTAGGGCGCCGGATTCTATCCCGGTTGCCCTTCTTCCAGGCCAGCTCTCTGCTATGGCCCGGGAAGGCAGTGGAGGATGGCCCAAGTCCTTGGGCCCTGCACCCGCATGGGAGACCAGGAGAAGCACCTGGCTCCTGGCTTCGGATCAGCACGATGCACCGTCCTCAGTGGATATTGGAGGGTGAACCAACAGCAAAAAGGAAGACCTTTCTCTCTGTCTCTCTCTCTCACTATCCACTCTGCCTATCCAAAAAAATAAAAATAAAAAAAAAATAAAAAAATAAAAAAACAAAAAAATATATTACATGTTTACAGTGGAATTTTATTCAATCATAAAAAGAAATAGAATACTGTCGGGGCCGGCGCTGTGGCTCACTAGGTTAATTCCCCGCCTGTGGCACCATTATCCCATATGGCCACCAGGTTCTAGTCCCAGTAGCTCCTCTTTCAGTCCAGCTCTCTGCTGTGGCCTGGGAAAGCAGTGGAGGATGGCCCAAGTTCTTGTTTGCCTACACCCGCATGGGAGACCAGGAGGAAGCACCTGGCTCCCGGCTTCA
This sequence comes from Lepus europaeus, assembly GCF_033115175.1. Classification (NCBI taxonomy): domain Eukaryota; kingdom Metazoa; phylum Chordata; class Mammalia; order Lagomorpha; family Leporidae; genus Lepus; species Lepus europaeus. The sequence goes on along the minus strand of NC_084833.1, from coordinate 87,847,728 downwards.
GATTGGCAATGCTCCGGCCGTAACACCCATTTGGGGGGTGAACCAACGGAAAGAAAACCTCTCTCTCTCTCTCTCTCTCTCTCTTTCTCTCTCTCTCTCTCTCTCTGTCTAACTCTATCTGTCAAATAAAAATTTAAAAAAAAAGAAATAGAATATTTTCATTTGAGGCAAAACAGATGGAACTGGAGGACATTAAATGAAATAAACCAGATCCAAAAAACAAATACCACATGTATTTTTCTAAAAAAAAAATTCTTGTTAACATAAAAGGAACCAGATTTCATGTATTTCATGGATACACTTCTAATAAGGTAAACATACTCTTTCTCCAACCCTCATTCCCCCCTCCTTCCATTCACTAGATGGAGGTGGAGGTCGAAAAGAGGGTGATCCAATAACAGATAACAAATCAGAATTAGATAGAAGGAATAAGTACCTAGAGTTGCCAGCATAGTAGGGCGGCCACTTCACAATAACCTATCATATATCGTTTTAAGCAGATAGAAGATAAGAGTTCCAAGGTTCTGATCGCAAAGCAAAGTCAAAGAAGGGGAAATGTTGATTACACTGATTTGATCAGTATACGTTACATGCATGCATTAAGATGTAGCACTGTACCAACAAAGACATAAACTTATTGTTGATAACTTGTGATGTTTTAAAGTTAATAAATTATAAAGAAAAGAATCCAAAGCCCTTATCATTGATCTCAATGATTTTCTTCATTCTAATTTCCACAACCACCTTTTATCCACACTGGCTTACAATCTCTGTTTATATTCAACTTAGTGTCTTCCCACTTGTTCCTTCTTCTATTTGGAACTCTTTTTCCCATTGCTTTATATCAACTTCTTTTAATTATCAATTATCCCTATCATTCTTCTATATACATTACTTTCTATAACAGCGTCTTTTTGTTTAGCTTTTTCCTACTCAGCATGTATGACAATGCTCAATCATTCACGTACAGGTTTGTTTGACTTGATGTTTGTTTTAAATTGCTTGCTTCTTCATACTGTGTTTCTTTTTTAAGATTCGTTTATTTTTTGAAAGAGTTGGAGAGACACAGAGAGACCTTCCATCTGCTTTTTTACTACCTAAATGGCCTCAATGGCCAGGGCTGGACCAAGGTAAAGTCAGGAGCCAGGAGATTCGTCCACATGGATGGCAGAGGCCCAAGGATTTGGGACATCCTCGGCTGCTTTCCCAGGCGCATTAGCAAGGAGATTGATGAGAACCGGAGCAGCCGGCCCACATTATGGCATAGTAGGTAAAGCCGCCGCCTGCAGTGCCAGCATCCCATATGGACGCTGGTTCAAGTCCCAGCTCCTCCACTTCTGATCCAGCTCTCTACTGTGGCCTAGGAAAGCAGCAGAAGATGGCCCAAATCCTTGGGCCCCTGTACCCACATGGGAGACCCGGAATAAGCTCCTGGCTTCTCTGGCTGTTGCGGCCATCTGGGGAGTGAACCAGAGGATGGAAGCCCCCCGCCCCTTTCTGCCTCTCCTTCTCTTTGTGTGTAACAGTGTAAGACTGGAGCATCTGGGACATTGACTGGTACACATATGGGATGCTGGGGTTAAAGGTGGTAGCTTCTTTACCTACTACACCACAACACTGGCCTCTCTGCTCCTGCCCAATAGAATGGTTTATTGCTGGTCAGTCAATATTTGGTGAATGAATGACTGAAGTAATATGTGAGAAGTGTTTATATTTAAACTAATAGAATAGTTCAGTACTTATGTTTAAGCCAATATTAATATAAAGAGAAGAGATTTCATGTATTTATAGATAACAATTCTAAGATGACCATGCTTTCTTCCCTCTCTAAATCCCCCTTTCTTTCCTTTTTTTAATTTTTGCAAAAACATAATTTAAATCCACTCTATAATTACAAGCTCAAGTCACCACTATCCATGATATTGAACAAGCAACAAGTAGGAAAACTACAGTTCCATATGAGTATTAGCAAGGGCTAAAAACAACAACCACGGGGCCAGTGCCGTGGCGCACTAGGTTAATCCTCTGCCTGCGGCACCAGCATCCCATATGGGTGCCCATTCTAGTCCCGACTGCTCCTCTTCCAGTCCAGCTCTCTGCTGTGGCCTGGCAAAGCAGAGATGGAGGATGGCCCAGGTACTTGGGCCCCTGCACCCATGCAGGAGACCAGGAAGAAGCACCTGGCTCCTGGTTTTGGAATGGCATAACTCTGTCCGTTGTGGCCATTTGGGGAGTGAACCAACGGAAGGAAGATCTTTCTCTCTGTCTCTCTCTCTGTCTGTAATTCTACCTGTCAAATAAATAAATAAAAATATAAAAAAATTAAAAAAATAAAAACAACAACCAAATCACAAGATGTCTGTTTCATTCCTATACATTTTTTTAGTGTTCTATATTAACTACCACATATCAGAGAAGACAATATGATATTTGTCCTTTTGGGAATGTCTTATTTTCACTAAGTATCACAAAATTTTGCTTGCAAGTGGAATACACATCTATAATGGAAATATTTGATGTTATAAAAAAATATAAATGAAAGTCACACAATGTAATATCTGGAGGTTGCTGCTTTTTAAGTTTCTTGTATTTGCTTCCTTTAATTTTTGACACAGAGCTTCACAAAATTGCACTATTGTTTTGATAGTTATTTTTTATCTAGAATTCATCATAATAAGTTTGACGTCATTAGAAATCACATCTTAATTCTTTTGGCTTTGTGTTTTCCACAATATATGACTTTCATATATTTTACCTATTCTGTTATTTGATCGCTGTATAATTTTACTTTAATAAAACTCTAATGTCATCTTGATATGTAATAATTTGCCCACAACAAAAAATTCTTACAATGAACTCCCACAATTAAAATTATATAGCCAAAAAAAAGCAAAAGAAAATTAGGTAGTTAATTCTAGCATGACATTAACATGATGATGGGCCAAATTATGCTCTAGCAAATGAAAGCAATCTATGCATAGTCGAGTGACTTATGAAAACATTTACTGGGGCTGGAATTCTGGCATAGCGGGTAATGCTACGGCATGATATGCTGGCATCCCAAATGAGCACCAGTTCAAGTAGCTACTCTACTTCCAATGCAGCCCCCTGCAATGCACCTGGGAAAGCAGCAGAGGATGGCCAAGCGCTTGGACCCCTGCACAAACGTGAGAGACCCAGAAGAAGATCCTTGTTCCTTGCTTCAGCTTGGCCCAGCCCTGGCAATTGTGGCCATTTAGGAAGTGAACTGGCAGATGGAGGATCTCTCTCTCTCTTTATCTGTCTCTTCCTCTCTCTAACTCTGACTTTTAAATAAATAAAATAAACTTTAAAAATATAGTCATGAAACCTAAAATGATCTTGTAATTAATATTAATAATTGTCAATGACACCTCAAATTATATAACAGATCTTTTAAATTCCTTTTAATATTACTGGAATGAGTTTGATTAATTGTCAAGTGATTGCCGTTTGTATTTCTTTCTTTCTTTTTTTTTTTTTTTTTACTGGCAGAGTGGACAGTGAGAGAGAGAGACAGAGAGAAAGGTCTTCCTTTTGCTGTTGAATCACCCACCAATGGCTGATGCAGCCGGCGCACTGCGCTGATCTGAAGCCAGGAGCCAGGTGCTTCTCCTGGTCTCCCATACGGGTGCAGGACCCAAGCACTTGGGCCATCCTCCACTGCACTCCTGGGCCACAGCAGAGAGCAGGACTGGAAGAGGAGCAACCAGGATAGAATCCAGAGCCCTGACTGGGGCTAGAACCCGGGGTGCTGGCGCCGCAGGCGTAGGATTAGCCTATTGAACAGCGGCACCGGCCGCCGTTTGTATTTCATCATACTTGCTTATTGCCTAACTCATCATTAACACAATCCTGTCAGAACATAGTTAATGGTTTTTAGGCCTAGTAAGAATCCCTGAAGGAACCTAATCTTTATAAAGGAGCTGGATAAATGGGAATGAAATTATTAAATCTTACGCCACATCACATAATTGTCACAATTCAATAAAAACAATAAAGAATCTCAATAGACTAAACATCATTCCCAGTCCTAAATATCAAGGAATGCTCTGCAAAGGGACTGACAATAATAGGAACCCTTAAGGACAATTAGGACAGCAAGGAGGAAGGTGAAAGATGGGACAGTGTTTCAGGGCCAATATGTTGCAAGTGCAGAGAGATGAAGCCATAGGATCAGGGGAATGATGTGGGCAGATTTCATCAGAGCTGGACTGTAAGAGAAGAGAAGGCAGAGAGAGATGCTACAGAATTGGGGAAGTGAGATCTTAAAGAGTACCATGTTCTGTGCCACAGAATTTGCATTTGACTCTAACAGCAGTGGGGGATAACTGAGGTGTGTTGTTAGGTCACTGGGACCAAATTGGCTAAAAAAGGGCAACACTAGAAAAGTAAATGTCTCCAGTAGCCCAAGTGAGAACACATATTTGAATGATAGTTGTAACTGAAAATGTGTAGTAAGAAGTAACAGATAAAATCAAGGTTTCTTGGCTTAATTTTCTTCAAGAACGAATACCTATGCCATTGGAGGCAAGTACAATGAAAATGAAGCAAATTATGTAATTTTTTTAAATTTACGTTTTCCTTGGTGGTGATATAGTATAGAAATAGCATAAATGGGGTAAAAAATTAAGAATGGATTGGCTATGATGGGTCTTGGTTTATGTACGTGCATTTGAAAGATGTAGGGTCAATCCATATCAAATATGCACCAGACCAAAATATGTTTCTGAAGAAAAAAATTGAAATCGGAAGTAAAATAAAAGTAATCAATGTACAGACACCAATGTCTTTGCTGAAGGGAATGGTTAAATGCTGGATAAAAATTCAACAACACTTCCTTGTGCAATGAGAGAGAAACCATTTCCTCTGCCTAGACAGGAGAAGGCTAGAAAGACACCTACATCAATTTTCTTCAGTATCAAGAGCCTATTTCTTTTATTCACATTTCTAACAAAACACTCAAAGTATGCCGTAGGGGAAGTGCAACCTACTATTTTCAACAGGAGCTTGAAGACAGCAGAAATGTGGAGACAGAATGAGTCCTGCTATTATTCTTATCCTAAGGATCTATATTAGCATCCTAAGGATCTATATTAGTGTCCTGTTTGACATACACCTGAATACTAAAAATACCTAAAAAGACACTAATGAGATTAATGAGATGACTGTCTAGGTTATTCTACTGTTGTGTAAAGTTTTTACTGAATCTGTTAAGGAAGTTTCCTAAGAAATATCAGTAATTAAAACAAGACAATCTCCTACAAAAACTTTCCTCTGCCACTATCATTGCCATGGTAAAATTACTGTTAATGTTTACCATAGCAGAATAATAATAAAAATTCAGAATTTTTCCATCTTCTAACCTCTATAAGATAAAATTTTTAAAGGGTTCAATCTTTGAACATGAAGATGAAATTATACAGATTTGAGCCTCGTCTTTATTTCTCATTCCCTAGGCTTATTAAATATAAACTAGTTTTATGATTTTTATTGCTCCTTTAATCATTTGATCTTATGAGGGTAAAACTCACAAATGTTGTTTAAGGGACTATATGCATTAGATTCAACACAGAAGTTTATTGAAAGTGATGAGTAGTGCACTTTGTATGCAAGGGGTAAGTGTTTTTCAAAATTAGTGGCATATGATAATATTTTTGAAGCCAGAATATCCAAATGGCAACTGATAGAAATTTAAATAAAGTAGTTGTTGCAACAGAGAAAATCTAACCTTAAAATGATTCTGAGCCTCATAATCCTGGGACTTCACTCATGAAAATGGATAGTATTTAGATTGTTGTTGGCCTAAAATATATATTTCTATATATTAAAAGATTCTCTTCTCTAACATCTATAAAAATTTTCTAAATATCTTTTTAAATAAAAAAAAACTTGTGCCTTTCACACAATTAGGGAATCCTCATAGAAAATGGTTTCAGTGCCAAGGACTCTTCAATATCTCCAAAGACATTTCTTCCCTTTTGTTGAAAATAAATGGGATTAATAAACCCTGACCATTGTTCCTAAAGCAAAGTATATCTAAGCTCCACATGGCCCTTCTCAGAAAATACATCCATAACAAGAAGAAAAAGAACATCGAGAAAGCCACTCTATTGAAAACCAATGATTGTCTATCTTTCCATTTTTCTTTAATATGTCTAATAAAACTGAGAATCTGACACTTGATGCTTCAAAGGATTTAAGTGACGTACACTGGGCATTAATTTTGGACTACCTTTAATAGGCATAATGTTTATGACTGGATATCAGAGCAGGCATCTCATTTCTCACCCAGAAAAAAAGTGATTAAATGGATCTAAATACACTTTAAATTAGAGAAATTTTTGAGGCTGGTGATGTGGCACAGTGGGGTAAGCCACTGCCTACAATACTGGCATCCCAGATCAGAGGACTGGTTCAAGTCCTGGTTGTTCTGTTTCCATTCCAGCTCTCTGCTTATGTGCCTGGGAAAGCAGCAGAAGATGGCCCAAGTACTTGGACTCTTGCCACCCATGTATGAGAACCAGATAGAGTTAATGGTCCAGCCCCAAGCTTTGCAGCCATGTGGGGACTGAACCTGAAGATGGATGTTCTCTTTCTCTCTGTGTCTCCCTCACTTTCACTCAGCCTTTCAAATAAATAAAATAAATCTCAAAAAAAAAAAAGAAAAATCAAAAAATTGTCAAACTGCCCCAAGATTTGCAGTGAATTATGGGCAAATTCACTTGACAAGCTCTCCTATGTGAGCTCTGTCATCTGGGGCAGCTGGGACAATTCACATAATCCAGTAATCCCTCCTCTGGCAGGCACCAGGGCCTTTGTAAAGAGCTCAGCATCTCACAGTGATGTAAAATATGCAAATAAAAGTATTAGTTGAATTCCTTGAAACTCCCAAATTATTGCAGTACTAATTAAGAGAGAAAAGCAAAGCAGGGTGATGATAGGCATAGATGAAGCTGAGCCCAAGTGCCTAGCTGAAAATATAATAATGTTTCATTTATAGAGTTGTGGTAGTTAGCAAAGTTATATTTTAATGATGTTTTATTTTTTATTATGTATGTGTGTGTGCTGTGTGTGTGTGTATTCAGAGAATAAATTAAACACAATATGCTTCAGATCCAAAGATATATTCTTTAAATCCTTGAGAAATTGTCTCTCTCTCCCTGACTCAAACTATATGATAAAGAGAAATGTGCAATGGACTGCCATGATCCTTGCAGATTATAGTTTACTAGTTAATTTTGCATAACAGGCTTGTACTGTGAGATTACAGAAGAGTGAATAGGACATATAGATTCAAAGGCATTATTATATCTATTTGTTTTATAAGATGAAGGTTATTTCAAAATAATGACACATAAATATCACTGAAGCCTCTGCGTTTCTGAGATTCATCAAAATCAATTTCCAAACATGAACCAAGGATCCAGATGTCTCCTATTTTTAAACTTCACTGTTCTAGTCTCTCTCAATGTCTGTATATTTGGCTCATTCCATTATTCCCAAGAGTGATAGGAGGGAGGATATTTAGTGTTATTTATGACTAGTGAAGATGGAATTTTATATACACATATACACATAGAGATATAAAACTTCATTGTGAGGTTTTAAAAATTCTTCTTCATTTATTTGAGAGGTAGTGAGACTTAGACATGGTTGAAGGAGAGACAGAGAGAAAGGGAGCACTCCTATCCAAAAATTCACACCACATATCCCTCTAATGGCTGGGGCTAGAATAGAGCCAATGCCAGGATCTGAGAATCCAATCCCTGTCTCCCCCATGGATGTCACAGACCTAACTCTTGAGTTTTCACTGCTACCTCCCAGAGTCTGTACTGGCAGGAAGCTGGAATCAACAGCTGGATTCAGGAATCAAATTCAACAAAGTGGGATGTAGGCATCTTAATCACCAGGCAAAATGTCCACCCCTCACTTGAGGGTTTTAAAATGTTGTAAGAGTTTAAAAATATATCTTTGGATATTTACATTGATTATCTGTAGAATTCAAGCCTCAAAATTTATCTATCATATTTTTAATAAATATCTAAGTTGTGGTATATTTACTTTTTCTACATTGTTGGATTTGTTAAACATCAGTGGCTCAAAATTGTGTGAGGTTTACTATTCAAACTTCTTTTTAAATTTGATTTACTTACATATCCCATGTTTTAGGAAAATACAATTTCATAAAGTTCAATTAGGAAGCTGTGACTCAAAGTATTGCTTTTGTGATTATTTTTCAACTTATGTGCTTTAAGGAAATATTACTATACAAATTTCCATACATTTCAGATATTATACACTCTTCAGGGGAATCCTTAGAATAAAACTCATAAATCAGTAGATGCAGAATCTAAAATAGACCACTGGGTATGTGAAAGGCATCTTAAATGCCTTAATTACCATCCAATGAAAACTGATTAGTAGTATTAAATATAAGCCAGGATCATTAAGTAAGCAAAAGAACCATCTATTTATAACTACTCATTAAAGATATGAAAAGTGACTCAATTAATTAGCAAACACAAAATATATACTATAACCAGAACAAGACACCAATTCACATTTACTACCATATCAAAAATTAAAATAATACCCAAAAGTAGGTGAAGATTTGGAACAAATGCATATTACATACCGACTTGGTCATAAAAATTGATTCAAAAAGATTTAGAGAACTGTTTCTCAATATCTACTAGAAGTGAACCTCTGTCTATTATATGGCCCAGGAATCTTATATATATGTATATATACACTAAGCATAAGTGTTCATATTTCTAAAAGACATAAATAAAGATGTTCATAGTAGCACTACTCATAATAGTGTCTCACTTGGAACTATTCTGTAGCAGTAGGAAGTATAGCTAAAATTGCAACATTTATTGCATTACTCAGTGAAACTACAACAAAATACCATAAACAGGGTAACTTTAATACATTTATTTCCCAGTTATAGAAGCTGGTAGGTCCAGAGTGCTGGTTGATTTGGTTCCTGCTAATTCTCTTGCCGGCTTGCACATGGTTGTTTTCTAAGTGTGCTCACATGGCAGAAAGAGAGAAAGCTCTCATTATTCACATTATTCATTCTTATAAGAACCCTTATAAGAACTTAAAGAGAATTGAAAATGAATCTTGATGTGAATGGAAGGGGAGAGGGAGCAGGAAACGGGAGGGTTGCGGGTGGGAGGGAAGCTATGGGGGGGGGGGAGCCATTGTAATCCATAAGCTGTACTTTGGAAATTTATATTCATTAAATAAAAGTTTAAAAAAAATTTTTAAAAAAGAACCCTAATCCCAACATTGGGGGCACCCACCTCATAAAATCATCTAAACTAACAATCTCCAAAAGGCCTTACACCCAAACATCACCACACTGGTGGTTAGGGCTTCAACATATGAATTTTCAGTAGTGACCAACACTCAGTTCACAATACTCAGAGTGAAAAATGAACAAATGATAACTATAAGCTGCACTATGGATAAATCTCTATACTACTGTACAAAAGAAATTAGACTCAAAAATAGATGTATAATTATACATTCAAAGACAGGCAAGATCTATGGTCTTAGAAGTCAGATTGTGGTCATCTTTCGTTAGGACAATCACCAGACTGTGGGTACAAAGGAGGCCACCATATGGCAATGTTCCAGTTCTTACTTTCTGTGCTGAGTTCCATTTTTTGAAAACCCATTAAGCTCCATATATATGACTTGTTCATTTTTATGTTAGAAAATATTTCAAATTTTAATTTGGTGGCGAAAGAAATAAACATCACACCTATTTCTTCCAAAACCTCACTTTACTGAAACTCTCAGAAGCAATTTGATCAGCGCAACTGTTGCAACGTACTAAACTGAATCGCCAATTGTGATGCCAGCATCCCTGATCAGAGATCAACTCCAGTTCCTGCTGCTCCACATCTAATCCAGCTCCCTGATAATGTGCCAAGGAACGCAGTAGAAGATGGCCCAACTGCTTGGGTCCTGCCACCCAAGTGGGAGACAAGGATGGAATTTTTGCCTCCAGGCTTTGGCCTGTCCTGGCCCATACCCAACTGTTGTGGCCATTTGTAAACCAGCAAACAGATGATTGCCTCTGCCTCTGCCTCTGCCTCTCCCTCTCCCTCTAAATTAAAGAATCTAAAAAAATAAGTATTTTCTAAGAGAAACAATTCTTTCTTCTTACACTAAAATTCTCTCTAGACTTCTGGGGGATCATTCTTTTCTGGTTTTCCTTTACCTCTCTTACTATTTCTAACTGTTGTGGGGTCATCTTCCATTTAAATGTCTTCCCACTCATGCTTCCACACAGCATAGCAAATCTATGTGCATTTAAAGGCCATCTTGATGGTGATGATTCTCAAGTTATAGCCCCCAATAAATAATGTCATCTACATTCCAGGTTTATGCTCACATTTGCTTAAATGTCCCACAGACAATGAAAACTCAATACAAAATGAAATTTCAGATTCTCTTCTCCAAATAAATGAATCTATTTCCCAAACCTGCCAATTACTTTTCCTCTGTTTAATAAATGACACTCCCATCTACTCAGTTTCTCAAGTTAGGTAATACCTTCATGTACAAATAAGAGATGGAAATAATAAATTTTATCATGTTACTAATCCATGAAGTTTTACAAAACTTTCTTATATTCTCCTTTTCTGCTTTTAAAAATATCTGTGTTTTGCACTAGACTATAAGCTTGATGAAAATAGGAACACTTGTTGGGCCCAGCACTCAGGTATAGTAGCCTAAGCCTCTGCCTGCAGTGCGAGTATTCTATATGGGCGGGGATTAGTGTCCTGGCTGCTCCTCTTCCAATCCAGCTTTTTGCTTATGGCCTGGGAAGGCAGCAGAGGATGTCTCAAGTGCTTGGGCCCCTGTTCCCACATGGAACACCTGGAAGAAGCACCAGGTTCCTGCCTTTGGATTGGCCCAGCTCCAGCCTTTGCGGCCATTTTGGGGAGTGAGCCAGTGGAAGGAAAACCTCTGTCTCTATCTCGTGTTCTTTCTGTAACTCTAACTCTCAAGCAAATAAATAGTAGAAAAAAACATTTATTTTGTTGGTCAGATGTGTGCTTATCATATAGCACAAAACTACAGTATGTAAATATCAATCAAATTTAAAATAAAGATAGCAATATATATTATACTTTTAAATTCACAGAAGAAATAATTTTAGGGCAAACATCCTTGAAATGAAATGTTAGTACTAGGACCTAACAGGATAAAATTTTAAATTTTTTAGCTATTTTACCCAGTGTTAAGCCAGTCTTCACAATGGTGGGTATATGGATATATTGTGACAAATCAATACAAAAATATAAGCAATACCACAACAACTAGTAAATTCACCAAAGAGGAAATGCAAATGTCCAATAAACACACAGAATATTTCAACTCTTCTGGCAATCAAAACCAAATAAAAGTTCTAAAAAAGCAGAATTATGCAAGATTGTTTTTATCTCATTAAGGGCTTGGAAATGAAGGCAAGTGAGTAAGAAAAATAATAAAAGCTCTTTAAGGAAAAGTTGACCATATGTATGAAAAGGTTAGCAAACACAGTACAGCATAATGTGATTTTTCTAAGTAGATCGCATCTCAAAATATTCTTTCACATCAAACCTCTACTTTCACAAATTAGCCTGTTTAAATCACATCCAATTCTAAAATATTTACAAACTTTCAACAATAATATTAGATCATTTCTTCTTCTGGAAGTATTATCTGTATCTCTGTCCTTTATTTGTTTTTCACTATCTTTGAGATTATAATTTATGCCTGGAATTTCATTTTTTTTCTAAGACCAATATTCCTCTTGATGTCTATGCTGATTTCTAATTGATATTGCAGTGTATACTAAATGCGAGACATTATGCTAATCATTTATATAGTTACATTTTCTTTTTCCTTTGAAGAGATGATGAGGTAGTTATTTTTAGGCCTTTTCACACATGAAAAGTGGAGTTTAACTTACTTAAAGTCATTTAGCAACACTTATACAAGTAACCAACTGCAGTCACAGAATCCAATTCCAACCTTTCTTGATACTTTTAGATTGCTATTTAAAAAATCATATATTTTGTAACTTATAACAATAGAAATGTATTTCTAATGTTCTGAATATGAAAAATTCCATGATTAAAATACCAGTAGATTTGATGTCTAGTTCAAGAAGGCCTTTGTTTCACTGCATTTTCACAGTGCAGAAGCGAAAAGGAAGATCTCTGGGTTCCATTTCATAGTGGCACTAATCCCATTCATTAAAACATTACCTTTATAACATTATCACCACTAAAAGCCTCAAAAACCATAACATTGGGCATTATGGATTACCGTGAAATTGGAGAGAAAAAGACATTCAGTCTATACAGCACAGTCAGTCGATATTCACTGTGCTGAACATCTGCTCATGATAAAGCTCTTATGTAGGGCTTGGGATGTATATGTACACACAGAGAATACCTGACAGATGAAAACTCATTAGAAATGGATAGTTCTGAATGCTGATCAAAAAATTAATTATGCTTTAAAAAGGAGGCAATTAATATGGCACAGTTTTAACTCAAATATTTGTTTCCCATTAAATGTTTTGAAAAAAAAAAAGGTGTTTCTACATAATTTTTTAAAGTTTTTATTTATTTAGTTGAGAGGTAGAATTACAGACAGAGGTATAGACAGGGAGAAAGGTCTCCGTCTGTTCACTCCCCAAATGGCCACAATGGTTCTCCCATGTGAGTTCAGGGGCCCATGGACTTGGGCCATCTTCTACTGCTATCCCAGGCCATAGCAGAGAGTTGGATCAGAAGTAGAGCACCCAGGACTCGAATTGGTGCCCATATGGGATGCTGGTGCTGCAGGCCAGGGCTTTAACCTGCTGCACCATGGCGCTGGCCCAATCATATCTCTTTTGATGCCTGTATCTCATAACAAATAGGCTGGGGTTGTGTCCCAGTTCCATCTTCCTGATAATATAAACCCTGAAAGGCGACAGGTGATTGCTCGAGTACTTTTGTCCCTTACATTCACATGGGAGACATGGGTTGAATTCTGTGCTCCTAGGTTTGTCCCAGATTTGTGGGTATCTGGGGGGAGCAAACCACATTTGGAATCTGTCTCTCACATTTCTAAAATAAGATTTCTTTATTTGAGAGTTAGAGTTATAGATACAGAGAGAGAGAGGCAGAAAGGTAGGTCTTCAATCTGCTGATTGACTCCCCAAATGGCTGCAATGGCTAGAGTTGGGCTGATCTGAACCCAGGAGCCAGGAGCTTCTTCTGGGCCTCCCAAATGGGAGCAGCCATCCAAGCATCTGGACCATCTTCTACTACTTTGCCAGGTCATTAGCAGAGAGCTGGACTGGAAGAATAGCAGCTGGGACATGAACCAGCACCCATATAGTTTGTAGGCACCGCAAGCAGAGGCTTAGCCCACTACGCCACAGCACTGGACCAATCTCTCAAATTTTTAAACCTCATTTATAATCATAAAGATTCACTATAGAATTCAATTCAAAAGATAAATTATCATTTCTTGGACAGATAATATAAACAAAATTAGTTCATGCTCTTAAGGACTATTAAATATAATATCAACATTAGAATATGAATGAATGATTATAAGAGATAAATGTAAATTTTGAAAATGATTTTCATGGGGTTGGCACTGTGGCATAGCAGGTTAAACCTCCACCTGTAGCTAAAACATCCCATATGCGCACCAGTTTGAGTCCCACTGGCTCACTTCTGCTCCAGTTCCCTGCCTATGTGCCTGGGGAAGCAGCTTAAGATGACCCAAGTGCTTTTACTCCTGCATCCACATGGGAGACCTAGAAGAAGCTCCTGGCTCCTGGCTTCAGATCTACCCAGATCTGGTCATTGTGGCCATTTGGGGAGTGAACCAGTGGTACAGCAGGTTAAAGCCCTGGCCTAAAGCGCCAGCATCCCCTATGGGAGCCAGTTCTAGTCCCGGATGTTCCTCTTCCGACCCAGCTCTCTGCTATGGCCTGGGATAACAGTAGAAGATGGCCCAAGTCCTTGGGCCCCTGCACCCGCGTGTGAGACTCCGAAGAAGCTCTTGGATCCTGGCTTTAGGTTAGCCCAACTCCGGCCATTGCGGCCATCTGGGGAGTGAACCAGCAGATGGAAGACCTCTCTCTCTTTCTCTACCTCTCTCTGTAACTCTTTCAAATAAATAAAATAAATCTTTAAAAAAAAAAGAATAATTTAGGTAAGTTCAGTGTGAACATATTAACCCAAGTACCTCTCAACACAGAGTGAACCATGTGCGGCAGATTACTGGCGTGACTATTTTGAAGGTGTAACTGTCATCTACAAATATTTTTTTTTTAGGTTTAATGTCATAGTGTTTCTTTATGCCACCTATATTTATTAAAAATATCCTATATTAACTTTTAGTTAATAGATGTGTTTTCTCTAAATGCAAGAATTCCCATTAATATGACTGCCTGTCAAAGCTATCAAGGCAAATTTGAGATTTGACTTTATCATTGTCATTTACCAAAGACATTCAGTGTACCATTTGTATATGACACCTCACTGTGACATCTAGTGTCATTTGCTTCAAAGCAAGAGATTGGGAAGGGGGTAGCAAAGAGCATCCCTAGTTAGCAGAAGTTTCTTAAACCTGACTTTGAAATCAATGGAAGAGGAAGCTTCAAGGATGACAATCTGCTGAACATTGGTAAGGCACTTTTTATTCGATATAAAAATAAAATTATCTAGCACAATTCACTACTGTAGCTTCAATACTGCTTTTACAATATTGAAATTAGCTCTGGGCTTAGATATCTGAAGGGCACTTAAATATAATTTGGTTAACTATCTCCTTCAAAACTTAATATCATTCATGGATTTTAAAGCTTTCAGGCAAGTGGCAAATGCATTATCTCTATAAATACCACAGTCAATAATTGTGCCAACAAAAAAATCCCATTTAAAATAGAATCTTCTTTGATAATTCATTTTATAATAGAAAATTCTTATTTAAATTACTGGTATTTTGATATGCCTGTATTTTGAATTTTTCAATTAGAATTTCAATTTTCAATTAGAATTACCACTTATGAGCTTAACATCCTGCTACTTCTATTTTTGGAAAATATGTTCAAGTTCTATAAAAATCAATTTTGGGTTATGATATAAACTTACTGAGGTCAGGAATTCCTTATTTATTCTTTTAAAATAATCCATACTTTTTCTATTAGAGATCCTGAGTATAATAGATACTTAGACATATTTGATGGAAATAAGGAACAATATAATGTTCAGTGTGATGTTGAAATCTTTGTTGTAATATATCTTTTTTGCTTTATTCAGCATTATTCATAGGCTCCTCTGAGTACAGTTTTTATTAAAATATTTTACGTTTCTTGAAAGTAATTTGCTGGTGTAATATCTGTCTAATTTATTAAAAATAACTTTGATCACTTTTTTGTGGGAAAGGTTCAGTTTTGGGATTTCCTTGTAGGAAATATAAGTTCCATATAGCATGATAAATTAGCGCAGTGAACAGCACATATGAATATTTTTGCCAATTACAAATTTTTAAGGTGATATTATAGAAGAGGCCCAAGACATGCAAATTAATGTGCTGCCAGAAACAAAGGTAGAAGTCATTAATTTAGATTAGCCCACAATTCTCAAAGTTTTCTTAAGGAAGGCATATTAAAGACATTCACGGTATTCAAGAGCTTTACAGGCTACTACACTTTACCTATTTTATTTAATATGACATAAATCCTTTCTACATGAATTTTATAAATTCTAATACACAAATTTTATTAGATATATAAATAATTATACATTTGTTTGAAATAATAATAATAATCCTATAGTTCAGTTTATAAAGTAGATTCCTATTTAATTAAATGTATTTTTGAAAATCTAAACAAATCAGATTGCCCTAAATTATAGTACATCTACAAACCACAATTTTGGGGACTTATCAGAATATTAAAAACAAATATTATATTTTGGTCATGTTATAAGATGTACATCCATCATAGATCAGCTGGGGGCCCTGTTTGATGTCCTTCTGTTATTCATAATTTCTGTTCTGAAAGTATTTGAATCAATCAAAAATAGAATCTGGAACACAAAAAGATTAAAATTTATATAGATCATACTCCTCACCAAGAGGAGGCAAAACTTCTTCACTAATGAAAAACACTAACTTCCTTTTTATCAAAGCATTTACATTAATTCACCACTAATGAATGAATGAAAGAACAGAGGAGTCTTTCCAATGTGAAATCGATGCTGTTGAAAACCAATATTTATAACAGCATGGTATCAGCATATAAACCAACACATAGATACATGGAACAGAATAGAGAGCCCAGAAATGAATCCTTGTACATACAGCCAACTGACTTGGTGAAAGTGTCCAGACCACACAATGGAGAAAGAATAATCTCTTCAATAAATGGTGCTAGCAAAACTGGATATATATATATATGTGGAATGAAATTAGAGCCCTATCTCACCAAAAACAAAAAAATTGAACTCAAGATGGATAAACACATAAATTTAAGACCCAAGACTGTGATGTTTATAAAAGAAAATGTAAGGGAAACAATTCAACATATTGGTGTAGGGAAGACTTCTTGGATAAGTCCCCAAAGCAGAGGAAATAACGGTAAACTAGACAAATGAGATTGCATTAAACTCAGAAGCTTCTGCATAGCAAAGGAAACAATCCCTCAGAATAAGCAGACATATAACAGAATGGGATAAATTATTTGCCAGCTACTTATCCAACAAAAGGTTAATATCCACAATATATAAATAGCTCAAAAAACTACAACCAACCAAGTCAAGAAATGGGCAAAAGACCTCAACAGGTAATTTTCAAAAGAAGAAATCCAAATAGCCAACAAATATATTTAAGAAAAGTTCAGATTCATTAGCCATCAGGAACACAAAAGTTAAATTACAATGACCTATCACTTTACTTCTGTGAGAATGGCTAACAAATGCTTTCGAGTATGTAGAGAAAGGGGAACTCCTATACACTGTTGGTGGGAATGAAAATTAGTACAGCCACTGTGGAAAATAGAATGGGAGTCTCTTTAAAAACAACCAGAAATAGACTTGCCATAAGATCCAACACACACTCACACAATGGAATACTATTCAGCTATAAACAAATGAAATTCTAACATTATGTCATTTGTATCAATACGGTTGCATCAGGAGGACATCACGTTGGAATGAAATAAGCTGAATGCAGAAAGACAAATACCACAAATTTTCCCTTATATATGGGAGCTAATTTTTTAAAATATCAAAAAGAAAAACAAAATAGAAATGCCAGTATGTTGTTGCTATAAATATATTATTTTCATTCAATTATTCTTTATAGCACTTTCCTATACCTCTGTTCAACTCTGGTCTCTTTACATTTTAATTGTTGAACACCTAATTTAGTGGAGCATTAAGCCTTTGACCTCAAAAAAAAATGAAAATTAAAAATGTTATCTCAGATTTACAAAGGATGTCTCACTGTTAAATTATAATTATTTCTTAAATCATTGTGGTCTACTAAAAGTTAATGCACTAAACATTGTGGAATTCTTACAACTATTTGCACCTCAAGGCCAAGATCACTTTCACTATTTCAAATAGGAATCATGACTTAATGTCATATTGTATGCTTTGAAATTATAGGACATTGCACACTAGATTAGCAATCTGACATGACTTCTAATTTCTTGTTTTCATAATTCCTTAGTACATAATCCAGCTTCTTAGCATTATTTTCACTTTTTCAGAATTATGTGCTTTCTTGCCTTCACACATGTTATTACCTCTTTCTCAATATTAAATTATTGGGGCCGGCGCCGTGGCTCATTTGGTTAATCTTCTGCCTGAAGCACCGGTAACCTATATGGGCACCAGGTTCTAGTCCCAGTTGCTCCTCTTCCAGTCCAGCTCTCTGCTGTGGCCCGGGAGGGCACTGGAGGATGGCCCAAGTGCTTGGGCCCCTGCACCCACATGGGAGACCAGGAGGAAGCACCTGGCTCCTGGCTTCTGATCATCGCAGCACTGGCCGTATGGGCCATTTGGGGGGTAAAACAACGGAAGGAAGACATTTCTCTCTGTCTCTCTCTCTATCACTGTCTAACTCTGCCTGTCAAATAAAAAAATTAATTATTGCGTTTCTTTCCCTTGGATAGCCCCATTCATCTTGCAAGTATACTGCAATATTTTAGTCTTGGACTAAGAGTGCTATTTCTTTATGGAAGTTATGACAGATGCTACGTGCTGTGGGTAAGGTTCTTCCTCATCCGGGATCCCAGCTGGTCCATGCTATTCCTGCCATTGCATATATTCTATCATCTATTCATATGTTTACTTCCTTGTTTGTGTTCTTCATCAGAGGATGAGCCCTGAGAGGACAGGGATATGATTACTACATTTACCACTAAAACATCAACTCTTAGCATAGTAAATACGATCTGGATTGAATTTAATAGATCAATTTATTAAATATCCTAGTAATAACACAATAAAATATTCATTTATAGCTTAACAATAGTATTTGTTATTAGATCTGATGATTAGATATGTTCACATTTATATGAGAATTTTCCATAATGGAAAACAAAAAGGAATTGTTTATGGCTGCATTTATTTCCATTACATATAAGCAATACAGACTATGTTTTACTGGAAGCCATTATGCGTAGGGAAGCAATATTCTGCTGCAGCTTGGAAGTAAACTGATAATTCAAATGTTGATGGTTCTATTACCTCTGCTTCTAGCATGATCTACAACTTTCTGTAATCACTTGGTAATCTTAAGGCACATTTTGTTTATTTATTTTAAAAATAAGTGATAGAACAGGATATATGAGGGTATATCTGGTTTAAAAAGGCAATTGAAAATCTTGAATATATGTTGGTGTGTGACCTTGCAAAGTCCCTTCTGTGTCTTCATTTTTTTTTTCTGAAAGATAAGTATAATACCTATCTCATAGGAAAATTGTAAGTGCCACATGTAAAAATGTACATGGACACAGAATGTAAGCAATAAAGTTACATTTAAATAAAAAATGATGTTGTTTACATTATATTAATCTACTAAAATCGCACTACTAGTCACTAAAAAATTTCTTTTTCTTTGAGTACATGGTATATTATGCTAAATCAATATATGTGGAAAAGTATATCCACATGCAGAAAAATAATTCATGTATGTGTGTATGTTCAACTGTATGAATATATGTATACATTTGAATATATAATTCAATATATATTGAAATATAAATAATATATTAATATATATTACATTTATATGCTACTTATATATGTACACATACATATACATGCATCTAAGTGCAAAAATTTCCATGTAAATAGAAATGTATATACAAATGGCCATTAATTTGTAGCAATATGGTTAAAAAGGCCTCAGAGAACAATTTTAGTAATTTAAAAATCATTGTTTCTTTGTATTTTATTAACAAAAATCACAAAATAATTTCTTATGTACATAATCCTATTGATGTACTATGAAAGCTGTGAGTATAATTAAGATATTGAATGAATTTTTTAATCACAACTTGTATTTCCCAATAAGTTGTTAAGCACATTTCTGATTATTTAATATATTAAATTATGTAATTATAAAAGAAATAGAGTGAAATCTTGGATGCAAAAAGTTTGACTTAAGTCAAGCCACTGTTGGAAAAATAAAACAACTTCAAAGGCATTGCTATTTCTGCATACTATATCATTTTATGTTAGATAATTCTATATATGTTTTTATGCAATTAGGAAGTCTACATGTTTCCAAATTTAAATCACATAGTGGGATGCACAGTTTCAAACAACAAAACCAAGCAGGGAAAAGCTATTTAACACACTTGTGGTTGCTCCTCCAGGAACTCACATGCATATTGCAGACATGAAGGTTCAACCTTAATAAAACATATTTTTCCTCTAAGTGCCTGAATCCACACCAGTTGTAAACCTATGTATGGCAATGTCTCATGAATAACTAAGGGGAGGGACTGGCATATGGTGATGGTGCCACAAAGTTACTTTGTTCTAGGGAGAGGATTTTTTAGGACCTGAATCAGATCTAAACCAACACAGGATTTCAAAATGTGCCTTTAGCATTGCAGTACATTTAAAGTCAGTTTGGCTTTCTGTGACAGAAAAACTTTTATAACAAGTCTTTATCATATAGAGGTTCTCATCCAGTAGCAATCATTGTGGTGTAGCAGGTTAAATCATTGCTTGGGAGCCTTTGTTCAAGTCTCAGCTACTCTGCTTCTAATCCAACTCCCTGCTAATACGCTGGAGAAGGGATGGGAGACAGCCCAAGTGCTTGACTCCCTGCTTCCCATGTGGAAGACCAAGATGGAATTCCTGGCACATTAGCAGGAAGCATGCTGAGGCACAGCTACAAATGAACTCCGTTGGGTGACTTGCTCTGGGGACAAGGCAGCTCAAATGGCAGAAAGAAGATACTCTGCAACCTACAGCTGAAGAAGTCCCACTCACTGTGACTGTGACTGTGGGAATCCTGTCCTGGTGCAAGTCCTAGCAAGGGTGTCACTGGTTTTCTGGACATTCACTCAATCTGACTCTGGAAGCTCAGAACTGCAAGTGTAGCGGAGGGACCTTGTGGAGGGCTTGGCACCCACATGATGGAGTCCATAGACACTGTGAATGGCTTGTGCACCTGAGTGGGTGGGATGCAGAGGCACTGTGAACTCATACTTGGCAGTGAATCGCTCAAGGCACAAAGAAGGGCTGACAATGTGAACATGTCAGCCAGTATCAACATTCATTCCCCCTGTTGATAATAGAGATCTAAGATGCCCAATCTGGGTTTAATGCTGGACCTCTGCCCTACCCACAAACACTGACCTGAGCTCCATGGCCCCATCAACCACACACATCAGGCATATCTGTTGTAAGCTGCAGGAATTCCAAGAAGCCATGGAGGCACATTTCCAAAAACAAAGCCTTCAGAATAGACAACAACAAGTGATTCCCCAGGGGCATAAAAATAAATGTAGGAATATAAGAAACATGAACAAGGAAGTTAATATGCCTCCCCAAAAGGAACACAATAATACACCAGTATTAGTTGAGGAGGTTGATGAAATGCCTGAGGTAGAGTTATCTATCTTTTGAAATATCTTAGAAAGAAGAAAGAAGAGGAGGAGAAGGAAGAAGAAGAAGAAATTAGAAAAACAAAACACCAAAAACAGTGGTCAAGATCTATGACATACCATCAAATGACCAACTATACTGATTTTAGGAGATCCTGAAGGAAAAGGAAGAGGAATTCTAGAAAATATGCAAACATGGAGACTGAACAACATAATTCTGAATGAACAGTGAGTCAGAGAAGAAATCAAAGGGACAATTTTAAAAAAATCCTTAAAATGAATGAAAATTATCACACAACATATGAAAACAAATGGATGCAGCAAAAGCAGTACTAATAGGAACGTTTATAGCAATTACTGCCTTCATCAAAAAATTGGAATAATGTAATAATGCATCTCAAGGACCCCAAATGACAAGAACAAATCAAACCCCAATTTAGTGGAATGAAGTTGATAATAAAAATTAGAGAAAAATAAAAAAATTAAAATTAAAAAAACAAAGATCAGCAAAGAGATGCTTCTTTGGAAAAAAAATGATAAAACAGTATCCCAACTAATGGGAGAAGATCCAAATGAATAAAATCAATGATGAAAAAGGTGATATTGCAATTGATGTCAGAGAAATAAAATCAATCATCAGCAATTATTATAACATATAAATGCCGACGAATTGGAAAATCTAGAAGAAATGGATTCATTTCTGGACACACATAATTTACCATAATTGATGCACAAAGACATAGAAAATCTAAACTGAACAATAATCAAGTATGAGATTGAATCAGTAATAAAGATCTCCCCATCCAACAAGGAAAAGAGTAGGACTCCAGGGCTTCACTAGTGAATTCTACCATACTATTAAAGAAGAAATAACACCAATTCTTCTTCAACTACTCAAAATAATTTAAAGAGACGGAATCCTCTAAAATTCCTTCCATGAGGCCAGCATCACCTTAATCCCCAAAACAGAAACAGATAGAACAAAAGAAAGAAATACAGACCAATTTCCCTGATGAATGTAGATGCAAAAAATCCTTAACAAAATACTATTGAATTGAATCCAACAACATATCAAAAAGATCATTCATATGGACCAGGATGCAGGGATGGTAAAACGTATGTAAATCAATAAACATGATACATCACATTAACAAATTGAAGAATTTAAAAATATGATTATTTCAATACATATAGCTATAAAATCTTTAAAAAGTTGGGTATAGAAGAAACAAATCTCATCATACTGAAGGCAATATATGACAAACCCACAATCAGTAACAAATTGAATGGGGAAAAGTTGGAAGCATTTCCGCTAAAATCCAGAACCACACAAGAATGCCCACTCACATCATGACTGTTCAATACAGATCTGGAAATATTAGCCTTAGTCATTAGGCAAGAAAAACATCAAATTGGAAAGGAGAAAGTCAAATTAGGCCTGTTTGCAGATGATATGATCCTATGTGTAGGGGAACCAAAGGACTCCACCAAGAGATGGTTAGAACTCATACGAGAATTTGTCAAAGTTGCATGATATAAAGTTAACACACAAAATTCAATAGAATTCATACAGACTGACAATGCCAAAGTTGAGAAAGAAATTTAAGATCTGTGCCATTCATAATATCTATAAAAGTTAGACATTTTGGTGTAAATTAACTAAGGGGGTGAAAGTCCTCTACAATGAAAATTATAAAACATTAAAAAATAAGCAGGAGTCATAAAAATGGAAAAATTTTTCATGTTTATTTATTTCAAGAATAATTATCAAATATTAATATTACTCCAAGTAATTTACAGATTCAATGTGATCCTAACTGAAATACCAAGGGTATTCTCAGATCTAGAAAACAGGATACTAAACTCCATATGGAAACACAAGAGCGCTTATTAGCTAAAGTGTTCTTAATAACAGCAAAGCAGGAACCATGACAATACCAAATTTGGAGACATACTATAGGGCAGTCATAACCAAAGCAGCCTGCTAGTGGCACAAAAATAGATATGCAGACCAACGGATCAGAATACAAACCCCAAAGACTCCAAGGAACAGGCAATAAAAGCAAAGGCGACAAATGGAATTACATCAAGCTATGAAGCTTTTGTACAGCAAAATATGAACTCAACAAAGTGAAGAGGAAACTGACAGAATTGGGAGAAATATTTGCAAACTATGCATTTGATAGAGGATTAATATCCAGAATATATAAGGATCTAAAAAAACACAAAACGACAAAACAATCCAGTTAAGTAATGGGCAAAGGACATGAACAAGCGTTTTTTAAAGAAAGAAATACAAATGGAAAATAGACACATAAAAAAAAAAATGCTCAGTGTCAGTAGCCATCATGTAATCCAAATAAAAACACAATGACACTTCACTTCACTCCAGTTAGAACGGGTGTCATTCAAAAATCAAAAAATAACACATGCTGGTGAGGATTTAGAGAAACAGCATCCTTAATATACTAATGGTGAGAATGTAAACTGGTACAAACATAAGGAATACATTCTGGTAATTCCTCAAAAATCTAAAAATACATCTAGCATATGTTCCAGTTATCCTACTCCTTGGAGAATACACAATGGAAATGTAACCAGCTATGAAAGAGTTACTTCTACTCCCCTGTTCATAGCAGATCAATTTACAATAGCTAAGATATGGAATCGGCCCAGAGGTACATCAATATATGAGTGGATAAAGTCACTGTGGCAAATATACACTGTGAAATACTACACAGCCATAAGAAGAACGAAATCCTGTCTTTTGCAACAAAATGAATGCAACTGTAGACCTTTAAGCTTAGTGAAATAAGCTAGTTGCTAAAAGACAAATATCACCTGTTTTCTCTGATTTGCCATAGCTTATTTATATAGAGTACAAACGAAAATCTAATATAAATTTTTGAAAATGACATGCTGACATTTGATTCTTGTTTATAGCTCTTATCTATATCCTTCTGAACAATGGACCTTCTACTTTTTACTTGTGTGTGAGTGTAAAATTTGTTTAAGGGGAATAAATTTCATGTATCTCATATTGAACCCTTTATTAAGTATAATACTAAGCCTGTTATTATAAAATAAATAGAAATATCACAAAAAAACAAGAAAAAATAAAGAAAGGAGGAAAGAAGATGGGAGGAAGTGTCATTATGTTCTCAGATTTGTATCTATAAATTACTTGAAATATGCTTTTTATATTCAAAATTATTTTAGAATTTCAAAATCTCAAAAAAGGAAATATATTACACTACCAAATTTTTTAAACAACGTGTATAGATATAAAACTAGACCATAAAATTTGTTTCAACTTTTTGTACCACATTAAAGTATTACTCCAAGAAAAGAATACATGCTTTACAAAACATCATGTTGTTAATTGGGTTATTAGATGAATTTAATAGGACATACTAAAGCAATGTGCAATAAATGCATCTATAATATATAATTATCTTATTTTATAAATTGTTTTTTATTTTTAAATAAAGCAATATTAAAAAAGCTTTCATCACAATTAAAAATATTTTTATCCCATTAAATTATAAGCAAATTAAACTTACATTCTTTCCTCCCCAGATAAACAACATGTAACCCATTTCTTTCAAGACTTACTATGTTCCTGAGTTGTTTTTTTTTTTTTTAATGTAGGCTTTAAATTGATCAAACTATTATGTTTCCTAGTGGGTATATTATATTCCATAGTACACAAAGATTGAATTCATTAAAGCATTTTCTCTTTAGAAATATACCTAATATAATTATTGATTACTACCAAGAAGATACTAATTTCCAGTGAAATATTCACAAAATGCACTTAAAGAAAGAATCCCAATGAATAACCTTAATTTCTATTTTGTCTAGATGTGTCCACATCACAATTTAACAGTCGCTCTGCATGTTCCACTGGTTTTCTGTGTCCATTTCAGTCCTATTAAACAAGGCTGCAACATTTCTCTTTTATTACACTTCAGTATTCCGGGCACATCGTTTTCCAGTATTCCTAGCACACATAATGAAAAATCTTTAAGTTTTATGAGTTATAAAAAGGGTATGGATAATAAAAATGAGAAATATTTACAGCTATCACTTGTTCAATAACAGATAGGATTCTGGATAGAGATCTTCTAAGGTGACATTTCTGTTAATCAGCTAAGTTGTATGAGTATGTGCTTTATATCCTTTTCTCATTAACTTTACTTTCAGCTTAAATATTATAGTGCTAATTTTTAAAAAGATGCACATGAATAACATTGGTTTTTCTACTTACTACTTATTGAATTATTTGTTTAGTGCATGGTTAAGCTTGTGATTATAAAGAAAATTGAAAGTATGTCATTGTAAAAATTAGCATAAAAGTAAGAAAAGAGGACGGAAGCTGGAGAAAGGAACAGAGGGAGAACAGGGTGGGATGTATCATTATGCTCTTAAAACAGGATACAAGAATTATATGACATTTGTTCCCTTTATCAAATAAAAACAGTATGAAAATTAATAAATGAAGTTGGGAAATTTCAAAAAGGGATGCATCTGACAATGTGAATATTTTTTGACAATGTTTGTACACCTTATCATACCCTTAAGTGAACATGTGGCCATCTGCAGAGTGTGACTCAGGGAAGGTTGTGCTATAACTCAATGTTGTTGTGCACTTTGATTTCAGTTATGAAGTACTCATACATATTAACAAGTTTCTCTGGTAATAGTGATATGCTACACACTTAACATTAAAGAATATTAAATTTGAATGATTTAAATATAAGTATATTACAGGCTTAACTCACTATTTTAATTTCTGTTAATTGCCTTGAAAACATAGAGTATAGGGTTATGCTTCTATATCATAGACCTAATATTTAATGCACTATATAAATGGAATCCAAATGCATTACTGTATTACCTAAGCTCACTATTAACAAATTATCATTTCATATTTTATCTAATATTTTCCATCATTTCCCTGTTTCAGACTGTTTCGGAAAGAGTAAACAGAAGTTCATGAAGACTGTGGCATCTGCAGGTACAACTCACTTTACATTGCATTATTAGGCTTTTCACATGTGATTAAAAGTAAGACAGTAACAATATGACCTGTAGCAAAAACAATTCTTCTGTATCCACAAATATAACTGACTTTATTTTTCTCCAGGTCTATGAAAACTTAGGAAGGATAAGCACATTACAAGTTAAACTGGACTTCTGACTGTATTCTCAAATCACTGTCTTGTCTTATAATATACTAGAGTTTCCCTAAAAATCTTAAATTGCTGTTGTAATTAGCCCCCCAAGCAACTTCTGAATTCTATTTCTTCAGACTCTAAATTTAATTCCCTTTTTACCCACTACTACTAACATCCTAGAAGTGGGCCCTAGCCTGTGTACTCACTGAAGATACTTCTGCAGAAAATATCTTAAGAATGCTTGTGTATCTGTTACGTCTGAATTAAGAATTTTAAAATACTTTAAAATAACACAATGTGAGTCTGCTTTTATGCTAATATCATATTGTTTTAACTACTACAGTTCTGTAATATACTTTAGTCAGATAGGGCAGTGCCTCCTACTTTGTTCTTCTTGCTCGCAAATGCTTTGGCTATCCACTGGCCATTTGTGGGTCCATATAAATTTCAGTAGTGTTTTTCTAATTCTTTGAAACATGCCATCAGGATTTTGATAGGGATTGCAGTGAATCAGTAAATTGTTTTGGGTAGTATAAACATTTTATAGATATTGACTCTTCCAATTCATGAGCAAAATATGCATTTCTTCTTCCTTTGTTTCCACTTCCATTTATTTTAAGTGAATCATAAATTTCACCATAGAGATCTTTCACTTCTTTGGTTTAATTCATTCTCAGGCATTTACATTATTTTGCATCTAATGGAAATGTAATTACTTCCTTGATTTATTTTTTTCTGAGATGAATCACTATTAGTCCGTGACAATACTACTGCTTTTTTAAATAAGATTTATTTATTTATTTGAAAGGCACAGTTACAGAGAGGCAGAGGGAGAGAGGGAGAGAGGGAGAGAGGGAGAGAGGGAGAGGCCTTCCATCCACTGGTTCACTCCCCAATTGGCCGCAATAGCTGGAGCTGCGCTGATCTAAAGCCAGGAGCCAGTAGCTTCTTCTGGGTCTCCCACATGGGTACAGGGGCCCAAGCACTTGGGCCATTTTCTACTGCTTTCCCAAGCCATAGCAGACAACTGGATCTAAAGTGGAGCAGCCAGGACTCGAACCAGTACCCATATGGAAAGCTGGTGCTGCAGACTGGGGCGTTAACCCACTGTGTCGCAGTGCCGGTCCCTACTGATTTTTATACATTTTGTATCCTGTGACTTTGATGAATTTTTTTTTTTTTGCTAGTTCTAACAGCTTTTTGGCTGAGACCTTAGGTTCCCTACATAAAAGATTAGTATATCTGCAAACCATGACACTTTGATTTCTCCTTTCAAATCTGGATGTTTTTTTTTTCTTTATCTTGTGTAATTTCTCTTGCTAAAACCTGCAGAACAATGTGTCATGAAAATGACAAAAGTGGTTATCCTGTATTGTTCCAGCCTTCAGCTTTTCCCCATTCAAAACAAATAAGCTCTTTTTTTATATATGCCCTTTATTATGTTGAAGTACATTCCTTCCATAATTAATTTGGCCAGGATCATGAAGTGATATCAAATGCCTTTTCTGCATCTATTGAGGAGATCACGTGAGTTTCACCCTTCATTCTGTTGATGTGGTGCATCACATTTAGTGATTTGCATTTGCTAAACCATCCTTACATCCCTGGAATGTTGAATAATCTTTTCAATGCACTATTGGATTCAGTTCACCAGCATTTTGTTGAGGATGTCTCCATCTATGTTCATTAGGAATATTGGCCTGTATACTTCTTTGTTGATGTTGTTGTCACGTCCTTCTCTGGTTTTGGTATAAAGGTAATGCTGGCTTCGTATAATGAATTTGGACAAATTCTCTCCTCTTCTATTTTTTGAAATAAATTAAGATTAGCGTTAATTCATCTTTAAATATTAGGTTTTCTTTGATGGGAAATTTTTATTACTGATTTTATCACTCTGCTCTTTACTGGGTTGTTTAGATATTCTATTTCTTCATTATTCAATCTGTGTAAAGTGTCCAAGAAATTGTTCATTTCTTCTAGGTGGCTGAATTTGTTGCCATATAATTGTCCTTATTAGTCTCTAATGACCTACTGTATATCTGTTGTATGTGGTTGGTAATGTCTTCATTTTCATTTCTATATCTTTGTGCTTGAAATTTCCTGCTTTTTATCTTAGCATAGTTAAGGCTTTATAAATTAATTTACCTTCTAAAGAACAAGATCTTCATCTCATTGATTTCTTTGTATTGATTTTTATTCTCTGTGTCATTTATTTGTGCCCCTAGTTTTAATATTCTTTCCTTCTAACTATTTTGGATTTTATTTGATCTTGTTTTTTTAGTTCCTTGTGACAGTGATAAATTATTAACATTTGAAATGTTTCAGGGGTTTTTTGATGCAGACACTGATTATTATAAATTTTCCCTCTCATTACTGTTTTTGACATATACTATATTTTTTGTTATGATGAGTTTCCATTTTCTTATTTTATTCATTTCAAGAAAATTTTAAATTCTCTCCTTGATTCACTGTTACAGAGGAAATTAATTTCCATGTATTTGTGCAATTTATAAGTTTTTCTTGTTGTTGATGTCTAGTTTAATTGGGAAAAATAGTTGATAATGTTCCTATTCAAAATTCTAGAGTAAGTAAGCACATTATCTACTACAAAAAGTTTTGGAAATAATTAATTAAAACAATTTGATCATTAAGTCAGATGTTGTTTAAAACACTCAATCTTATTTTTAACTCCATTTCCTCTGCACATTCATGGTGATACATATAAAATCAAGTAGTCAGAAGAGTGAATAATTCTCAAGTTTCTGCTATTCCTTTATTCTTTATACTTCTGATATCTCCATTAATTTCATGCGCTGGATATCCCTGATGTCAATCTCTGCTTCCATTCTCTCACATGGTCTTCTCCTTTGTTTATCTACTTCTCTATCTGCATTTTCTCTTTTTATTATATGGATATATTTCACTGGACTTAGGTCCACCTGATAAATTCAAATAAATTTCATCTCAAGATCTTTCATTTGATTACAACTGTAAAAAGTTTGCATTTTCAGGTCTCAGGAGTTAAGATTTGAACATTTCTTTTGGGGGGCACAATTCATTACACTAGGATATTAGCATTAGTATAAAATTCAACCCACTACACTGAGATATTAGAATCTGTTCAAATTTCCTTCATGGTTCTATTTACTCAAGCTATGAAGTTCATTATCGATTGAAATGATAAAAAAATAAAGAATGAAAAAAGAAATTATGTTGGGGCTAGCATTGTGGAGTAGCAGGTAAAGTCACCACCTGCAATGCCAGCATCCCATTTGGGGCCAGTTCACGTCCTGGCTGCTCCATTACCCAGCCAGCTCCCTGTTAACAGCCTGGGAAAAACAACGGAAGATGACTCCCGTGCCTGAGCCCCGGATACACATCTGCGAGAGCTGGAAGAAGCTCCTGGCTCCTAGCATAGGCCTGGCCCAGCCTCTGCCATGTGGCCATTTTGGAGTGAACCAAGAATTGAAGATTTCTCTGTCTCTCCCTCTCTATCTGTAACTCTTTCCAATAACTAAATAAAACTTCAAGTAAGACATTGTGTTACTTGCTGTGTAGGACAACCTGAATATAGAGGTTGGTCACACTACGAAATTTTTCAAAGCATTAAAATAGTAAAAATATTTGATCTGAAAGAGAAGATACAAGGAGCACAATGACTGGCAACAGGATCACAGAGATGGGGGGATAATGCAGATCTATTGGCTGGCCACTACCAGTTTGGTTCTGTGGTATTAAATATACACATACCATACTATTTTTTTCTACAAAGTAGAGGTAATTGAAATTTTTTCTGAGGAACAATCTAAAAACGTGTCAAATTAATTTTTATGCCTTTGGCATATAAGAATTGTATTTTAGCACATTATAGAATGCCTCCATTTATCTTAGAGATAGCTCTATGCTTCTGGATCTCTATATCTGATATTTTACTTTGTGAATTATTTACTTGTGATTACTTGTATTTCTCCAATTCATACATTTATAAATAGGTGAGATTTTATTCTATTTTACTCCTTTGTGTAAATATTATTTCAACTAATTTTTATCATCTTTTAAGAATGTAAAATGGAGTGATCATGCTTATTCAAAGTATTTTACATTTTATTCCTCCTTGTTAGATTTGAGCCCAAAAGATTTTATTTTCTTCTTTATTTGATTCAGCTGCTAAGACCTCATTAATTTTGAGCAATAAATAATAACAATGGATACTGATATTCTAGAATAATCCAGTTATTCTACTATGAATCATTTTTAATTTTTTTTATAAATGATCATTTTGAAACAGAAGAAATTATAAAAGAAGGCTAAGGCCAGCGCCGTGGCTCACTAGGCTAATCCTCCACCTGCAGTGCCGGCACCCGGGGTTCTAGTCCCGGTCAGGGCGCCGGATTTTGTCCCGGTTGCTCCTCTTCTAGTCTAGCTCTCTGCTGTGACCCGAGAAGGCAGTGGAGGATAGCCCAAGTGTTTGGGCCCTGCACCCTCATGGGAGACCAGGAGGAAGCATCTGGCTTCTGGCTTCGGATCGGCGCAGCATGCCGGCTATAGCGGTATTTGGTGGGTGAACCAACAGAAGGAATACCTTTCTCTCTCTCTCTCTCACTGTAACTCTCTCTCCCTGTCAAAAATAAATAAATAAAATAAGGCTAAAATAAAAATACATTTCACATAAACCCTAGGATCAAAATAGGCTAAAAATCTTGGATGAGTTATTTGGAATCTGGGGCTTGTTTGAACTATTTACTGATAGTCTGACTTGGAATCAGAGTTGAAAGAAAAAAGAAAAGAAAAACTAAGTATTTCAATACACGTAAAAATTTAATTAAGAAGATAGTTTTTCTTCTTTATAAACGCAGTGTTTGCAAGTCAAATATTGACATAAAACATCACCCATTGCTTTTTTTATATTGGTTTATTTTTTAAATAACATTTTAATTATATTGTAGTAAAAACATTAATGTTCCACTAAATAAAATGTTCAAGAAGCAAAAAGTAAAAGGATCATAGTTCACTAGCAATATAGTCAAGGCCTATACACAATAATCAAATGAAAAGATGGCAACTTTTTTTTGTTTGTTTGTTTGTTTGTTTTGACAGGCAGAGTGGATAGTGAGAGAGAGAGACAAAGAGAAAGGTCTTCCTTTTTGCCATTGGTTCACCCTCCAATGGCCACTGCGGCCGGCGCATCTCGCTGATCCGAAGCCAGGAGTCAGGTGCTTCTTCTGGTCTCCCATGCGGGTGCAGGGCCCAAGCACTTGGGCCATCCTCCACTGCACTCCTGGGCCACAGCAGAGAGCTGGCGTGGAAGAGGAGCAAATGGGATAGAATCCGGCGCCCCAACCGGGACTAGAACCCGGTGTGCCGGAGCCGCAAGGCGGAGGATTAGCCTATTGAGCCACGGCGCCAGCACTGTTTTTTCATTAATTTGTAAACTTATGTGGCCAAATGTTCATTTTAATTTGATTTGTTAACTCAAATATGTACATTCTCATAAAAATAATCTTGTAAATTATGAATTATGTTCCAAAATAGCAAAAATATTAATTTAACTATAAAATAATAGAATGTAGCTTGAATCTTACTTATCTGAATTTGATATATATTTTTCTTTCAGGAAAACATATTTTGAGTTCAGGTGATGTGTGACAAAGAAAACAAACCACTTAAACACAAAAATGGTAACAGCGTCTGTAACTATTATTATTTATTACTGGCTTATTAAATTTCAAGTTTTTTGCAAGTGAGTCACATGTATAATGTTATTTATCTTTATATCAACCTTGTGACTGATGTGCTGTTATTCCTTTCTTAGAACAACAACAAATACTGGTACATTACAATTTTAACTAACTTTCTCAAGGTAGCACAGCTGGGAAGTAGTGGATCGGGAGATTGAACAAGATACAACATTGTATGTGCAAATATAATGCTGATATATAGTTGTAGTTTGCCTATGTAGAGTCAGTGTGTGTATTTGTATGTGCCTGTGTGAATGTGTATAAACAGACGCTGCTGGGATGGAGGATGGAATTCTGTGGTAGACTTTACTATTTGCAGTAGTATCTTCAAATAATGTTTACAATACAATCAGTTCTCAATGTTACACAATCAAAACTGCCTATATATAATTAGCGTGTAGGTTTTCCAGTTTGGAATGAGGATATCTGTGACATTCAGGCCAAAAGTATGGGAGATAGTCAAGTTCCATAAATGTGTAAGTCTTGAAATACATTTAGGAGAACTTACTTTTATAGTATTATCTTTAGGACTGATTCCTATATTGGTATTTCCTTATACTATAAACAGTGCATCTTGATTTTTTTTTTTAAGAATAGTTGCTCCAGATAACTGCCTTATCCACTACAAACTTCTTTTGATATATCTGCTAAATTTCCTGAGTTCTCTGTGCAATGTAAGCTATCCCCACATTTCCTATTTGCTACTTGAGTTCACAGCTGTTTCATGCAAAATAAGCCGTTTTGTGGTCCATCTGTTGTAAGGGAGGGATCTGTAAAAGTGTACAGCTTAGACCAGTATTGCTTTATCACTAGAGTTGCAGTTTCTAAATAGATTTCAAAAATAATGATGTTCAGTTTCTACTTTTAGATACCAGTGAGATAACACCTGTCTAGACAGATGGTCTCTGGGCTGTGAAACTAAAGACAGCTGAGAAGCAGAAAAAATCAAGTTGGTGACTAGTGTGAAACCATTAGTATCTCTTGTGGGAACCTTTTAGTCCCTGAAAAACACTTTCTATTAAGGACTTATTGGAAACTTAAGCATGAGATGAATATGAGGTATAGATAAAAATAATTGAAAGAAAAAAATGTGCATGAAGGTGACCCATTGTTGTATTCAGACAAAGCTCATGGATTAAGCAATGAAGATTTTACAATGAACAACTGAGGACTACAGCTTTCTTCCCTCAGAGAAAAACAGCAGTTAGCAGCAGTTTTCATTTGCCACAAAATCAAGCTAAGAAAACCTCATAGGAAAGAGCTGTTTTATTTTTTTTCCCCTTTTCATCTGGTCGTCCCCTGTGGTGTAGGTGACCCTATCATAAAGTCTTCAGCTCCATCAGCCTCTAGTGTTGTGGCCTATGTAAGTGGAAAATTAGTTCTGGTTACCTCAAGGAAATAAAGCAGACTTCCAACCTGCACTGCCCTGATTATACCACCGTACAAGGCCTGCTTTGTCAAATATGTCACTCTTCAAGGTTAATATCTGCTTCTTTGGGAATGATACCACATGCATTAGGGAAATTCCTCAGTTCTAATCCAATTTACCAGTTGAAACATTCATCAGCAAATAAGTTGGTAAATATTTCTTTATGAAAATGTCTAATTTTCTCAATATTATTAAATACACGAATGATAAATGTGTTAGATCTGGCCTGATAAATGGTGCTTAATTATTTACTTGGAGAAATAATTATTTATCTCTCCCTCAGGTACCTAAAGGGTAAATGAGATGTATAGGATTTTTTATTTTCTAATACAATCCATTTCACACAGAAAATATATAATGGTAAATTAGTACATTTGGTGTATTTTAAATACTTAATGTATATTAGTACCTTTTATAGTACTAAAAACAGAAATGAGTATAATTACATAGAAAATGTTCTTTTTGTTTGTTACACTGATTTTAAAAATCTTAGCTCCTTCTTCCTTTCCTAACTGTTCTTAACATGGAGGCAATAACATTGCTAAAAAATTGGAAAATCTAGAAGAAATAGAAACATTTCTGAACACATATTATTTGCTGAATTTGTTCATGAAGACATAGAAAATCTAAGTAGACCAATAACCAATATGAAAATGAATCAGTAAAAAAGACCCTCTCAAAAAAGAAAAGCCCAGGACCAAACAGCTTCACTGCTGAATTCTACTGAACTTTTATTTATTTATATTTTTTGACAGGCAGAGTTAGACAGTGAGAGAGAGAGAGAGAGAAAAAAAGGTCTTCCTTCCATTGGTTCACCCTCCAAATTGCCACTACGGCCGGTGCGCTGCGCCAATCCGAAGCTAGGAGCCAGGTGCTTCCTCCTGGTCTCCCATGCGGTGTAGGGCCCAAGCACTTGGGCCATCCTCCACTGCCTTCCCGGGCCACAGCAAAGAGCTAGACTAGAAGAGGAGCAACTGGGACAGAATCCTAACCGGGACTAGAACCCGGGTGCCGGAGCCGCAGGCAGAGGATTAGCCTAGTGAGCTGTGGCCAGCCCTACTGAACTTTTAAACAAGAACTGACCCCAATTATTCTTAAATTATTCAAAACAGTTGAAAGTAAGGAAATCAGCTCAAACTCCTTCTATGAGGCCAGCATCACCTAAATAAATCTCTTAAAATGAAGATTATTTATTTCAGAGAGAGAAGGAGAGACAGGGAGAGAAGAAGAGAGAGGAAAAGAGATCTTCCATCTGATGGTTCAGTTCACTTCCCAAAAGGCCACAATGGCCGGGGCTTGGCCAGGCCAAAGTCAAGAGCCAGCAACTCCCATGAGGTTGCAAGGGCCCACACATTTGGGCCACCTTCCACTGCTTTCCCAGGCATATTAGCAGGGAGCTGAATCAGAAGCGGTACAGCTGGGACAGAAAGGAGAGCCCATAGTGGGGTGCCTTTGTCAGAGGTGATGGCTTTACCCACTATGCTACAAAGCCAACCCCAAACTTCTAAATTTAAATATCAATGTTTTTGCAATAGTCTTCAATTCATTGCCTACACAGTATATCAGCAATGAAATTAAAATCTGCCATATAACAATCTTGTCTAAATACATTTCTTTTCAAGTATTACAACTGTATGTAAAGCCAGAAAAATAACTCATATTTGCTCATTTGACTAATTTCGAGTGTTTTGACTGAAAAATAAAAAGGCTGGTATATTTTATATAAAAAAATCTCTAACAGAAACATAGTCCTGGTAAATAAGGCACAAAAAGGCAAACCACTGGGTCATAATTCTAGGCCTGAAAGATTGGACAAGTCATTAAGATATCAGTACATTTTACTACTTCTGTTTCCTACCTTGAGGAATTATCCTAGTAACCAAGCTTGGGGGTGGACATCTATGAATTTACTTAAAATCTGTATAGTAGTAGGCAACCGTATGGTATTATTATATTCTACATATTTTTAACTAAAAGGAAAACACTTATTTGAATATGCTTTCCACCATGGATACTTATTTTAAATTACTGATCCATTAAATTCATGAATCTCATGCATTTCATTTTTCCTGAAACAGAAGCATTATTTATTGTCACCAGTCATATTATTATTTTCATCACCAGAACATTCTATCATAACCAAAAGTAATTGCATAGAAATGAGCAAATTTTATTCTAAATTAGGCTTTTTTACTAATTCTAATAGGTTTTTATCTAAAACCAATTATTTTTCAAAACCAATGAACTTTAATGTACATTAAGATATTTTCAGAACATTATTTCCACAGTTGAATGCATTTATTTAACCAATAGATATTTTCAAAGGAACAAAAGCATTTCCACAGAATTTACTGCAAGATGGTAATTCAACTAAAACATCTCTCTGTAACCACTCATGTAAATTAAAGACAATTTAAATATTGATGCTATTTGAATAAAATTGAACAAATAGCTTTATATCATATTTTAAATCAATGCATTTAAACAGAATAGATGAAAAATAAATGAGATCTTTTTTAAATGTTGAAAGACTGTGAATACCTTGTATTTTTGAAGAATCATAACATGCTCTCAATAAAAGTTATCTTATTCTTGCCACTGCCCTGAAAAAAACTTTGAATCCTACACACCTATAGAATATAACACAAAATACTTAGCTCAGCAACCAAATATTTACCCAAGCTCAATCCCAATTTCATTTGTTAATTCACTCCCTCTTTCCACTCTTAGACACCCCAAGCATTCTGCAACTCAGTCTCCTCAAATGCAGCCGCGCCTTACCTAATTAGTGTGACGTTAACATACCAGGTACCATATGCATCATTATGACAATTGTATGCTTTTATTCCTTCCTGATTGACATTTCACTTATCACTCAAGGTCCACAACAAAAGATAGTTACATTCATGTCCTTGCCATGGCTCACTTGGTTAATCCTAACCTGTGGCGCCGGCATCCCATATGGGCGCAGGGTTCTAGTTCCAGTTGCTCCTCTTCCAGTCCAGCTCTCTGCTGGGGCCCGTGAAGGCAGTGGAGGATGGCCCAAGTCCTTGGGCCCTGCACCCGCATGGGAGACCAGGAGGAACACTTGGCTCCTGGCTTCGGATTAGCACAGCGCCGGCCATAGGGGCCATTTGTGGGGTGAACCAATGGAAGGAAGACCTTTCTCTCTCTCTCTCTCCCTCTCTCACTAACTCTGCCTGTCAAAAAATATAAATATAAATAAATTTCTCTCTTTCTCTCTCACTGTCTAACGCTACCTGTCAAATCACAGCTCCAGCCTTTGCGGGCATCGAGAGAGTGAACCAGCGGATCGAAGACCTCTCTCTCTGTCTCTACCTCTCTCTCAAACTCTTTCAAATAAATAAAATAAATTTAAAAATAAATAAATACATAACCTAGTAATTTCTATATAAACATGTAATTGTAATGGTCTGTGGTTTCATAACAGATAACTAGATAGGTACAACATCTCTTTCACCAATTTTCTTTTTGAGGAAAGTGTGCATAATCTCTCCTTTATGGAGACAACAATAAAAGACTGAAATACAATGCTTAGAAGAGATGTAAGGATAAAAATGGAGGATGCTGAGTAACTACTAGGATGCATTAGGTAACACAATTCCCAAGTCAAAGAGGTTTTAGATAGGTGAGGGGTCAATTTGTTTTACATTACTGTATTTTGAAGAAAATTTAAGGGGGACTTATTAACCTTGCAAAGGATACACTTAGATTAACACTTGTTATATGCATGGTTGTTGGGACTTACATATTACATACTATAAAGATGTACTTAAACACTGAATTTGTACTTAATATGAATCTTTCTCATACTAAAGATAAATATACTGCCTGATCACACACAACTTGAATATATGACTATTGAGACACTTTTAAGTATTCACATGGGGAGGCTGATAAAAACTCATAGTTTTCTACCCACTCCTGCCTTCTCCCTCGGTATTTGGAATATGCCTATTTGACACAAGCAGCTAAACCTTCCTTTACCATTAATAACACTCTCTCTAGTGTTCTCCTGCAAATTTTGTTACTCTTGTTGTCTTGAGAGTATTGTCATGTTCCCCACATGCTTCAGCTGTTTTGTCTTTTAAAGATCTCAGTAGAAAGAAATCCTTCTTCTGCTCATCAGAGCAGTACTTTCATCATCAACATTTTATTCATACTTAAAAACGGTCAGTTGTGGGCTGAAATACTTCTCTTAAGCTATGAACAGTCATCACATTATTTATTTATTTACTTAGATTCTTGGTATTTCTAGTTATCTTTCAAAAATTGTAGCTCTCAATATTAATATTTTAAAATTGCTTCTAATTAGAATTCCAGATTCCCTCAGACTGGATCAATGCTTTAGTTACACATTAATTTAAATTATACATGGGTAGTACTACTAACAATAATGATATATTAATGAGATTAATCAATAATGCATTCTATTGACAATGTATTATGATTTCCATGGTTATTCTTAATGATTATTATAGATACTAATTAACAAAGATTCCTTATTTCTGTAGGTTACTTGACAGATATTGACAAAAGAAATATGATGTTTTAAAAAGAAATTTTATATGAGAGGCAGAGTGACACCGAGATCTCCCAATAGTTTGCTCTCCAAATGCTCAGGACTAGGAACTTAATCCAGGTCTCCCACATAGGAGGCAGGGACCAAAGTGTTTGAGCCATCACCTATTGCCACTCGGGGTTCACACTAGCAAGAAGCCAGAATGGGGACGATATCTAGGACTCAAACCCAGCATTTTGATACATGATGTAGGCATCCCAGGTGCTGGCTAAGCTGCCTAACCAAATTCACTGAACCTGGCAAAAAAAATCTTAAACGCAATGGTGGTAAGGGACTAGAAATTGTATTCTTTAAAAACCCCTAGTAGAACCAACAGTATCTAATTGGGTACTGACTATCAATGTCAGAAATGTATCCACTCAATATTGTCAGTTATATCATATTTTTCTATTCCAATATATTCTTTCTCAATAACTTACAGTGTGTAAACTACTTCTATGAAGTGATTGAGTATGGTCCTGTAGCATGAAAACCATGTGGCATGAAAGAGCCCTGACTGGAAATTAAGAGATTAAGACAAGCTATTAAATTCTCTGTGCCTCAAGTTCCACATAAAGATAATTGTACTTGCCCTGATCTGCACTGCCCTAAATTGTCTCAGTGACATAAAATAAAAATACAGTGATATATTATAAAGTGATTATATATATATATATATATATATATATATATATATATATATATATATAAGCACTGTAACAATCACAGGGGGGTATTACAAACTAACCTTAATTTTTGAAGTTAATTTTGGGCTGGCACTGTAACGTAGTGGGTAAAGTTGCTGCCTGCAGTGCCAGCATCCTGTACAGCCACCGGTTCAAGACCCAGCTGCTCCACTGTTGATTGAGCTCTCTGCTGTGGCCTGGGAAAGCAGTAGAAGATGGCCCAAGTCCTTGGGCCCTGCATGGGAGACCTGCAAGAAGCTCCTGGCTCCTAATTTTGGACAGGCTCAGTTCTGACCATTGCAGCCATTTGGGGAGTGAATCAGCAGATGGAAGACCTCTCTCTTTCTGCTTCTGCTTCTCTGTAACTCTGCCCTTCAAATAAATAAATCTTTTTAAAATTAAGATATCAAGTTAATTTCACAAGAGCTCTCATTTGACATTGCCTTTTTCATATATGTCAGCTTCATGCACCCACTGGATTATTTTTATGACATCCTGAACTCTAAATTTAGCTTATTCTTTTGCCATCTCAATTTAAGTCACATTTAATCTTAACAGACAACTGCTGGTTATATATTAACTGAACAGAAAAATATTTACAATGCAAACAAAAAATAAACAAAGAGAAAATAAAAGCAACAGCAATACATGTTCATGATACTCCAGAGAGTATCTGTTGATGTCTGCTTTATGCTTTCTTCCCTATCTTCTGCACACCTATGTCTGTCTTGCAACCAGGATAGGAAGAGGATGTCCTTCTTAAGGTCCGAAGTTCACTCTTTTATTTTAATATGTTCTGATAAAACTAAGTTCAGCAGTAAACATTATGTGGAAGCACTAAATCTAATTGGCTCCTATATATATCTGCAACATGGTAAGTATAAATCAGAGAAAGTAAAAGCCATCATTTATTTGGAAAATGTTAGTTACAAACATTCTTTACAGATACAATTTATAAATCATTATAAAGGATTAAGTTGAAACAGGCTATAATAACACAGCCCAGAGAAAGTGATAATTAAATTGTATAAATTTATTTTTCTGCACATAAAAACATACACAAGAAAATGATGGCATGTAGTTTCATAATCCTCTTATTTATTCAATAATAGATCACATGCAAATTTCAATACTTGTAAATGATCAGAATCATAATTTTAATGAATTTGTGGTATTCCATAGTTTAACTGAATTATATTTAGTTTCCAAATTGATGATGATTCTAATTTTTCAATGTAAATGTTGACCCAATGAGCAATTTTCTGGAAATTTAAAAGGAATTTTCTATAAGTTGAATTAATCAAAATAAATTTAATAGTTTAAAAGCTGAAAATATTTTAATGACATGTATTCATAAACATGAGAAATTAAGTTTTTGCCTATGCAAAAGATGTACTTATTATAGTTGTCTTATATTAATTCAGAAATTTAGGAGAAAAAGACTTCTTTGGTACCAAATCTTCCCACTGCTTTCAAGTGCCAGTATATTTTTCAATTACTTATTAGATAGTGATTGATTCTAATCTGAAGTGAACTATCCATTAACTTTTCTAAGATTATCTCTAAAATTAGTCATGCTGATATTACTTATAGAAATTGCACATCAAATATTGAAGAAGCCATGCAAGGGTTATGATTTTTAAATAAGTCACTCTGTTAAACACATAAACCTTTTCTTATTAATTTGCTTCAGTTTGTATGGATGAAATTGGGGAAGAAAAATTATTACTGAGACATTATTTCTTCTGAACACACTACACTTCAACGTGCTATTTTACCACAATAAAAGTGTTTTGTTTGGGACTGCATTACTCTAATCTTAGAGAAAAATAAATTGAAATTTAGGTATATGGACTGCTGAAAGTCATCAAGCTGGTATATCAGTCATTTGTTTTTGCTTCTCAAAATCATTCTCTGTTTTTCCCCTGCTCTGTATCACACAGGGGTGATCACTGCAAGCCAACTTGTACCAGCTCTGTTGCCAAGGAGCTTTTAGGCACTCACATACCTGGCAGGAGATGGCAGAATGACAAAAGGGAAAGCCAAGGTAAGTTGCCCCTGTGCACTGAGCATTGTCTCCAGCAGGTGATAAACCTCTCCTCTGATTTCTGCACCCCAAAACAATATCTCCATTGGTGGATGCAGCCCCTAAAAAGCAGCCTCATTACTGTTTGAATTTCCACCTGGTGCCCCTACTCTTAGGCTCTGTAACACTCTTCGTTCTTCTAACTCTGCAGCCTTGCTGTGGTAAAAGCTTTGCACTCTGAATTTCTGGGTTTGTCTCGGTTCCTTGTGCCTTTCAAGTCTATTGGATCTCAGTATGAAATTGGCACTGAGGGACTATTAGACACAGATTCTGTTTTCTTAAATAAATCCAAAAGTTGAGCCAGTAATCAAATCCAGGTCTACTTTAATCCAAGTCATACAATTTTTCTAGTTCCTCATGTTAGAATTTCTATGCAGTAAATGGAACAACAGACTCCAAATTTGAGGAATTATTTGGCTAGTCTTTAAAGCCTTCAGAATAGAAAGGTAGCCTCATGTACAATACACAAATGTCACATCCTTATCACTTCCTTTGTATTAAGCCTTCTCAGTTTCATTTCCTCTGTTTCCTGTAAAGTCAGGAATCTTTTACGAACTTAGAGCTTTCCTCTGGTCAGCAGAATATATCAGAAATCACCTCTGGTGCATTTTTCAGTCTGTATCTTTTTTTTAAATACAGATATTTCACTACATACATACATAGAAGAATGGGATATGAGAGTTTTGTTTTCTTGATATTGTTTATTTGGCTATCTTTATCACTTGGTTTTCCCAGAAAAAAAACATCTAATATGGAAATATTTTTGGAACTTTATTACTTCTTTCACTGGACTGACATTAAGTAATAATAAGTCATGAATGTAACTTGCAGCTGTGAGCAGAGTTAATGCTGTGGAAACTGTGAAAAGTGACAAACCATTTGCTTTCTCTTTCTGGGTTTCTTCCCAACTTCTTGTTCTATAAGCCATAACAAGCATACACTAACTTCCTAGAGCTCCTAGTCTGGTTTTACTGTGTAATAGGCTACCCCAAATAAATAGAAAATTGCATTTATATTTTAAAGGGAAAGTGGTGATTCTTGATATATATAAATAACCCATAATTGGAAATAGTGACATACAAATGTGAAAAATGTTTGTGGCAATAGGCTGGCCTAGTCTTCTACTATTAACTAAAAAATAATAATTATCATGGTTAAAAATGTGTTGAATACTTTTTCTCTCCCAGGGTATTAGATTCCCATGAAATAATTAGGATGTCTTTAAAAATTGGTGTATCACCTGAGGCATATTCCAAATACACAGTAGTAACATTCTTCTATTCCCTGAATATTTGTATACAGAAACTTCATTGGAAATCAGGCATTGAATCATTACCAAACACCTAGGAAGCCTATCATGCTAACATTTT
The DNA here is from genome assembly GCF_033115175.1 of Lepus europaeus. Classification (NCBI taxonomy): domain Eukaryota; kingdom Metazoa; phylum Chordata; class Mammalia; order Lagomorpha; family Leporidae; genus Lepus; species Lepus europaeus. The sequence goes on along the minus strand of NC_084833.1, from coordinate 87,805,485 downwards.
TGTGCCACATGTCAAACTGGCCCAGATAGGTCGTGGCTTTCCAACTTGATTTCTACTCATTTGTAAAAACTAAGATTTAAGCTGCCAGTGCTGTGGTGTAGTGGGCAAAGCTGCTGCCTGCAGTGCCAGCATCCCATGTGGGCGCTGGTTCTAGTCCCAGCTGTTCCACTTCTGATCCAGCTCCTCGCTAATGTGCCTGGAAAAGCAGAAGAAGATGGTCCAACTCCTTGGACCCCTCCATGCATGTGGGAGACCTAGAAGAAGCTCCTGACTCCTGGCATCAGATCAGCTCAGCTCTGGGGAGTGAACAAGCAGAATGAAGATCAATCTCTCTCTCTCTCTCTCTCTCTCTCTCTCTGTGCTTTTGACTCTGAAACTCTGCCTCTCAAATAAATAGATACATCTTAAAAAAAACCTAATATTTAAAATTTAAATACTCATCTTAAAAAAATAATACTATGTATACTTGAACTTGGGTTGTTTAGAGATTTACTTTTTATCTAAATTGTAATTTTAAAATATGCCTAAAGACTCTATTCTAAAATGACCAGAATACAGCTATTGATAATAGGGTAATGATCACCATTAGCTCTTTTCATTTTTTTTTAATGTTAAATGTTCTGTAGCAACAATATATAGTCAAGCAATTAAAAAGCATGCAATGATCCCTAGTGTTTGGGACTGTGTTTTGGCTTCATCATTTATTAGCCATGAATCTCCTGGCAAGTCATGGAAATGTTCTCTGCCTGCATATTGTCATCTAATCAATGAGTACTACAACAGTGCTTATGTTATAGGATTAAACAGTTCAGTGAAGCCAAGTGAGTTTATCTATCAATGCTTATTATTTTTGATCATCAATGTAAAATATTTGTCAGGTAATAATAACTAAAATTATTACTAAGATTTTCACATTACTAATTAAAGCTGGCAGCTTATTTGCTATAATATATTACTGTTAATATGATGTATGTTAGAGATAAAAATTACAGTAGCTTTAAAATGGAATCATTGAAATTTGATTTAAGACAAAAGACCTGCAGTGTTAAACATAAACAGTTTTCTATCATGAACAGACTAATATTGTATAGATTTTACAGAATCTTTAATGACTTAAACTGGATTTTAAACACATATCTTATTCCTTTTAAGTGTAATAGGTTAGATTCAATTTTCAAATCAGATTATTAATAATTATGTCCTTAACCAAATACAGTAACAGAATTCTTATTTTCTGTTATCTCTACTGATGCCCAACTAAGGGACTAATTTTGCAAAATATAGTTCTTTTGTGCATTCATTTTAAGCTCTGAACTTGAAATTGAATAGCGAATTGATAATGACTTTTTTCCTAGCATACATGAATAACTTTAAAAATAATAAACATCTTACATGGAAACATGTGGCTAAATTCTGGGCTTTCCTCTGGTTCCTCCCTCCTCCTTTTCTTTCCTGAAACATGCTGCTTTTTTGTCTTCCCCTGTAGTCCTCTTTCTTTGACACCTTGGGGTATAGACACTTCTGGATTGTTTCAAAGTACCGTTGGTACGTAAAGTATACATTTGCCACTGATCCATTGAGGATGGTTCATTTCTCATGTGTCTCTAGCTACTGTTGTCACATTCCTCTCAGCTCCTGTATTTAATTGCCTTTTGGTGAACTTTCACTAGAAGGTGTATCCTTCTGATAAAATCAGCAAACTTCCCCTAGAGTCACAGTTTCTTTTCATCATATGACAGGGAAAAAAACTCTCAAGCTTTCACTTGCCCTTAGGCTCACAATCTGGATCTCAAAGCCAAAGGAATAATTTCTTAACAAGACATATCATAGATTTTAAAGCACTGGTTTCCCAGTATCCTATAAACATATCTGCCAATCACTGGAAGAGCAATGATTGCATGCTGAGACACCCCATTACTGCCACAACAAGGATCTGGATAAGGACACATGACTCAGGATGCAAAGTAATGTAAACTGCAGTATGAGAACATAGAGAGCAGACAGTAAGTCCCTCCATGAAGCATCTGTGTGTGACCGTTTGGGGAAGGTCTCTGAAAGAGGTAAGGTAGTAGACCCCAAAGCAAAGGTTGACTATTTAGCACCTCTCCTCCAAAAAAGCTATACAAATCTTTAATGTGATTTGGGGCAAAATAAAAGTAGCATGAACAAGCTAGTACATAATTTGTGGAATCTAATCCAAGAAGAAACTCAAGACTAAGAGAGCAAAACTTATTGAGGTTTTCAAGACGGTGACCATGTAGCATGAACCATGTATTTGGCCCTTTTAAATATGGGGTTTTGTGTGACTGGGTAGGTCGCAAACACCTGAAGTTGGATGGTGAGGAAGAGACAGTCTTACAAAAAGCATGATCCCCTATTACATTTTCTTTTTTCAACTGAAAAGGCTCTTGTTATTCTGCAGCCTTAGGTAACAGACATAACTGTAATGCATTTTAAAACGCACTGCTTGCACTGAATTGAATTCACTCCTGTTAATGTTTATGGAGCAGTTACTTTATGCAGGGGGAGCACACTTATTACTGGAAAAACCATAGGTATCCTCCGGCCCTAAAGGAAATCAAAGAGTATGAGGAAGGGGTTTGTACACAACCACCTACAACAAACACGCAGTTTGGAAAATGCCACAGTAGAGCTGTGAATATTAGGAGCCCCTCGACTTTCCCTGCAGACTTCAATTGTCTCTGTGCTTATCTGCCACCTAAATCCTACTTATCACAATAACCTCAGTACCTCCTGCTGTGGCTGGTGGACAAGAGACTCATTATTTTATGAATTAACCATTGTTAATATTTTTATGTATTACTCTCCAACCCACTTGTGTATTTTACTCATGTGAAATCAAACTACATACACCATGTCATATTCTTACTGTTTTTCTCACTTGTTTCATCATTTATATTTCTCATTTTATTAAAAACTCTTCTTGAACATTGTCGTAAATCAGGTACAATAGCTGCCATACATTTATACCATAGTGTAGATAAATTTTCTACTTTTTATCATAAAGTAAATTTTAAAAATATACCTCTCCTATCCTATTCATTTTGGAAAAATATTTGCAAGTGTGTCTTTTATTTCTTAGAAAATTAAATAAGCCAGAAATCCTTAACTCCAGATCCAGAGTGAGAAATTTAATTCAAAGATTGTCTGCTATTAATTTTTTTGCTGATTACACATTCGTTGTGCTGGAAAGAAAAGGGTCTCTATCCAGGGCAGTGTTCTCTCTGAAGGCACATTTTGAATATTTGCTTTTTAGAGATATTAGAGGTAAGGATCATTAGGTATTAGCACTGTAGCACCTGTGGTGATTTTGCAGGTAGCAGCAAACATCCAGTTCTATTGCAATGTTTTGGAGACACGATGAAAACTTACAGATTGAAACATATGTGTAGAACTACAACTACTTTTTCTCCATGATGTTATAGTTATTTGATCATATTGCTTTTTTAAAAATTGTATGGTTGTGGGGATATTTGGCAGACTAGTTAAGATGCTTCATGGGAAGCCCACATCCATATCAGAGTACCATGTTCGAGTTCTGGCTCTGCTTCCAATCCAATTTCTTGCTAATGTGCACCCTGGCAGGCAGCAAGTGATAAATCAAGTAATTGAGTCCATGCCACCCATGCCGAAGATCCTGACTAAATTTGGAGACCCAAATCGAATTCCAGGCTCCTGGCTTTGGAATGGCCCAGTCCTGTCTAGAAGATTTTCTCTCTCTGTTGCAAATAAAAGTAAAATATGTAATTTTAAAAATAAATAAAAATTATGTAGGAAAATAAATTGTATCATCTATGAATTTAATTTTAGTATAAATACTACGAATATTAGTTACAAAAATGCATTCACTGGAGAAGATGACAACTGTTATTCTCAACTTGCTATATTTTTGAAATCTCTTCTTAAAAACTGAGAGTAAGAGAACTCAGTGTTCTGCTAACCTAGTGAAAGAATGTGGTTATTTTTACATTAAGCTCTATGCATTAATATGGTTTTATGTTTATTGACTTTTTGTTAAGATAGAATTAATGTTTAAGGGAGCATGATTTATTAAACTGTGATAATTCAAAAGCAAGTGGCAATAGACCAAGAATACCTATGTATAACCTTATAGTGGTTTATTTCGATTTGTTGGTGTTAGAAGGATCAATAACAAGTTATGATGTCACCCTGAGATCACTGTTGAAGATACACTGATTGAAACTTCTGAGAAATGCATGCCATGATTAGTTTTTCTGTCAAGTTAAATACTAATTGAGAAAAGGAATATGAATCAAACTAAGTTTCTGGGGATAATATATAACACTTGATTAAAGTTAGTGTGCTTGAGTGAATGAAGCTGAGAAACCTTTTTATACATTTGTCGATGCTTTATGGTTACTGAAGTAAAGATTTTTTTTGTTAAATTGATGCTGTGATAGCTTCACAGTTAATTCTGAAGTTTTCGACTCCATAAAAAGCACTAACTATATTGAAAAGAGTACAAGAAGATTTATTTCTTTGAAAAGTTAGCCTTTCCATTTTATTAAGAAATGAAGAACAACGTATGTTAGATTAATTGAAAAATCTAAATCTAATGAACTGTTTTGTTCACAAATATTTAAAAGCTATTACATGAATTTATATTTCAGAGGATTTCACATGCATTTGGAAAGTAAAAATTTCATTTAACACATACTTCACAGTTTCATGACCACAATATATATGTTCTTCCCAAAAAGAAAACAGATTTCTTAATAGGTGATAAAAAAATTGTAGCAAGTCTTAAAAAGGACTAATGCAGCTGTCCCGAAAGAAAATCTTTTGCCCCAATATATGTTATGCACATAATCTGAAACATTCAGTGCCTTATTACCTCTTGCATCAAGCTCACATTATCACCTAACGTGTTTTCATCACACTTACGCCAACATATTTTCAATGTTTCTCAAAACACGTGTCAGAAATTGCAAGTTGCCTGCTCAGTCGCTATTCCTCCCTCTCTTCCTTCCTCACAGATTTCTTCCACACCACAATATTCTTCAGTTATGGCGACCATCTTCCCAAATCTATAGTATTTGTGCCTTAGCTTGGCCAATGAGGGGATTCTGTTGAGGAAAATCTGCAATTTCTACATACTTAGAAATAAAAGTTTAAGCTGAGAAAAACAAGGCAATCTGCCCCTTGTGTCCTGCTAATAGATCGTAGCTGGATCTGATGCACTGACCAGCAGTAGAAATCTTTCTACCTTGAAAAGGCTTAACCTGAGAACCAGGTTCTCATTCTTTGAGTGGAAGATGAAATAAACCTCAGAAACTGATGCCACAGCCAAACCTTGGCTTTCAAACCTTTCCCTGAGCCATTTGTAGTAAACGCTGACAGCAACATTAAAACAGAAGAAAGGTCTGCTAGAGTACTCAGATTCCTGCCAGTGTCATCTGGTTCCCTTTGCCTTGATGGCCCATTCAAATTCTTAATATATTTAAGACATAACTTAAACCCCATCTCCAGTATACTCTTATGCTAAATGCAACTGCTTCCAATTTTCTCCTTTTTCTATGAATTTTCACAGCACTGGTGGACTTAATACATGATAAATACTTTACTGCCTAGCCATTGTTCCATAGTGAAATAATTCCATTTGCATTTGCTGAGCTTCTATTATGTCTCAGGTCCAGTGCTATATATTTGTGAGATATCAAGCATAATAGTTTCCTGTTTGAGCCCCAGCTATAGTTCAAGGCTAGAAGAGCAAACAAATACAAATACAGGTAATCTTTATTTCTGCATAGGCTGGAATACACATTGTGCAAAGGGTAATAGTGGTGGAAAAGGGACAATAAGCCTGTCTATGTGGGACAGTAGGAGACTGAGCTATGCCTTAGAAGATGACTGGGAGTTCACCAGGTTGACAAGGGTGATTAAGGACTTTATAGTGAAAAAGGATAGGATGTACAGAGGCAAGGAACTGTGAAAGAGTATAACACTGTCAAGAATCTAAAGTTAATTTGATTTGGCTCGAGAATAAACTTCAAGGAGGAAAGGCTCATAAATTAACTTAGAAATAGAGGCAATGAATACATCACAAAATATTTGTATTCTGCACTTGTCCTCCAGTTACACTGTGAGCTCACATGGTTTGCATGAACACATTCTAAAATTTGCAAGATCACTGGTTTCAGACTTTCTGCACTTTGGGCCTCATAGATGCACATGAATTGGCTAACAGTGCATGGTGATTCTTGAAACAGATAGCATGGTCATTATATGCCACTTCATTTTTTCCAACTGTAGAACCTAAAATTTTGTCGTGCATACTGCAAGCATTCACCTTCTTCATGGATTTACTGGGTTGTTTATCTACACAGAGCTGGAAAAGCTCTTGGGAAGTCCTAATATAATCTTTCCTCCTTGTTGGTAATTTTCTGTTCTCACACTGAATCTTAAGAATTTGTCCTTTATATCTTTCTCCTAGCTGAATATATTCTATAAATGTTCCTCAAATATAAATTCACACAAAGGTGTCTTTGAAGGGAGTCTGTTTACCAAAGTATATAAGCACATCAATTTTTGTTAATCCACAGTAAATATCCATTCAACACTTCTTTATTGAGGTACTACTCTGAGTATTGGATAAAATTCTAAATTTACTCATTCACAGTTCCCTTTCCCATTTAAGAACAAAAATTTAATGCTATAACTAGTACTCAAACAGTATGTTTCACTTTGTGTTTCTATGTGGGTGCAAACTGTTGAAATCATTATACTAAATTGATCTTCTGTATATAAAGAGAATTGAAAATGAATCTTGATGCAAATGGAAGGGGAGAGGGAGCGGGAGAGGGGAGGGTTGCGGGTGGGAGGGAAGTTATGGGGGGGTGGGAAGCCATTGTAATCCATAAGCTGTACACTGGAAATTTATATTCATTAAATAAAAGTTAAAAAAAAATTAAAAAAAAACTTTTAAATAGTCACTAACTAGGGATCACAAAACTGATAAGATAAAGGAAATAGAAACAATATAATGCCCATTTAGTTCATTTTCAGAAGTAATGATTACTTTTTAAACAGTGGCAATTGATAATTGAATTAAAATTTAATGAGGATGCTAAAAATGACAGGAAAATATTTCCAGGACATACTTTCCACCAAAGGTTTACTAAAGGGAAAGAGAAAGCCATGGGGGTGATTCTGATGAGGCTCAGTGCTACAGTTCCACTGTGGCCATGTACAAACAAAATTACTAATAAGAATGTGGTCATTTTCTCCCTTGGAAAGAAATCTCAGCTATTTTAAATGTGATTGGCTAAGGATCATTAAGCTAAATAATATACAAATTTTATCTAGAATACATAGAATGGTGTTGAATGTGAGAAGACTATCCTCATATGTAATTATTTGTTTTCAGTGGTGATATTAAATATGCTAAGCTCAATGTGCAAAGAATTCATCATCCCCATTATTATAGAAATGCCAGTAGCACTGTGTTTGTAATTTTTTTCTGTCCTTGGAACAATGTATCACATAACTTTTATTTTAAATTTTGATTATTTGTTAAACCTTCTATTCTATAACAATGTCAGTGTAGCAACATATCCCAAATGGCTTCTCCAAAATACCTGAAGTTGAGGCTTAGGTGTGCCGCAGGAGAGCACATCAACTCAATACCATCACTTAGTTTCATGAAATGCAATATGCTAGCACAGCTTATCCTGTCTCCTGAGTAACAAAGGAAAACAAATTGCACACAGGGCTACAACAGTCATACAGCTATTCAATTCTAATTGGTAACATGTGTAAAAAATGTATGATTCGTTCAGTTGGAAGCTGGAAAATAATAAAATAAGCAATCCTTTGAGAGGACAAAAAAATACAGACAATTTAAAGAAACAGAAATACACAATTGGGCTACTGTTTTCATATACTGGAAAACACAGAACCATTTCTCCTGGTGCCTTTATGCCCAACTCCTCCTTCCACTAATCTTGTATGCATACTTTGAAGAACTTCACACAAATAAGACTGAATTTCAAAATAAGAAAATTAGATGCTGCATGTATCATGGAAAATATCAGAAAAGCTTTCACAAGTAGTATGTCATAATACAGTAAACATATAAGGCCAATTTATGTTTATCCATATATCTACAGGAGGTAATTCTTAATTAAAGAAAAAAATTTAAATGGGGCAGGCACTGTGGTGCAGTGGGTTAAGGCCCTGGCCTGAAGTGCCGGCATCCCATATGGGTACTGCTTCAAGACCCGGCTGCTCCTCTTCTGATCCAGCTCTCTGCTATGGCCTGTGATAGCAACAGAAGATGGCCCAAGTCCTTGGGCCTCTGCAACCATGTGGGAGACCCGGAAGAAGCTCCTGGCTCCTGGCTTTGGATTGGCTCAGCTCTGGCCATTGTGGCCAATTGGGGAGTGAACCAATGGATGGGAGATCTCTCTCTCTCTCTCTCTCTCTCTCTCTCTCTCCTTCTCCTCTCTGTGTAACTCTGACTTTCAAATAAATAAAAAAATAAATCTTTAAAAAAATTTAAATGGGAATTTGGAAACACTAAGATCATCACCTGAAATTTTAACATTGCAACTGTTTTGAGCACTTAATATCATTTAAGTTTATTTGGGAATGTTAAGTGTGTATGTCTCTCACCAATGTGAAATTTCTCCTCAAAAGTAAATACACCAAATATCATGTTAAGTGGAACAAGTCATATTCAGAAAGACAAATATCACACTTTCTCTGTCATATGTAGGAATTTAACAATAAAAAGTTTAGTAATGACTAGGGGTTGGGAAAGTGGGGGCAGAGCAGTACAGTGAGGTTGGATAAAGGGTAATAAAGCATGGTCAGGTACAAGGTATAGGTTCTAGTCATCCATGGCACAGTGGGGTGCTATAGTTCAAAGCACACTCATAAATCCTATGAATAAATGGAAGAGAGGAACTTGATATATTAAATGTAAAGTAGCAATAAAGAACTGAAAATATCAATTACCCTAATTTGTTCAGCAACTTTGTATGCTTTTATTGAAATATCACACTGTATTTTTTTTTTCATATTTTTGGACAAGTTACCAACAAAGATTTTAGGAAAATGTTCAAGGACACGAATATGTTGCACACTAAATATATACATCAGATTATCAAACACCACACTTCTTATTTGGAACAAAGAACATGATGCAAAAGTGAAGACAAGCATGAAGTAGTAATATTTCACCAAATAAAATGTTACATCTTTAAATGCCATTTCATTTGAAGAGTTTTTGATTTTAAGAGCTTCTATTTTTGCTGAAACCAAGTTCTTATTAATGATTGCCATCTATTTCATTTTTTAAAAAATATAGTAAACTCTTGAAGAAAAATATTTCATGCATGTAACATAAGTCCTAATTGTAGAACTAATAACAAACTGATTCTACCACAATACACTTCATTCTTAAGCAAAAATTTTACTTTCTGATCATATGTTATTTTATGACACTCTCCTTAATGGCTGTCAGTATATATTAAATGGAAAGAAGGCAATAAAGATGCTAAATAAGTAATATTTATAGAGGATATAAAACAAGAAAGGTTTCACTGGTAATGGGAGAAGGAATATTTTCTCAATTTTTCTTTTATATTTTCATAGCTTTGAGCTAGCTTCAGGTTGAAATGGCGTTTCTAATCTTACATTTCTTTTGATTACCTTAATCAAAATTTATTTCAAAGTTTAGATGATGATTAATCAAATACAAGCCTACTTTTACATAAAACAGATCTAAGATAATGTTTCTATAATTTGTATTTCAGTCAGTTGTTTAATATGTATTTCAAGCTAACTACACTTTCAGCTATTGTACAAGTACTACTCAATTTTTCCATTTATTGATACTAAAATAGTATTATTTTCTATTAGCCCTATACATTACAAAATAGGAAAATCATATTGACATATAAGCATTTCATATACTAATTTAAAATAATTTTATTACTTTCTTTGCTGGAACAAAACATGATTTTCCATGTTATTGGAGAAACTTAAAACCAATCTCTGCAGTTTATTGATGTGCTGCTAGAGATGCTGTAAAAGCAATGAATAATTCATGAAAATGCAGAATCTATAACAAATTCTAAGCATTTTTTCTGTTTACAGATGAGTATCTTCCTTGAGCACAGAGAGGTAGTCTGGTTCTTACTTTTGATGTGTACATCAGGTTATACAGCAAAGCAAAAAGATTACATCGTTGTCTATCTTTTAGATCATCCCTAATTATTTTAGTCCAAGAAAAAAAAAAAAACACCCTGCTAATTGGCTGGGACATGTTCTACCGTAAGAACCTTGTGTCTTTAAGTACATGCCTTTTTCTTTCTTTCTTTTAAACCATTAAACCTTTCCTGGCACATAGTAGACATTCAACAACAGCATATTTATGTGAACTCTATTGTCATCAACATTTTAAAATTACTGCATGAGGGCAGACACCGTGGTGCAGCAGGTTAAGCCACTACTTGAAGTGCTTTCATCCTATATTGGTGTTCCTGGGATGGAGTCCCACTTCCACTTCTGATCCAGCTTCCTACTCATACACCTGGGAGACAGCCAGGCATTTGAGAACTGAACCAGCAGATGGAAGATGAATATCTCTTTCTCTGCCTTTCAAATTATTATTAAATATAAAATTACACAAAATGTACTAGTCTCTGAAGATTATTCTGGGCACTTTATAAAAGCTACATGATGGGGTGGGGGTGGGCATTTGGCACAGCAGTCAAGTCACTCCTTGGGATGCCCACATCCAATACCAGAGTGCCCAGTTCAAGTCCTAGGAACAGGCTTCCTGCAGATACAAACCATAGGAGACATCAAATGATGGCTCAAGCGCTTGGGTCTCTGCCATCCACACTGAGAGAGCTGGACTGAATTCCAGGCTCCTGGCTTCACCTTGGCCCTTCCTGTTGTAGGTCTTTAGGGGAGAGAACAAGCAGATGGCCGATTCTATCTCTGTCTGCTTTCAGAATAAATGAAATAAATTACAAAACAAGCTACATGGCGAAACTAAACATTTAACCTAAGTGACATCACACTTTAATTCAAAAAGACTCAATAAGCATGTGGTAATCAGCAATATGATTTTTTTTTTCCACTCTGGAAAAATCAACATTTAAGGAAAAATTCTAATTCTTAAACAAATTATTGCAAATTTAAGGAAAGTCTGTTTGGCAAATGAACAAATTCTTGAATTCTGGGAAACAACTATATATCCTTTCAAAAATGACTCGGTTATTTCCACCATCCTGAGAGATCCTTCCGCATCTCTCCCTGTGACCTCCAAGAATTTGATAGTGAATTGCTCTGATTTTACATATGTACAGAAAGAGTTTGTTGGGTTATATAATTCCTTCCTTATATGTTTTAGAACATTCACCAGTGAGACCATTTTAGTAGAAAATTATCTTTATGGAAAGGCTTTTGTTCGCAAATTTGGTTCCTTTAAAATACCAGAGTATTCAGATTTCCTATTTCTTCTTATGCCAATGTTGACCACTTTTTTCAAGGAAGTTATCTTTTTTATCTGTGTAAAAATCAGTCACAGAAAATTCAATATTTAGGACCGTATTTAGAAGTATTAAGAATTTCTTCACTGCAGAAGTATGTACATAATAAAGGGAAATGATTTCATAAATAGATTTTTAAGACTTTAAAAATAAAAATTAAAAAACAGTTTATAGGGCAAGTATACGCATGTGATATTTGTGCATTACATATTAGATATAAATTTCTTTGATGTTCAATTTAAGGTTAGATATATTCTAGATTTGCTAATTTCATATTTTATTGCAATATTTATAAAAGCACAAAGAACTTCAAAAGTCTTCCTTGATCCATATGTTATGTGCAAAACCCATCGATTGTTCTATTTATCTGATAAAGTGTTTTTTTCTTTCAATGTAATCCTTTGTCCTAGTTTAATAGACTCATGACATTTTCAGTTTATACATAATTTAATACTGTTATAGATTTTAATCTTAATAACTCTCAGCAATCAGCTTTTCAGAATGAATTGCCATGGGATTTTATGCAATGGGGAAAAAAAAAACACAAACATGTCTGTTTGTAGATAGACATAGATATAAATACCTATTTTCAGCCAAACAGTGGATCTACCTTCAGTACATATCTATGCTCCTTGAGATTCAGTTTCTATTCTTATTAATATATGATGTGTATTTAAGACCATAAATAGAACCCTGTGGGATTAGGCTAGTATAGTTGTGTACAGTAAGTCTTGCTGCTTAACAAGTGGTCTAAGCCCAGTAACATCAACATCACCTGTGAGTGTCTAGAATGCTAGGACTCATTAGAGCCTTACCAAATCATTATCTACATTTTAATAAGATTTTTGAGCCAGTTACATGATCAAGAATCCATTTCTATATCAGTAGTAGTACTATGTTTTGCATTTTTATTTTCTTAGATTTTTACCTATATCGCTCTAATCATCTGAGAAATGTCTTTTTGACATCCTGTAGGCCAATTAACAGTAAAGTCTGACATCCATCAGTACATATAAAATATTTAAAATTGTTGATAAAATTTTATCTTTGTATTTGAAATGTATTAAAGTTAAAAACATGGAGATCATATCATGGCTATAATAAAGGACATAAATATAATAATTATTTTACTCAATTAGCAAGATACATATAAAGATCTCATTTATTATAAAAGCATACTTTCCTGCACCTTGGTCCATCTATTTTTTTTTCATCTGCACATGTACGGAAACACTGGACAATAACTTGCTCAATGCTGGGAGTGACTCTATTTGGCTTTAGGGTCTTAGGCTGTTTTTCTTCACTTTCTTCTTTTCCTTACTTTTCTGTATTGTTTATATTTTCATTAAAAAATAAACCAATTTAAATTAGTTTGAGGAAAAACCATCATTCCTGAGCACAGATAAAACTTAAAAAGTAAATTTAAGTAGCAAAATGAAAACTCCTTTTCCAGACAAATTTCCTTGAGGGTAGGAAGGAGGAGACTTTGGCAAGAGAAAAGATGAGAAGATTCATCGTGCAACAAAGCAGCAAAGTCACTGTCAGGAGCTAGATTCTGGAGCTACAAGCAGTCTGAGGTTATTATGGGAAGAGACTGCCCAGGGCACAGCCAGGGTAGCTCTTGACGGAGACATTTTCACACAGTGGGGACTAAGTGGTGTTCAGGAAGCCAGCTCACCAGTTGTGCAGCAGAGAGGCAGCCTGAAGAGAGAAACCAGTGTGGATGGCTGGCAGCACAGACCTCATTAGCAGAAGAGGGAGCTCTGTCCCCTATACCTGAGCAAGTTAAGCGGCTAATTAAATCCTTCCCTGCTGGAGCCAGGAAGCAAGCCTGAGGGCTCTGCTTTAACCCTGTTGCACTGCCACATGCAGCAGCCTTGGTATGAGCAGGGATCTGCTGGAAGCAAAGGCTGCTTGTGAGGTTTACACGTTTAGTAGGGTAATTCCTAGAAGACCAATAAAGCTAACTGATAAGAAACTGGTATGCACAAGAAACAGGTCAATGTATCTAAATTCCTTTTGAAAATAGTAACTGATGCTGGCATCGTGGTATAGTGGATAAAGATGATGCCCAGGACAGCAGCATCTCTAATGGATGGATGCAGGTTCCTGTCCCAGCTACTCCACTTCGGATCCAGCTCTCTGCTAATGCCCTGGGAGAAGCAGTAGTAGACGGCCCAAGTGTTGGGCCCAGACCAGACAGGAGCTCCAGGCTCCTGGCTTTGACGTGGCCCAGCCCTGGTCATTGCAGCCATTTGAGGAGTGAACCAGCAGATGGAAAATCTCCATGTCTCCCTGTCTAACTGCCTTTCAAATAAATAAATGTCTTTTTTAAATAAAAGTCAAGTTGTCTATTCCAAAATAAATACTTGCCAAGTACCTGATATTAACTAAATACCCAAATATTAACTAAGTTCCCAAGATGCTGAGGATGAATACGTAAAACTCCATAGTATCTGTTCAATAGGAGCCTAAGCTTTAGTGGAAGGAACTGACTGGCACTCTAGTACCCACAGCACAGTGCAATCATCATGACAGAGTGCATTACACAGCAGATGAGGAAAGCAAGCACACAGATGATGCTAGAGCCCCCAAAAATCTAGTAACTCCATTGCCAACTTAGAGGAAAAAGTAAAGTAGGACTTATGTGACCTGGATTTACACTCTCTTTTCAATCACACTTCCTTTTTTTTTTCCTTGAAGTCCATGTGAGGACCATGTGACCCTCACCTGCCCCATGATGCTGCTATACTGGGTATCTTTCTAAGTGACAGCCAGGTCCAGTGAAAATTTCAGAGCAAGATTGGTTAAGTATGTTAAGAAATTACCAGAAAAGAGAAGTATATTTATAATCTAAAAGTCAATTTGGGAAAGCAAACAAACTTCATTTTCTAGAGGATCAACTCTGAAAACCTCAGTATTCTATCAAATGATTCCACACTGATGATTTTCAGCTAAATCTGGCAGTAACCCTCAATCATGTCAGCTTTCTATTTTTGCTTTCAAATTAGACCAGCAATGAATCATTACCAAGTACCATGAATGATGCTGCTGCCTACTGAGGGACAGCTTCCTAGAACTAAGCGAACCCAAGACGAGAGTCCTGAGAAATAGTCAAGGGAGATTTTTCTCTTTCATGCACTGAAGGTTACAACTAGGGGAATCTGAGTTTTTAAAATACAGACACTTCTCAAAATTTAAAACCCGTTGCCTTTTTATAAATTTGTTTTTCTATTTACCCAATCAAAATACACTCAGTCGTATCATGTTCTGCCTTATCTTGTATGGACGTCTAATGGCATTCTCTAATTTATCTTTATACCTGTCTGATTTACTACACCCGAAGTGGTCTATCAGCCAAAAATAACCCTGTAGCTTATTTTCACAAAATTATTTCATAGTTTTCAAGATGAAACCTGGTTTCCTGAGGAATTTGAGAACTTGCCTCTCTCTCCTGTCTCACTCAATCTGCTCTCCTGCCTGCATCCTTTGTCAAATCACCCTGTTTTCTTTTTTTTTTTTAAGATTTTATTAATTTATTTGACAGGTAGAGTTATAGACAGTGACAGAGAGAGAGACAGAGAGAAAGGTCTTCCTTCCGTTGGTTCACCCATCCCCCAAAAGGCCACTACATCTGGAACTATGCTGATCCGGAGCCAAGAGCCAGGTCTTCCATGTGGGTGGGGGTGCCCAAGCACTTGGGCCATCCTTCACTGCTTTCCCAGGCTACAGCAGAGAACTGGACTGGAAGAGAAGCAGCTGGGATTAGAACTGGTGCCCATATGGAATGCTGGCACCGCAGGCGGAGGAGTAACCTAGTGCGCCACTGTGCCAACCCCAAATCACCCTGTTTTCTAATGTCACTTATAGGCTGTGTCCCTGATGTTCTAATACCTTCAAACAAGCTGCTGCCTGGATGCTTATCCTAATGCCCTAAACCATCTGGGACCCAAATTCGTATCTTAGTTTTATCAAGCACTTGATCATCAGAACAGATTCTTCTCAAATGAATGAATAAAATGGCCATATCCCTTATCCTACTATGTTCTAAGCATACCTTTTCAGAGTGTAGCTTTTACACATTACATTACAATTCTTGTTGACTTGTTTCTCATCCTTGTAGGAGATTGGTAGATAATGTCATTGTGTAAATATTTTAAAAATTAATGAGTCATAGAGTATTAGAACTACACCTTATAAGTAATTGTAGATAATACGATGTACCCTACTAGAGAAGCATAAATTGAAGTCTTAAAATTAATATATTTTTCTAAAAGTGACCTAAGGAAGTTTTGTTGAATTCCAAAGCTTTGAATTGTCACTTCACACTTTCTTTTCTTGTTACTAAACATTATGTTCCTATGACACTCTTTCTTCTTGTATGTGGCATTTCCCAACATGTCACTCCTGTCCCATGTATATTCTTGTATTTCAGTGACAGAAATGACACCTTAGCCAATCATCCTTCTCTCAGCCTTCTAAGGAAGGCTTTAGCTTTTTTTAGTTAACATTGATTCCCTGCTTCCCTTGCACAAGACTCCATTGGCAGATCTGCCAATATTTATTTTAGGAGAACAATAGCTTTCTAAAGAGAAGGAACATAAAAATATGAGAAAACCTTGAGCTGCATAGGGAACTGGTTACCATGATAATATTGACACATTTCCTAAGTGTGCGTGACAAGAATATTTCAAAAACTAAAGGGATGCTTTTCAAGGGCAAAATAAAAAATCTGTGGAAACACAATTCTAACTGTAAAATTCCAAAGATTCCATATTGCTCATGTGTTAATCTGAATCTTCGGAGAAACAAGTAAGATAGAATCTGATGCAAACATGCTTTATTTGGGAAACTGCCTGTGATGGAAAATGGAAAATAAATGGGCAGTGGAAGCTGGCAGACTAAACCTACCAATTTAACCGTTGTAAAAAAGAGAGGGAAGAAAGCAAGTTTGCATGGAAGATCTGAGGCTGCTACGTAGTTCTAAGAATGTTTAATCAGGTCAATTAGAGGCCCTTCAGCTGGTCACCTATGCCTCATAGGTGTTTGCTTAACATAGTATTCTTATGCTCCATGATTATTTGGGATCAGTGTGTAGGAAGCATGGCCTCAGCTTAAATGCTAGGCTGGGGTTCATACCCTGACACCTTGGGCCATCAAATTTGGCTTCCAAAGTAAGATGTTATGTTTGATGTTCATAACTGCCACAGTATGCTTAATATTACACAGTGTTGGTCATCGGGGAACTGCCTTGAAGCAACACTATTCAGCTTCTCTTATCAAAACTGTGATCTAATGAAGGCAGTTGTTTTTTTTTTTTTTTTTTTTTTTTTTTTTTTTTTTTTTTTTAGTAAAATTGTTGCAGCTACAAAGAATAGAAAATTTTGACATACATGTAATGGAAAAAACCTTTTGTGATTTTAATTTTGTCCTTCAAGCCATTCCAACACTAACACTTCAAGTATTTAATAGCAATAATGACCACTAAAATCAATATTAGTAAAATGGTTGTTTATATATGTATATATGTGTGAATATCTCTAGTTAATTATAAATATGGATCTTCTTTTTTTATTTTTATTTTTTGACAGGCAGAGTGGACAGTGAGAGAGAGACAGAGAGAAAGGTCTTCCTTTGCCGTTGGTTCACCCTCCAATGGCTGCCGCAGCCGGCGCGCTGTGGCCTGCGTATCACGCTGATCTGAAGCCAGGAGCCAAGTGCTTCTCCTGGTCTCCCATGGGGTGCAGGGCCCAAGAACTTGGGCCATCCTCCACTGCACTCCCGGGCCATAGCAGAGAGCTGGCCTGGAAGAGGGGTAACCGGGTCAGAATCCGGCGCCCAGACCGGGACTAGAAACAGGTGTGCCAGCGCCACAGGTGGAGGATTAGCCTACTGAGCAATGGCACTGGCCCAATATGTATCTTCTTTTATCACTTTATGACAATTTATAAAAATGGACATAAGAACTAATGAGAAAATAAGAATATAATGATAATAAAATGCCTGAGCATTTTTCAACAATGTAATGAAGGTCATTTTTCAAAAGTGGACTGTATAAACTATTTATATCCCAACTTTGACTTACCAAAAAAAAAAAAGAAAGAAAGCTTTACTCTCTACTAATCTTATTTGACATATTGTATAGGGATCAGACCTAGTGAGGCCTGTGTATCTGCTTTTATGTTTATACCTAAAGGTGATATGGCTTCAAGAGTATGTATAACCTTCCAAAACTTCTGACAAGGTTATCTTGTGACCTCATAATCACCTTTAAGTTTTAAAGACACTTATATATGCATATTGCTGTTGATATAATACAACATAAAGATATGGTAACATTATGAAACCACTCATTTCCTTTGCAGATAAAAAGGTGGTAGAAGTGGAGTGATGTTTGTGTTCTACAAACTATCAAAGGCTTTAAGATACACTAGTATTTGTGCATAGTATTAAGCTATGTAAGTAAATGCTCTAAATTCTGGAGTTCTTTCAACGTAATTCTTTTTAGAATAACCACCAATGTGATTCACTACTAAAAATAAGTCTGCTTGCTTCTCACATCCCTAGAGATAATCCATGACCCCGATATGGGCAGATTTGTGCATGATCGCTGGGAATCTGTAGATTTCCGGTTAACGTGTGTGTTTCCTGCTCTATTATGTGCACCCTTCCTTTGCAAAAGTGCTTTCATCTATAATGGGAAACATGACTTAACAGACATTTAATTCAAAAGCTGAAATTTTTATACTGGCATCAATTTGTTTATTTTACTATAAATGTTAGTGTTAACATTTTCTATACAGAGAGCATGTTTAAAAACAAACATTTTCCTTACTAGGAAGTTACCACTAATTGCTAAATGTTTGGTCTAAGAGTTTCACTAAAAGTTAAGAAATATGAATAGTTTTTAACTTTACATAAAATGTACATTTTAATTTCATATTAACATATGCACATGATTTAATTTGAAGATGACTTAAGAAATAAAAACTTTTTTCAAAAACCAGAGATAATTTTTGGAAATGAAATTAATAGTACTTTTGTTAAAGTTCTGGATTTTTAAAAGAATTTTTTTAATTAAGTACAAATTTGTTATTCTCTTTTTGACACTAAATTCTTCCTGGATACCACAAAAATAATTTTAATAAACTCAAAAGCAAATTATATTATCAAATATTATGATCCTTTTATACAAATTTGATTTCTGAAACATTGGGGCTGACATTTAATCCAATGGCAGATTCCCTGATGATTCACATGGTGAATAAAGGGAGGTAGGTGTTCAAAATCACTAATCACTTCTGATTTTTTTTAAGATACAAAATGAAGCCTCAGTTGCTTCTTGACTTCATTCTCTGATAAAATCGTACTCTTCCCATAATGAAAAAAAAATTAAAAATGATTTATGTATTTTCTTGATTTAGGCTGTGCTTGTCCTACAGGCTGTTCATATAGAAATCTAACATTTCAGGACTGGTTAACAAATAGACTTATAAATATCTGCACAGAATGAATTTTAAAATAATTCTTAACCAGCTGCAATGCCAACACGTAAAATCAAGTGCTCCTGAAGAGATAAGGCAGAAGAAAAGTCCCAAAAGAATATTGACAGAGGAGTTCAACTGGTGTTACTTGCATGTGCAGAGCTGCAAAACAACAGGAAGATGAATAGTATCCGAACAAATGGAGTGATCCATTTTAAACAAAGACTTTTGTCATTGAGTTGGTGGTGTTCTAGATAATGATGAATTGACACAGCAATCTGCACTATCCAGCCATACTTTACTAATATGTTTTCAATAAATCAGTCAATTAACCAGTGGAAAATAGTAAGTAACATACATACACAAAAATACACACACACACAAATTCATGCAATGAGAGTTGCAAATGTAAAATATATGCATACTTATTAAACCATTCACTTGTAACATATAGTAAATATAAGATGTTTACTCCATTTTCATTGGATGAGGTTTAAAGGCACACTATCCAACAGAAGTAAAGTATCAAGTGCAAATGAGAAAAGTAAGAGTAGGTGAAATTAAGTTTAATAAAAATTGTATTAAACTAATATATTCCAAATATTTCCACATAAATTAAGTAAAAGTACTAAGGTGATAGATGGCTGTTTTCAAGTTAAGTCTTTGATATCTGGGATATATTTCCCATTTTCAGCACATTTTAATATGGAATAGCCACACATCAGTTGCATGTGGGTGGGATCTACCACACTGGAATACACAGCCGTGGATGTTTCTATCAGGAATTGACTCCTAGAGATTATGTCCCTCAAAGTCTGCATTAACCTGCTGATAGAGCTTCCTCTCTTTACTGATCAAATCTGTTACAAATATGATGACATTGGAGAGTCCAATGTCTGAAATTAAGGAGTCTCCATTTTTCCAAAACTTAGTAGCTTCTTATAATTGAAATCACAAAAATAAGAATTTAAATTTAAAAAAATTATGCTCTAAGTTAAGGGAGAATTTTCTCAAGAAACTAAAGTCAAAAGAGGAAGAGCAAGGTTGCTATTGTACGTGGCTATGATTTATTGTGGCACATTAGCATGTATGTTTTCTTTAAAAATTCCATATGCAGGTATGTTAAACATGCATGCACACCCACACTTATTATTTATTTGGATTTTTAAAAACAATGTTTAGGTTTGTATTCTCTGAACTTATGGTGTTTATAATAAGGTTTTCTTGTGCTAGATAGTTTCTAATACTCAAAAACCAAACAATGCAATTCCATTCCTTTAACTGTAGCTCTCATTACATTCTGGTTCTTGGGATATCTTCCTCAATATTCTCTCCAGAATACTGTGGAATTCCTCCACCTTTACATTCTTGTCATCTAAAACAGGAAGCACTTCATCCAACTCATGATCCAATTTATATATTATTCTCTTTCCATCTTTAAGTAAATATTTGCTGGAAGCTCCATTTACTGGCTGTGACAACTCCTCAAGTGCCCTGTCAGTACAATCTTATTTCAACCTCAGCCAGCAAGTATCCTCCTGCTCATCCAGCTGACCATTCAGTGACCCTTACCTGACTTCTGATCACTTGCCTTGGCTTTCATTGCGGTGCCGGTGGGCAGTTATTTGCCTAATCTCTTTTTATTAAATGTCATTTCTTTCTTTTATATTTCATAAGGAAACATGAATATCTTATTAACCTCTGTGTTGTTCTACCATTTCTTAACAATTTCCTTCCCAGGAGATTCCTTAATATAGTAAATTCAACATTTTCTAAGATTCCGGTTTTGGACCTCTTCTAGTTAAGTATCAAGAATGAAAAGTAACTAGAGAAATTCTTCCTGGCATTTTATCAATGGTATTCTTTAGAACTGCTGGTGTGTGGTGATGAGAAAAAGCAGGCACATTTTTTATTTTACTATTGTTTCCTCTGCAGACACTATAGTACCCACCCCCCAATCACTTCTTGTATGCAGGGTAGAATATTTTTACTTAGGCTTGCCTCCTGATTTCATGACATCATCCTTCTACTCTACCCTTAATCTGTAAACAATATCATGGACTACCAGAGTAATCGCTGACAGTTATTGAGAATAGCTATAGTATGGCTAAATGCTTCATACCAATTATTTATTTAGTCCATAATAACTCTATGAGGCAAATATTACCTAATTTGACATCTACAGATATATTGAAAGACGTTGACTTGTAAAACAAACAGATACCACATAACTAATAAGTGACAGAGTAACGTGTTGAATAAGTATATGTCCAACACCCATTTTTTATTATTTTTTAACTTTATCTAACATCAGTTAATGAAATTAGTTGTCTACTAGTTGAATCTGCCCTCATTATCTATCATTAGAGCTACTATGGAGTCCTCAGATTAAGAGGTAGAGCATGAACACTAAAGTCAATTTCACTTATTTTCACAATTTTCACTTACTTTCATGCATAGCATCTCACTGGTTGTTATCACCACTGGTGGTACCTTAACACATCTTACAGTCAGTTTCTGGAGATACAACTGGAATGTTTTTCACAACACTCTGGTACACAATGCTTTGGAACCTATGAAGAGTACTACTGTATACTAGCTATTATATTATGTATTTCCATACTGCATACTTGTGCTAGGACCCTACTTAAGCGCTTTGTCAAATTACAGGGCTAGTTGAATGTTAAAAATATCTGCCAGTTTACATAAAATATTTCTGCATAAAAATAATTGAGTGGTCAGTACCAATTACAATCATTCCCTTTTGATTTTTTCCCAGATCATAACACCTCGCCTACTTCCTGTAATACTGGTTTTTGACTGGAATCTTTTAATTTAGTTAGATCTACTGAAGCTACAACTATAGTCTGAATCTGAGTCAGGTTCTCATTTGCCAAAAGATTTGCTTAAAAATTGTTATGAATTTCTTCATAATTTGAATTGCCCCAACAAAGTTTTCATAGTTCTACAATTGAGCTCAATTTAATCAGGAATCACTGAGTTTAATTACTGAATCAGTCTGCAGTTTATGAGTTCATAAACTTGTATCCTCTTTTCAGGCCAAAACTAATTAAATTTGCAGTAATATCCAAGTTACACCTGTTCTTCCCATTTATACAGATTTTACTTTGCCTGAAGATTCTGTCGGGAGGTTTTTTTTTTTTTTTTTTTCATTCTAGAACATAGGTAAGAGTTTGGCTAAGACTCTGAAGTGCGTCAGGCAATTTACAACAGCAAGAGGTGTCCATGAACCACATTCACTTCTTTAATCCTCCTGGTGATGCTGGTCAAGATGGAGATAGGGGATGGGTGTGACATAAAAGGGCTTGCAGTGCCTTTGTGATTCAGCTGGGCTAAGCCATATTTTCCCTTCCATGGCTGCTCATATAATTTCCTTATTTGCTCTCTCAGTCCTCCTCCTCTGTGCCTCACTCAGAATCCTTCTCCCCAAAGCCATATTTCATAGATAATTTTCTTGAAAGAATGAAAACAAGTTTTCACACTCATTGTAATAGTCAAATAGAGACAAGAAAGTAGCTATTCATAGCCTTTCCCATTCTCTGCAGACATCAAAAAAGAACATATTTGTTGCTACATCTCAGATAACAGGTCTCTGTTGCACAGGAAATGGAAAAGGCAGGTGGTAGATTGAACATTCACCAGAATTTCTACTCTGATTTTTACATAAAGAGGAAATAAAATCTCAAAACTAGGGGTAGGGTTATGCCATTGTGGAAGAAGGAAGATCCAGAGATTATGGAGTTTGGAAGAAGAGACTCAAATGCAGATGAGAACAGTGGCAGGATAAGGCATTAGGAAGAGGTACAAGTAGGGCCAGCGCCGTGGCTCAACTGGCTAATCCTCCACCTTGCGGCGCCGGCACACCGGGTTCTAGTCCCGTTTGGGGCGCCGGATTCTGTCCCGGTTGCCCCTCTTCCAGGCCAGCTCTCTGCTGTGGCCCGGGAGTGCAGTGGAGGATGGCCCAAGTCCTTGGGCCCTGCACTCTATGGGAGACCAGGAGAAGCACCTGGCTCCTGGCTTTGAATCAGCATATTGGAGGGTGAACCAACGGCAAAGGAAGACCTTTCTCTCTGTCTCTCTCTCTCACTGTCCACTCTGCCTGTCAAAAAAATTTTAAAAAGTGGTACAAATAGGAATTCTACATGTGTACTCTGTGGCAGGATTCCTTTGCCTGCTTCTTCAAATGCCCTCACAAAATATGTATTACTTCAAAGTGCTTAGTGAGTTAGTTATTGGTTTCCTTTTATATAATGCTTTTTAGGAAGAGATCTTAATGTGTGGACAGAAAGGCCCTGTTTTATTCTAGTTATATAAATATTTTTTAAACTTTTATTTAGTAGATATAAATTTCCAAAGTACAGCTTATGGATTACAATCGCCCCCCCCCATAACTTCCCACCCACCCACAACCCTCCCATCTCCTGCTTCCTCTCTCATTCCATTCACATCAAGATTCATTTTCAATTATCTTTATATACATAAGATCAATTTAGTATATATTAAGTAAGATTTCATCAGTTTGCAACCACACAGAACACAAACTGCGAAATACTGTTTGAGAACTGGTCATATCATTAATTCACATTGAACTACACATTAAGGACAGAGATCCTACATGAGAAGTAAGTACATAGTGACTCCTGTTGTTGACTTAACAATTTGACACTCTTGTCTATGTCATCAGTAATCTCCCTAGGCTCTAGTCATGAGTTTCCAAGGCTATGGAAGCCCCCTGAGCTTGCCGACTTTGATCTTATTTCGACAAGGCCATAGTAAAAGTGGAAGTTCTCTCCTCCCTTCAGAGAAAGGTACCTCCTTCTTTGATGGCCCGTTCTTTCCACTGGGATCTCACTCGCTGAGATCTTTCATTTAGGTCCTTTTTTTTTTTTTTTTTTTTTTTCCAGAGTGTCTTGGCTTTCCATGCCTAAAATACTCTCATGGCCTCTTCAGCCAGATCCGAATGCCTTAAGGGCTGATCCTGAGGCCAGAGTGCTGTTTAGGACATCTGTCATTCTATGAGTCTGCTGTGTATCCCACTTCCCATGTTGGATCATTCTCTCCCTTTTTAATTCTATCAGTTAGTATTAGCAGACACTAGTCTTGTTTGTGTGATCCCTTTGACTCTTAGACCTATCGTTATGGTCTATTGTGACCTGAAATTGATCACCTGGACTAGTGAGGTGGCATTGGTACATGCCACCTTGATGGGATTGTATTGGAATCCCCTGGCACATTTCTAACTCCACCACTTGGAGTTATATATTTTAAAGAACGAAATATTAACACTGAACTAGTGCAAAATGATGCATTAACTGAGCTCCATATCTCCACAGATGAATGAGTAAATTTCATGCATTACTTTAGAATATTTGAAAAGCAAATTCTGTATATTAGGCTTATTTTTTCCATTTGTCTATGACTAATTGAATGTTCTATTACCATATAATCAACCAAGGATTGACCTGGCTATAAGCCACATATTATTAATCAGAACATTGCTGCTTTTTCTTTTTTTTTAAGTGAAAAAACTACATTGGATTACTAATTATAGCATTAAATAGCAATGTACAGCACATTAAAGACAGAGATCCTACATAATTTTTTTTCAAATTAATTAATTTTCTATGCCATTTCCATTTTAACACCAGGTTGTTTTTTTTTCATTTCCAATTCTCTTTATATACAGAAGATCACTTCAGTATGTAATTAGTAAAGACCTCATCAGTTTGTGCCCACACAGAAACGCAAAGTATAAAAATACTGTTTCAGTACTAGTTATAGCATCACTTCGCTTTAGACGACACATTAGGGACATATCCCACATGGGGTGTAAGTACACAGTGACTCCTGTTGCTGACTTAACAATTTGACACTCCTGTTCATGGCGTCAGTAATCTCCCTAGGCTCTAGTCATGAGTTGCCAGGGCTATGGAAGCCTTTAGAATTCGCTGACTTTGATCTTATTCCGATAGGGTTATAGTCAAAGTGGAAGTTCTCTCCTCCCTTCGGAGAAGGGTACCTCCTTCTTTGATGGCCCCATTCTTTCCACTGGGATCTCACTCACAGAGATCATTCATTTAGGTCTTTTTTTTTTTTTCCATGATATCTTGGCTTTCCATGCCTGCTATACTCTCATGGGCTCTTCCACCAGATCTGATTGCCTTGAGGGCTGATTCTGAGGCCAGAGTGTTGTTTAGGACATCTGCCATTCTATGAGTCTGCTGTGTATCCCACTTCCCATGTTGGATCTTTCTCTCCCTTTTTGATTCTATCAGTTAGTATTAGCAGATACTTGTCTTGTTTGTGTGATCTCTTTGACTCTTAGACCTATCAGAGCTATCAATTGTGAGCTGAAATTGATCACTTGGACTAGTGCGATGGCATTGGTACATGCCATCTTGATGGGATTGTGTTGGAATCCCCTGGCACATTTCTAACTCCACCATTTGCGGCCAGTCCGATTGAGCATGTTCCAAATTGTTCATCTCCTCCCTCTCTTTTTCCACTCTTAGATTTAACAGGGATCACTTTTCAGTTAAAATTTAAACTCCTAAGAATAATTGTGTGTTAATTATTGAGTTCAACCAATAGTACTAGAACAACAACAACAACAACAACAAATACTAAAAAGGATAAAGTATTACATTGTACATCTAAAGTCAGGACAGGAGCTGATCAGTTCATTGTTGCTTATAGTGTCCATTTCACTTCAACAGGTTTCCCCTTTGGCGCTCAGTTGTCACCGATCAGGGAAAACAAATGATATTTTTCTCTTTGGGACTGGCTTAATTCACTCAGCATGATGTTTTCCAGATTGCTCCATCTTGTTGCAAATGACTGGGTTTCGTTGTTTCTTACTGCTGTATAGTATTCTATGGAGTACATGTCCCATAATTTCTTTATCCAGTCTACTGTTGATGGGCATTTGGGTTGGTTCCAGGTCTTAGCTATTGTGAATTGAGCTGCAATAAACATTAATGTGCAGATGGCTTTTTTATTTGCCAAATTAATTTCCTTTGGGTAAATCCCAAGGAGTGGGATGGCTGGGTTGTATGGTAGGGTTATGTTCATGTTTCTGAGGAATCTCCAGACAAACTTCCATAGTGGCTTAACCAGTTTGCATTCCCACCAACAGTGGGTTAGTGTCCCTTTTTCCCCACATCCTCTCCAGCATCTGTTGTTGGTAGATTTCTGAATGTGAGCCATTCTCACCGGGGTGAGATGGAACCTCATTGTGGTTTTGATTTGCATTTCTCTGATTGCTAGTGATCTTGAACATTTTTTCATGTGTCTGTTGGCCATTTGGATTTCCTCTTTCGAAAAATGTCTATTGAGGTCCTTGGCCCATCTCTTAAGTGGGTTGTTTGTTTTGTTGTTGTGGATTTTCTTGATTTCTTTGTAGATTCTGGTTATCAATCCTTTATCTGTAGTATAGTTTGCGAATATTTTTGCTTTTTCAACTATGATAGCTTTAGTGTCATTTGGTGTTTGTTCTTCAATATATGGACTTCTATCTCCTATGGACATCTAGATTCTAAAAATTATTTTGTCACATAATATTCTTTTGAAACGCATATGTATACACTTCAGATAGTATATTTTCATACCTTATATATTTCCATTAACATATTTTTCATCAAAATCACTACACTGTAGCTTTCTAATTTTATAGTATCAAATTTTCTAAAAAATAAAATTCCTTCTCTATAGGTCCATACGGAACATTTACTGGTATAAAATTTGAACCAACCTCTTTCTTACAGATTGCTGAATGTAACTAGATTTAAAATAGTTATTCTAGTAGACTATAGGTATTCTAGTAGACTGTGTTTAAATGTTGAATTTTGTATTTTAATTTTAATTCAAGTCAGTAAAGGGAAATATATACAAACATATTTTGCTAGGAAATCAATTATAATTTTCAGTATTTACATGAATTTATGAGCAGTCATTTAATCATGACGTGCATTCTTACAACTAAGAAATTTTTTTTTTAATATTTCTTTTTTTTTTTTTTTTTGACAGGCAGAGTGGATAGTGAGAGAGAGAGACAGAGAGAAAGGTCTTCCTTTCACCTTCCAATGGCCGCCGCGGCCGGCATGCTGCGGCCTGCGCATTGCGCTGATCTGCAGCCAGGATCCAGGTGCCTCTCCGGGTCTCCCATGTGGGTACAGGGCCCAAGGACTTGGGCCATCCTCCACTGCACTCCCGGGCCACAGCAGAGAGCTGGCCTGGAAGAGGGGCAACCAGGACAGAATCCGGCGCCCCGACCGGAACTAGAACCCAGTGTGCCGGCGCCGCAAGGCAGAGGATTAGCCTATCGAGCCATGGCGCTGGCCACAACTAAGTAATCTTAAAGAGTTACCTTCAGGAGGAGAGAACTTCCACTTTGACTATGACCTTGTAGGAATAAGATCGAAGTCGGCGAACTCAAAAGGCTTCCATAGCCTTGGGAATTCATGACTAGAGCCTAGGGTGATGACTGACACCATAAACAAGAGGGTCAAATTGTTAAGTCAATAACAGGAGTCATTGTGTGTCGGGGCCAGTGGCCCTGGCCCGACATGAGATGCAGCAGGCTGAAGCTGTCCCTTATCTAATCCTGTTTCCTGTGCTTATTGTCCTGAAGGCTGAAGGCACAAGATTTTTCATCCCACATTCCTGCAGGCAGGATGTGACTTCTGATGAAGGTTTATGATGTTCTTTGCTCTATCTGCAGAGCTTGTACCCTGATCATTGCTACTTTGTAAACTTGCTCTGTTCCTGTGCTATGCATGATTGCACACAATGGATGTTATCTGTATGGGGTCTGGGGTATATATCCTTGTCTTTCTGTGTGCTCGCTGCTGGAGACTGAAGGGTTTCCTTAGGGAGACTGCCTCCAGTCCCTCATCGCCGGGCCCCCTACTTTGGCTTGGAATGCGACGAGGCAATAAACGTGGTGATGAATTGACTGAGTGCTGCGTGTCTCCGTGTGGTTTTTCGGGTGGCCTCCGACAATTGTGTACTTACTTCTCATGTGGGATCTGTCCTTAATGTGTTGTCCAATGTGAAGTAATACTATAACTAGTACTGAAACAGAATTTTACACTTTGTGTTTCTGTGTGGGTGCAAAGTGATGAAATCTTTATTTAATCTATACTAAATCAATCTTTTGTATATAAAGAGAATTGAAAATGAATCTTGATGTGAATGGAATGGAAGAGGGAGCGGGAGATGGAAGGGGTGCGAGTGGGAGGGAAATTATGGGGGGAGGGAAGCCATTGTAATCCATAAACTGTACTTTGGAAATTTATATTTACTAAATAAAAAAATAAAAAAAGTTACCTTCAAACTTGATCCATCATGTATGTACCAAGGAAAAAAAGAAAAAGTTTGGAGGGTATGTAGAACACCTTAATGAATAAAGGAAGTAAACATGAGGCAGGTGCTGTGGAGCCTCCAGTTAGGTTGCTGTCTGCAATGCCAGCATCCCATTGGAGTGCCAGTGTGAGCCCTGGCTACTCCATGTGTAATCCACCTCCCTGCTAATGTACCTGGGAAGGTAGTGAAAGATAACCCAAGTACTTTGGCCCCTGCCATCAACATGGGAGATCAAAATTGAGTTCCAGGCCTGGATTGCTGTGGTCCCTAGGGAATGAACCAGTAAATGGAAGCTCTCTCCCTCCCTCTTTCTCTCTCTCTCTCCCTCCCACCTTCTCTCTCTCTCTCTTTCTCTCCCTCTCTCTCTCAGAAATATATATATTCTTATCTCTCTGTAACTCTTTCAAATAAATAATACATCTTTTATTAAGCATGCTGGAGCTGGAGTTGATATATATGACGTTATTATTGATGAGAAGAGATAAAAACAGTATGGGATATTAATAGAAATATTAATCAAGAGACTGGAAATGCAGAATACATATTGTAAATAGGATGTTACAGGGAAGTCAATATTATTTGGTAGCAAGGGCTCTTCTAATGCTTTTAATGAGAACATTAAAGAATGTGAATTCCATGTGATAATTTTGAATGTACTGAAGGGTTCTACAAATATAAAACCTACTGATTATTTGGACCACAACTGACTAAACAAAATTATTTATCCTATCCTGCATAAATTTAACTATGAGAAGTTGCCTGCAATAAACTATACAATTCTAAAATCTGTTTTCCTGATAATAATGAATGACGAAGAAGCAATCTATACTAGGGTATCATAAAATATAGCAGAGATTAAACGAAGTAAGTTTCCCTTCCTACAAACAATGGTGAGGCTTTTCAAAAACAATAGAAATTGGGGCCAGCGCTGTGGCAGTGCTGTGGTGCAGTGGATTAACATGCTGGCCTGAAGCACCAGCATCCCATATGGGCGCCAGTTTGAGACCCAGCTGCTCCACTTCTCATCCAGCTCTCTGCTATGGCCTGGGAAAGCAGTGGAAGATGGCCAAAGTCCTTGGGCCCCTGCACCCACATGGGAGACCCAGAGAAAGCTCCTGGCTCCTGGCTTCAGATCAGCACAGCTCCGGCCATTGCGGCCATATGGGGAGTGAACCATCGGATGGAAGACCTCTCTCTCTCTCTCTCTCTCTCTCTCTCTCTCTCTCTCTGCCTTTCCTCTCTCTGTGTAACTCTGACTTTCAAATAAATAAATAAATCTTTTTAAAAAGCAACAGAAATTGTGATCCTTAAAGACAGACCATCAAAGAGACTGGTGCTGGCATTGTGGAATAATGGGTAAAGCTGCCACCTGCAATGCCAGCATTCCATATGGGAATGTCTGTTCTTCCCTATGGGAAGGTTCTATTCTATGTCTATGTCTTCCATATGGGAAGATTCTAGTCTCAGCTGCTGCACTTCTGATCCAGCTTCCTATTAATGGCCTGGGAAAAGCATCAGATATTCCCAGTACTTGGGACCCTGCTACCCATGTGGGAGACCTAGAAGAAGCTTTTGGCTCCTGGCTTTGGTCTGGTCTAGCCTTTGCCACTGTGGCAATCTAAGGACTTAACCAAGGATGGAAGCTTTTCCTCTCTCCCCCACCCCGTGTGTGTGTGTGTGTGTGTGTGTCTCCCTCTATTTATGTAACCCTCACTTTTAAATAAAAAATAAATCCTTTAAAAAGGAGAGAGATGACAAATGCATGGGATGTAGGAAAGCCTAGAGTGAATTCTTAAAGTTAGGGACCAAAAGGGCAATGGAGCAGATGGAAGTGGATTTTAGAATATGAAATAATAGAAAGAGTATCAGTATTATACACATAAATTCTGAAATCCTGTGACAACAGTTTAACCAACAAATTTCAGAGTTAGAAAAATTAACAAGGAGCCAAACCGTGTGAATTTAGTTTACTCTATGAACTGTACTCATCTATGCCTTAGCTTCTTCATCTGAATGGTTTCCTTAAGAGCCACGTCCCACACACTATGTCATAAATCTCTTTTAAAACTTATCCTAGTGGCCGGTGCCGAGGCTCAACAGGTTAATCTTCCGCCTAGCGGCGCTGGTACACCAAGTTCTAGTCCCGGTTGGGGCGCCGGATTCTGTCCCGGTTGCCCCTCTTCCAGGCCAGCTCTCTGCTATGGCCCGGGAAGGCAGTGGAGGATGGCCCAGTGCTTGGGCCCTGCACCCCATGGGAGACCAGGAGAAGCACCTGGCTCCTGCCTTCGGATCAGTGCGGTGCACCAGCCACAGCGTGCCGGCCGCGGCGGCTGTTAGAGGGTGAACCAATGGCAAAGGAAGACCTTTCTCTCTCTCTCTCTGTCTCTCTCTCTCTCACTGTCCACTCTGCCTGTCCAAAAAAAAAAAAAAAAAACCCACTTATCCTAGCAATCATTTTTATAAGATAATTAATTGGTTGAATAAAGTCAGAATAGGGAGCAATATATTATCTCAAACATTACATATTAATCAAAGATACAGTTCTATTTTTAAAATTTCCTTCAGACATTTGAAGACCAATTTGCTATAACTGCATTAGTTTACCTTGGTTGCAAAACTAAAGAGTCAAGTAATTGCATGTCTAAACAATTATGCCTACCAGCAGTTTCCCCTTCTCCCCAAACTCCATTCAGTCCTCATTATTTGATATTGTCTGAAGTGTCTTGAACTCATTATTTGATTGAGTTCTGTGGCACCTTGCCCACTCCTCTTTCCCTTCCCTGCCTGCTGAAATGACTGGAAGAGTGCCAATCTTTGATTAATGACAATGGGACAAAAAAGACTTTGGGCAGATAAAGGAATCTGGCCAAGTAGGAGAAGCAAACACAGAGGGACAGCCAGCAGACAGGTTAGGAGTTGTAGGAGGAGAACTAAGCCCCCAGGGAAACGTTAAGCATGCATAACAGCAATGGAATGAGTTGGGTCTTCATTAAAATTGTATGAAATTACATTCTGCCATATAACTTAATATGTATGGTTAAGAGTCTGAGCTCAAGAAGCCAAAATTTCTTTAAAACTGAAAACAGAATATTTTTGTAATTTATACAAGCCAATTTGGGGAGCATTTGCTATATAGCAATGGAACATAGTTTTGATTATTGTTTTTGTGTTTATGTCCAGACCTGCTCCCTAAATCGCAGACCTGCTTAACAAATGCTCTTATCTCTCTAATTAAGCACTAATCTAATGCAGCAAAATCTGAGCTCCTGATTTTTCCTTCCAAACCTGCATTTTCTTCCTTGTCTGCCACCTTAGTAAAAGAAAGGGCAATGTTCCATGTGCTGAGACTGGAAATGTTGGATTCCTCTCTGAGCCTCTTAACATCCAATAACAGAATTCTACCAAAAGTGTGGGCAATACTTTCAAAATCTATCCAGAACCTAACCACCTGCATTAGTACCATCTTTTTTAAGGTTCCCATCATCTACTGCTTGAATATTCTAATAACCTTCTTAATATTCTGCATATTCCTATCCTTGCCCACTTCACATGCAATCTCTGCACCCTGAAGGAACCAGAGTTGAACTGCTAAGTGTCAATTAGAACACAACTTTATATGCTTGAAAACCTGCAGGGTTTCCCATACTACTCATGAACTACCTGAACACCTTCCAATAAATCCATTTCTATTTAAATTAAACAATTCATATTTTATTTGTTACCAATAACACAACTGGTTATGACATTTAAAGTATGCAGCTAATTTTCTCCAGCAGAAAATACATATTTAGAGAGCTGGTTTTCATAAATACACTGCATGGCTTATTGTTGAGTGAGTTTAAGATTTGAAACAGTATAATATAAAAAAATGAGTAAGAAGAGGGAATATTGAAATTCTTAAGAGGGAACATCAGATCAATGAAACAACAGTCCACATCTAGGTAACTGAAGCATGAAACAGGAAAATACTGCAGTGAGAAAGTGTTTAAAGTTGCTAGGCCTTTAAAACCTAATACACCAAAAAGGGAAAACCTGAGTGTAAGAACCATGCAAGACTTGAAATTGAAACTTAAGGAGACAACCCAAAGGCAACATTCGTAGGAGCTTTGGATGATCAGTCTGAAGGAATAGAGAGAGCCTAGAGGCAAACATGCATTCAAGCCTAACAGTGAGTTTGAAAGGATCCCTTCAGGGCAAGCCTCATTTTGGTTCTAACAGTAAGTTAGAATGGACTGAGCTCAGGGTGGTATGCATTTAAGGCCCTGGAATTGAAAAAGGGAGCAGACAAGTAGGGCTGTGTACATTTCTAATAAAATGACTACAAGTCTAATTGGTAAGGGTTTGGAAATGGCATTTAAATGTGCACCATAGACCTTATGAGCAAATAAAACAAAGAAAGAAAAAATGGGATGATAAGACAGAAGCGCATACTGATAAGACCTGTACTGAGTACAACATTGTGAGCCAGAGCCAATGTGCTCATCTCCTCAATCAGTATATTTTAGCAGTTACTGACATATCTATTTTCATTATGTAAAACAACTCCAGCAAATCAGAATAAATTGTACACTGCTAAATGATTTGAGTTAATCAGCTTTTCATCAATGGCGGCAGATATCTAAGATAAGTTACTTATGAGGAAAAGGATAGTTTTTTGACTCACAGTTTTGGAGGTCAAAGTCGAAGGCCAGGAGCACCAGCGTTAGTTCAGCTGTCTGATGAGGCCAAGGAACAGCAGTGGTGGAGCATGTGCAAAGGAATGAGCTCACTTTGAGCCAGGAAGTGGAGAGAGCAGGTGTGTCCAGTTCAAGCTTTTATAACCAATCTTCACACTTGCACTATCTTCCAAGAGTATACCTCCAATGACCTTAGCATCTTGGACTGGGCACACCTCCTAGACATCATAGTTAGATTGTTTCTACACTTTATGTTGCCATTACTTTATAACACTGAGGTTTAAATCTGCATATTTTAGAAGCCATATCTTATTCAAACCAAAGCAGCTAGTAATTAACATTAAAGACCTATCTTTCTTGTTTAGAGGAATAAGATAAAATATTCATCTTAAAATTACTTGTAAGACTTCAATATTTTTCTCTTGAGTAATAAACATCTAAAATATTTCAAACTGAAGCACTTAAGCTGTATGCAAATGATTTTTATCAGTCTTCATAATTCACATTTAGTCTCCATGAAACCTTTGCCAGTCACAAGGCTTTATGGCGTTAATGACTACAGTCCTTTGTATCCCAGGTTTTCTAAATATTCTCACAGATCAATAACATTAGCATCACCTAAATGCAAAGTTGAAGGCCCAGCCTAGGTGTTTTAAATTCTGGGGATAGCACCCAGCAGTGTGTGTTTTAATTAGTCTTCCAGATGATTGTGATTTAAGGTGCAGCTTTAGAATGGCCAGTCTACATTAACATTACTAGTATTCCAGAGAATTTTAGCCCTGGAAGATGACTGTGGAACTGACTGCTTTAGAAATTTCCTAACATACATTTATATGAACAATAAACCAAGTAGTTCAGCCTTCATGTGGATTACATTCTCTTTCTAAAACAAATTATTCAATTGGTCTTCTCAAAGGACTGTTTACTTTCCTGACACCTTCTGAGCCTTCTAGGTGACTTGTGACGGGTTTGGGCCTATACTTTTTGCTGAGGTTTCACAAATGCTTCTAGGAATAAGGCACCATTTTTCTTTAGAAATGCTTAGATTAGAAAATCACATTTGAAAGCCTTTACCTTATGAAGACATGATTTATTAGTTTAAAAAAAAAACACTACTCCGTATCTCTGCATTTTCTTTTCTGTAAAGTAGAAGTCCATGGGGAAGATGACAGCCATAGGCCCTTCCTATATGTTCGCATTTAATCTAGCTCCCAAGAGCCAATGAGTTCAGAAGCTCTCACTAATCAACGCAGTTATAGGACACATTTTGTGATATATATATGTGTATATATATATATATATATATATAAAACCTATTTGAAAATCTTAGGAGAACTATTCTCCGACATGTCTTGCTTCATCTGCGAAAGTATGGTTCAGGAAGAGATCTCTCTCTCTTTCTCTCTCTTGAGTTACCCTGGCATTGGAAATCCAATTGTAAGGTTGTGAGGTATACTCAAGACAAGCCACATGAACAATACCTCCTCACCTGAATGTTTTCATTTTGTGTGTTTTTTTTTTTTTTTTTTTTTTTGCAAAGAGGAATCAGATAAGCTTTATTGGCTCAGGAAGATTTTATAATCCCATTCCTCCAAATTCCTTCCTTTGAGATATATTACCAATTTGTTTAGTTATAACATCCTCCCCAATTCTGCCCAAAACAGGGATTTAAGAATTTCCCAGTCCTGTTCCATTAACCACAAACATCAATTATGTCTCATAATATAAACGTGAACATCATTCTGCTCAGGCTCCACTGTGGAATTAGGAGGAGGAGGTGAGGTAGATCATTACTTCTTTTAAATGGCAAACTTTCAGGCAAGGTCACTTAGAATTACAGTGGCTAGTTGAAGAAACCTGAGGTGTAATAAAATTATTTATCTGAGAGTCACATTAGCATGACATGGAACAAACATCTAATGATTTGTTAGTTTATTTGATTGCTCAGTTGATCCTACTGGGATGAAGACACTTAAAAAAGAAAATCAAGCTGCCAGAATGTTTTCTTAAACTGTCTTCTCGGGGCTGATGCTGTAAAGCACCTGGCTCCTGGCTTTGGATCAGCGCAGCGACGGCTATAGCGGCCATTTGGGGAGTGAACCAACGGAAAGAAGACCTTTCTGTCTCTCTCCCTCACTGTCTATAACTCTACCTGTCAAATAAAAAAAAAAAAATAATAAGGTTTAACAATAAAAAATAAATAAAATCAGGGTTTTTGAAAAAGTTCATGGAAATCTGTATTATGAAGAACTAATGTGTGGATTTAAAAATATTTATGCCAAAACATTTAATTGAATTTCCATGAATGTTTTGAAATTCCCATTTATATGATATGCTATATGTATACACAATATGTAATATATATCTATATATAATCCAACTGTATAGTCACATATTCCCCAGTTTTGACAGTCCTCTGAATATCACATTACTCTGCCATGTTAAATTATTATGTACAATTTTACAGTTACCTTACTATGGTTACTTTTTGCCAAACTATGCCTTTCTTTATTATTTCTAAACCTTCTTTAATCTGCAATAGTAAAACTCTGGTTCATCCTTTAGTAACATAAGCAAAAGCTACTTTTCCATTCTGCTTCCCTAATACTCCTAGTTATAATAAATTATTTTTATTGGGTACTTCTGTACCTGCCTACATAGTGTACGTTTTGAAAGACATACACACTTTCTTTCGTACTTTATATAAATATTACTCCAATGTCTAAAAAAAGAGGCTAGTTTATGGTAAAATTCAGTGACTTAATGAATAAAGAGCAAACTCATTGATTGAATTACACCTACTCATTTGTAGAAAGTTTTCTTTCTTCCCTTTAATAGATGATAAGTGATTCTCTGAGCAAATATTTTACTTCCTGTGTAATGGCTTCCTCGCAATACACAGTACAGTGCTCTCAACACAGTGGGTATCAATACATGCTGTTGACTATTCACGTAAAATAAATTTACAAAAATAAACCGGGCTTGTTTCTAGTAATGAAACTCCCCTTGGTGATTTTTGGCATGCTAAATGAAATCACTGCAGGAAATTTATGAATGATACAATGAATATTCCCAATGAATGTTGTACTTTCAGATACAGAACCATTGATTGAATTTTTTAGATACTAAAAATTAAGCAAGTCTCAAAAGGGAAAACGTTGGATGACATTAATGATTCAGTTGTTTCTTTCCTTTTGGGAACAACTACAGCAATGTCATTACACTAAATTAAATAAAGTTGAACAATTAGAAATGTCTTAAAAATACATTATAAAAAGGATATCTGACTAATAATTAGTAAAAATAACATAATCCAAGAGAAAAATATAAATGTCTCCTGAACAGCTTT
Organism: Lepus europaeus; assembly: GCF_033115175.1. Lineage (NCBI taxonomy): Eukaryota > Metazoa > Chordata > Mammalia > Lagomorpha > Leporidae > Lepus > Lepus europaeus. Next base: position 87,769,046 of record NC_084833.1, on the reverse strand, counting down.
CATTAATATGGTTGAAATAAGCAGATTGTCATTTTTGCTATATTTTATTTCATACTGCTCTAATTACTTTGACCATGTTAAATGGTGATATTATAAATGTGAGGTATGAGTCATACAGCCAAGCCATTATAAAATATACTCACACACACTATGCCATAATAATATACATGATACATATCTGATAGTAATACATTTACATATAAATAACATAGACTTATATGACACTAATAATCATAACACAATGAGTTTCGTTTAAGGACTCAGTCTATGCTTACAAACATGTCGTAATTAGCATATAACAATGAAAAGCATTATTTTATTTAAACATATATTCATTTTTCATTCCATGATTATTTCTGAAACTTTGAGAAACCCTAAAATGTATTAATTGCTAAATATTTGTAATACAATAATAATATTAACTATGGGCTGAACACTTTGAAATATATGAGATTACCTCTTAAGACCCTATATTCAACAAAAATATTTAATCGAATATGTATACTTATATGTTACATTTAGATTCATCCTTTCAATTTAAAAAGTAATCTTTATTTTCTTAAGTTATTGCCTTCTCACTCTCCATTTTTTGGCATATTAACTGATACTGGTAACCTGTTTTCTTTTGATAAATACTAATAGTTGAGTTAATACAACTAAAGCATATGATATCTACCACCAGATTAAAATTTGAACGTTTGTATATTTCAAATACATGTTTATCACATATTCAAAAATATATATCAAAATTATATATTTGATAAAAATAAATATATTTCAAATTTCCTTTTTTCCTCTATTTTTTACTCTCTAAAAATTAAAAAGTCCACTTAAAACTTTAGTTTTCTTTTCAAATTATATTGTCTGAAATATATATTCTTCTCATGTTTTCATTCCCTACTTTTCTTTCCACTAAAGCGTCAGTCATTCCAATTCATTGCGTTACATGTTTTGTTTCACAGTAATTCTCAATACCCAAGATTTATGGGGGTAATCACATTCTCAAAGAATGTGTTTCTACTAGCTGTACTTCAGTGGGCCTAGATTTCCAATTTACAAGTTTTAAATTAATGGCTGTTTGCTACCCAGCTACCAGTAGTTATCACAGAAATGAATTCATTGCATAATACTCTCACCATCAACTAAATTCACAGCATCACCCACTCTTTGGAAATAAAATAAGAAATAGAACAAGCAAGTTTTTATTCTTTCCATTTTAAAATGAGAACTATGATGATCAGCATCATAGAGAGACATGACAAAAATACATAAAATCTTTAATTTTCAGCCTTACCCAGTCTTACTTATGTAACTGAAATTAAGGATTTATAAGAAAAAATATAAATGTATATGTATACAGATAAAGTATGCATACTGGGACTTGAAAAGTCATTAATTTGCTTCTGTTTTGTTATCTATCTACAGAACTGATTCAAAAAAAATTATTTCATATAGTTTTCCTTCCTACAATGATGAACAGATTTTTGTTATACTCCTTGAGTGGCCAATAAAGAAATCAGGGTGACGATGGACTGGAGTCAGTAAAGGAGAATATGTTCACTTAAGTCATATTTCAAAAGGCAGTACAGGAATTACTATGCAAATCTGAAATGTTGTGTTTTCAATTTCAGATTTTACTTCTCTACCCAGCTCAGCTGAATTTGCACATACAGTTAGTTTTCAATGTTAGGTCAACTGCTAAAGTTAACCTTCAATTACTAAGTGATGCAAGTGATTGCAAATGAAGAGGGCAAAACTCAAAGAACATGTTGTTCAAGTGGAAGCACTGGATTTTGAATCTAGGTAATTTTGCTCAAGCATTCATATTCTTAACTAACAGTTCTATCGCTTGGAGCAGGCCTGGTACACGCATTTAGTATGTTTTCCAATTTTCTTCATGAAAGTTGAGAAGGATAGATCAGGAAACAGCAAAGCAGCTGTGAAATTTGAACTAATCATTAATTTACATGAAATCAGCAATATTTTCAAAGATGTTGTTATGAAATTTGAGGTGAAATTTGCATGATGAAAGTACACTAAAGAAAAGGAAAGGATGAGACATAGCTCGTGAACTGCAGCTGAATGGAGACTAGGTTTGCCTAAGATGTGGTTTTAGGCTGTCAATAATGCAACAATGGCAATACTCCTTTACTGGGATGAAATTCCTCTTGAGCGTCTTACTTTAGGGACTTACAATTTCACAGTGTACCACTCATTAGTCACAACTAGTTTGGCCAAACTGAAGCTGCAGGACACGCTAGTCTCTTAACAGTTGAAAAACTGACAGTTTCATGTGGTGCACTGTAACTTACAAGGAAACCAATAAAACAGACACAGGGAAATCATGAATTATCAAGTTTGTCCATTTCATGACAAAATGTATTTTATTGCTAATTATAATGAAAATATTTAAGTGAGTACCCTGCATACCATCTCTGTGATGTGAACACTTTCCAGAAGATACAGAAAAAGTGGGAAAACGTGAATCATTTCAAATGTATTTTCCCTTCAGTTGGTGAATGTGCTGTTTTGTTTTGTTTGAGATGATACCATAACATTTTAACACTAATACCATTCATGACACCACTTTTGGATTGAAATATTGTTCTGACTTAAGTTTTGTAATAGTACCTAAATCTATTTAGGTCAGATCCTAAAGTCATTCTATTGATTCAGTGTTTTCAGTTGCATTCAACTTTATCTGTAAACGGAACTATCCTGAACTATAATTTTATAAATGGACTGTGAAGCCTTCTAGACAAAATGCAAGGAAGCATTTGCTGAATGGGAGCATTTGGTGAATGAATTAGTAAATGGGAGCCACCAACCTCCTGTTCTAAAATAAATAAACACATACAAAAACTGTATAAAATGTATCTAGCTCTTCCAATATTTTTCCTGGGAGCAATGATTGATGTCTCAATTAATAGACTTTTGATACCAGTTTTAATTATCAGGATAAAAATCCAGTACACTCAAAAGATAAGTGGTTGATCCTATTGTATTTTCATTGCTCAAATTACTGAATTTCTTCCTTATTAACCAGTTTAAGTGCTAGAAACTAATCTACAAATGTTCAACAAAACAAAGTTTTATGTACCCAATCACAGAAGCATTTAAGAGAATGAGAAATATCCTACTGATGCCATACACAATGGTGTTCACAATTTGTATTTTATCACCAAAATCTAAATGTCCATAGTTTAAGGTAAACAACATGCATATAAAATATTTTTCAAAATCAGTTTGTAATATTATTCTCATGTATTATTATGCATGTTTGGCAATTCTGGTAATATTATGAAATGTATGCATATATTTTCTGCATGTAGGAAGAATGAGTAGAAGACAAATATAAAAAGTTCAGTTATTTCTGAACACTACACTGTTAAAATCTTTTATTCGTCACTTAAGATAGAGAGCTAGAAACTATAGTGACAAAATTGCCCTAATAGTAATGATCCTTCTATCTTGTAATGATCTTAAGGTACATCACAAAGTTGCTTCTCATACCTTCCAAAAATTTGTTCTCAGTTCTGAAAATGACTTTAAAAATTGCAATTCTCATTTCCTAATAAAATTTGTACATATTGATACAACTATATTAATTTCCTCAGGTCATAGATTTTATGGGCCCAGATTAAGAACATGTTCTCACAGATATTCATTTGCACATAGATTAGAAAAAGTTTCATCATTTTGTTAGATTTGAGAATTAAATGTGATATTGAATAAAAAATTTTCAGCACTGCCCTAGGCACATATTAGTTAATAAGTATTAGTCATTTATGTGTTTTGATATATATATATATATAATTATTTCAACTAATGTTTAATAAAAGCATGGTTTCTAACTTAAACCAAAAAGATTTACAACCACATAAGGGAAAGTTTATTGTTGAATTAAAGTGATGTTCTCTTCCTTAGGTATGAAGTAATCCTATTAAGCTTAAATGGGATACATCCTGGGTACATTACACATTGGTTAGACATCAAAACAATAATGGCTAATATTTATCTTGCATGTGTCAGGTACTGTTTTATGTAATTTGTATAGACCTTAATATTTACAAAAACCTTAAAAGAATTATTATCAATTTGTAGTAGAGGAGAATGGGTCACAAAGAGTTGAAATCACTACACCTAGAGGTTATTTCAAATCATAAGCCTGGCTTTGCACCTGGGCACTTGTTTACTATTTTGCATTACCTCTCTGTAATAACGATGATAACAGAGAGATATACTGGAATTTTTTGTAATGGTTTAATTACATTATTATCATCATCATCATATATTGCAGTTGAAACTTTGGAGAAGGCCCTGCTTAGATATTTCCCCAATGGTAATCCTCTTTTCAAAGAAAGGATTTTGGCAACCAAGAATTTTCCTTGGAAAGCATACTCGAAATCACACTTACAATATCTGAAATCTGGGATTCTCTGGTGAATTGCAACACTTGTGTAGGCCTGCTTCCGAGGTCCACCACTGTGGGTGAACAAATGTGTAAACTGATAGATTTGAGAAGTTAAGATGTCCTGGAGCTCAATGGTGCCTGGAAATGTGCACTGCAATGGCCACCTATGTTCACCTGGACCTTGGTGCTACTGTAGGCAAGACCGACAGCCTGAAGCTTACAAGTAGGGACACAAAGCCAGCTTCTTCCAGATTCCATGCTATTGTACTAAACTCTAAGGAATCTGAAAATTCCAAATTTACCAAGAGATTTTCAGAGCTTAGAGAAGAATATCTGCCACAGTTGGAAGATGGAATTTCGTTAGTTCAATTTATAACTTTTAAATATTTATATGTGATATGTGCGGCCACTCTACATAATGCCTATCCAAGATCTCCAAATCAGAGGGGAGGGTCTGCTGTGTAAGTATAGTTTTTCTCTTATATACAGTATTTCATAATGGAATTTGAATGTTACTTCTTATTCTTTACCTATTAGGTCTAAGAAAGATCCTTTTGACCCTCTGTTGCACATGTTACTAAATTAATGGTTTAAGAAAAAGTATAGCATATAGTAGAAATTTAGTTGATTTTGTTTCTAGAATAGATTGTGGGTTACTCTTACAGACATTGAAATACTTCTTTTAATGATGGTATTCATGAGAACTTCTACCAAGATCAGATGGATATAGCAAAATCCTTTTATACAGGACAGGCCATTTCAACTGACATTCAGAATCCAGAACAGGCAAACGTTGTAGACTCTACGATCTCTAGTTAAATCCTACTTAATACCCTAAATTCTGTATCTATTTTGTCTTTACATTGAAACTCTCTTAATTTTGTCATAAGTTAGAGCAACATCAATAGAAAACTATGAATGTGAAAAATTTTTAATATTAGGAAATGATGAGTATTCAATGGTCATAAAGAAAGAAGACCTCTTTTAAGTTAAAGACATTAAAGAATTAAATGCTCATCATCATTTAGATACTTTATAAAACAGTGATCTCCCAATAGTCTCTTTTCACTAATATCAAATGGCCAAACATAACTATAAGGCACTACACTTTTCTACTTTCTGTAGTGAAGTATATCACAACAGATCCTTTTTTTTTTCTTTTTTTAAAATGCATTCATTTATTTGAAAGGCAAAGTTACACAGAGAGAGGGAAAGACAAATAGAGAGGGAGAAAAAGAGAGATCTTCCATCTGCTCCTTTACTTCCCAAATGGCAACAATGTCCAGGGCTACATCAGGCCAAAGTCAGGAGCCCAGAACTTTATCTGGGTCTCCCATGTGGGTACAGGAATACAAGCACTTGGACCATCATCTCTGCATTCCCATGTGCATTAGCAGAGTGCTGGTCCCAATATGCAGCAGTGGGACGTTGCATTGACACTCCCATGGGATGCTGGCATCACACACGGCAGTTTGATCCGCTGCTCCACATCTCCAGTCCCCAAAGCCTGATCTCTGTTAAAGCAAGTTCTGGTTACTCTATTACAATAAAATAATAAAATATCATACTCTTAAAGCACTTTGGGTTTAATTCTAATTATTAGCAACATTATAGGAAATGTTTAAAAATTCTCTTCCTCACCCCAAAATGCTTTCTGAAAACTTATTCTCCATTTTATATTACAATTAGACTTTAGTAAGATTAATTCAGGGTCTAAGAAGATACCTTTATGAAAGACCAGAAGTTTAGTAGCTAAAATGCTGCTAGACCTGACAACAAAGAGCCATAATATTGAGAGTTATAAATTCAAATTAAATTGTCTGAGAAGGAATTGATGTTCCTGGGAAACATGGCAGTAAGTACAGAGATCAGGGAAAGCACTTTTCCTTAAGCACTGGAGTAGTGCATCAAACACTTACCCCAGATTACATGTGTGTTCATTTATTTATCCATTGTATCAAGAAATACATATCAAGTGCTCACTATATCCCAGGTCTTAGGAACTTGCCAATTATATGAAATGAGATCTGATTCTTCACAGAGTTTAAAGAGGGGAGCTATTCTGTGAGACAGAGACAGTATCATGTATATGTTCAAATGATTATATATTATGATAAGATAGTGCTATGAATAGAACAATTTTGCTAGGAATAAAAAACAAATGAGATGCAAATTAGGTGTCAATCTTTCTATGGAAGTGATATTTGACCTGAAAGGTTGGTAAGAAACATTCAGGAGAAGGAGAAAGGGAAATCTCAACCTGAGAGGGAAGAGTAAATGTAAAGAAAATGAAGAGGGAAACAAGTAGGCTTATTTGCAAAGAGCTGTTTTCATTGTTTCTATGAAATCATCATTTACTAAATTAGGTCAGGGCCATGGCCAAATTAAGGTTTATCAGTTCATGAAAATAGTTAAATAGCAATTATTAATTCAGAGTCATCAAAAATGAATTATGAGCACCGGTGCTATGGCACAGCGGTTAAGCTGCCATCTGCAGCGCTGGCAATCCATATGGCATCTGTTCTCGTCCCTGCTGCTCTACCTTTGATCAAACTCCCTACTAATATGCCTAGGAAAGCAACAAAAGATGGACCACATGTTTGGGTCCCTGCGCCCATGTGGAAGACCCGGAAGAAGCTCCTGGCTCCTGGCTTTAGAATGGCCCTGCTCCAGCTGTTGTTGCCATTTGGGGAGTGAACCAGAGGATAGAAGATCTCTCTCTCTTTCTCTGACACTCCATCTCTCTCTCTCTGTGATTCTTACTCAAATAAATACATAAGTCTTAAAAAATCAAAACTAAATTATGAACTCTCATTCATAAAAGAAATAAGTATTTCATATTCTCCATATTTATCATTAAGACCAATCTTTCTGTTCTAAATATTGAACAACTGGGTGATGCTTTCACTGTGATTATACTAGTTATTATCATAACACACATACTATTCATGGAGATCAAAAACTGTTTTTTGTGAGGGTATTCCTTTTAAAGTGAAAGAGTACCACAGAATTAACGCTCACATGGATTTCTTCAATAAGCATGTGGTGTCTAAACTCAAGGTACTGTCCGGTGGTAAGACAAATAGATAAAAAAAACTATTTTCAGTGAATATGGAGGATGAAAGGTAGGTTATGTAAACATATGAGTTTGAAGGAGAAAGGAAATCTGAGATTACTAGCTTGAATAGAAGAAAGATCAGAAACAGACTTACATTTTTTTAGTTTCCAACAGCTTGTACATGCGTTAAACCTAAAGAAAGAAGTTTACAATGAAGAGCAAAAGTCAGGAGAGTGGAAGCCTTACAAAAGAGGAGAAATAATTGAACACAAGTAGAAGTGGATACCCAAAATTTTAAACTGGTAAATGTTGCCAGCAAATTCTGGAACAAAGAGAAAACTTCTTGGTGTTGGCTCCTGGCAGTAAACGCCTACTCTGTATGATAGGAATTGGTATACTGATGAATCAAGGTGAAGGCAGGTTCATGTCTGAGTTTTGTGTTCTTACTGAATAAATGAGAAATAAAATTCTAGATTAAAGAGGAGTTCAAAGTTGAAACAAAGGTTTGCCTTTCTTTATTTTGTTTAGCTTCTCCTAAACTGATGATCATCATCATTCAATAATCACTTGCCTAAAATTATTGAACAACTTGAATTGGATATATAAAAATTCTGAGATGTTATATATTTTTAAATGTCATCATCATTATCATCATATCAAAGAGCATTAATTACATTTGGCAGTAATTTTTTTTCTTTTTAATGTTTTGTGAGCCCTAAAATTGTGGCTAAAGAAATGTTAATTACAAATACTTTGGATTTGTGAAAGTTCTTTCTTGTTTTACCCCGAAAGGTACCTAAAAACATATACTAATATTCAAATCAGCATTTTTATATATGTGTCAACAAAACTCTGAAGCATAGACTTTGCTCTATACACACAACCTCTAAGGAAACTAGATATACTACTAGTATTTAAAAATGGGTTTGTTCCATTCAAATGTCAACTTGCACAAATCAGGCAAGGAAACTTAGCCTGATTTGAACTGAACTCATTTTGTACCATATTCTCATACAAACTCAAAATTTATTTTTCTTTTTTATTCTTTTGCATTTTTATAACTCAGGATTTTAAAATTACACTATGTAGAAAGAGGTAAAATTAACTACTAACCATCAATCTTAGAATAATGTGTAACAAGTACTACAAATGTCAGATGGATGGTAATAAACAGGGTGGTACAGTATTTATCTCATATCTAATCAAATGTCACTTGAATGCAGAATTATTTCAGAACTATCTGTAACTTTAAAGTGTGCATTTACTTTTTGAGAGTACTCATGATATTTGCATTAAAATCACATATGAACAAGCATACTAGTAAAATTATTTTGGTTCTAGTAACTATGTGATTTTTTTTAAGTCTTTATGTCAAAATTTACATACATTTATATCATACTTTACCATGTTCTGTTGTTTTCTCTAGAATTTGCACCCCCTCTCAAGTTGTACTTTGGCAAAATAACCTAGTACCCAAATTTCCTTTCCCGCCATCTGCTACTGAGCAAATACCTGCCAGATTTTTCTCGGATTGGAATAAGCCTTGTGAAGCCAAATGGAGGGTAAATGCCTCCCCTTCATTCTCCAATAACCCATTCCCAAAAATTATTGAACATATTGAACTGGATCTATAAATTTGAGATTTTGGAAACATTTTTTGGTTCTCTGAGTTACCCCACGTTTTTTAAAATATAGAAATATACTGAAGTTTCCTTATAGAAGTTTGGCAATACATAGTAACATTCCTTTTAAATGTTTGATGGGGCACTGCTGATTTTTTCAAGCCATCTATTTCTCAGCACCAGGATCATGGAAGCTCATGCAATATTCAGTTTCTTTTCTGCTTTGGGGTCAGTAACACATACACACACTCATTCATCCTCCCCTTTTCAAAAAACTGCCCACCATTCTGTAAAATGAAGAGATGAGAAGATAATTTCAAATGGGTAACACTGCAGTGTATGTGATTCCAGCTAGGGCCCTTGTAGTCTGGCAGCTGTGAACTCTATCTTCCCCTAATCTCAAAGTGAAGGCTTGGTCTTCCATTTCATTTTTATGTTTAGTGTTTTCTACCACGGCAAAGTGAATATAATGAACAGCCCCATGGCTTTTCTGAGTTTGTATAGTGATACAAAAAATACGAACGTGGATCCTTTATGCATTTCCTATTGACAATACAGGACTCTTGTACAGAAGGAATTACTTCAAAGAAGAGCATCTTGAGATAAAAAAGAGAGAAGCAGAAGAGGAATAAAGGAAGCAATAGCATGCTCACAGACTTAGATAGAGTTAATGACCTAGAAGGCTGAAAAAGATCGTTTGGCTAGTTGAAATCCATTCGTGCCTAGGACTTTCATTCATTCCTGTTCTAAAACACATTTACTACTGTATTATTATAAACTGTATTAACTTTTTTCTGCTTTTTATTATTTATACATGAATTTATGACATTAAGTTGATGGATTCTCTTTTTATCTGGTTATGAACATGTATACCAGAACAGCAAAAACATTATTTTTAAAATCACGGTGACCATATTATCCCACAAAGGCATATGTGAAAATTTTAAAAATCTGAAAAGAAGCAGGAAGTGTCTTTTCACTTCTTAATTATTTAATCTTCTTATAATGAACCTGCTATCTGATGGAGACATATGACACTTGAGCTGGTTCCTAACATGTTGAATTGGAAGAATTCTATATAACTGGCATGGATATTCATGATTTATTTTAGTTATACATAAGATGTTATTTTTCAGTGCTGTGATTTAGTTCAGAGGTGAAATCCACTTTCATTAAAAAATTACCATATATATTTTAATACTAGCTGTTGAATAACACATAGCCTTTTTGACTTCCTTATGTTAAAAAGTTTTAACTTAGTAGAAGTTCTTAACAGTTTAAATTATCTTTAAAAGGCAAAATACTGATCATGTTTCAGCAGAGCTAAAACAAGTGTTATTTTACTGCACAAGTTTCCATAAGTTTCCGTAGCAAGAAGTGATACATGTTTTATAACAAACAATGCTGATGTAACAAAATCCAGCAAATCGATCGCTCTTAAATTTTAATCAAAATAAACTGTCAATGAAATATCCTTAAGAAAAAATTAAGTGTTGGTTATTAATCCCAATTTGGGAAAAACAAGTTGGCTACATAGTTTTACTGATGTTGTCAGATCAGAGCCTATACCCAACCCTCTGCAAAGGTGCAGTGAGAATACTTACAGAAAGCTCACTGTGTGTTTTCCTAAACCAAAGTGTTTCCTGTGCAGTATTTCTCATTACTGGTATCTTTAAAGTATTATATTATTTACAGCATTATGTACTAGAACAGAGGCCCAACTTAAATAAACATTTCAGTATTTATGTTCTTGAAGATATTTTATAAAAATAATCAAAACACATTCTTAGCTTTACAGCAGCTTTTCGTCTTTTAGCAGGGAAATATATATATATATATATATATATATATATATATTTGCACAGACATGTCTGGGAGCATTTATTTTTTCCAAAAGAAATAATGTCAGCAATGGTACAGTGATGGGAAATTTAATGACAGGTTTTGTAAATAGTATGGCTCAATCAAAAATATGTGCATTGTTGTAGTTACAGAAGAGCCTAGAAAAGGTTTTTAAAGGATGGTTATGGGGCTCTTTAATGGCATGCTGCAAAATCTGAAATGTGTTCTTCAAACAGAAGCAATCATTAAAGCTTTTAGAGCAAAGAAATGCCATGACAAGACTTGAGTCTTTGAAAGATTATTCCATCTAAATGATTGACATGTTGGAGAGGAAGGGAAACCAGTCTAGAGAAAGAACTTTCCAATGAACGACACCCTGAACCAGGGCTGAAGGAGTGAGATTTGGAAAATCGGTTTGAATATGAGACGGCAGTCTCCTTTATCAAGATTTTTTCTTTGGTTGAAGCCTTTTCTGCTCTACCCAGGTACAACTGTCTTCTCTTTGTTGCATCTCCACTGGATCTTCAGCTTACAGTCACGTGGAAGAGGAAGACAATGCTACTAACACTAATATCTCTGGCTTATCACATAGACATCTTGTTTCTTAGAAAATTCGACAATGTCTGAAATGTTCCTAATTGTTTTCTTACTGCTACTTGTTTCTTGGTCTCCATAGGTAATGGGAGTATAGAAAGTTCAACTCTACAGCATTAAACTGGAGAGTGAGTGGGAAAATAAGTTAAAGAAAAAAATGTCTTATAAACATATAGAAAGATGTTCAAAATATTAAGCATATTTTTAAAGTTCTCTTGTTCCTCATATATTCTATTGAGTGTAGAATGAGATATTTGGTAATACACCACGTTGGCCTGACTGCGAAGGAGAAGACATTCCAGTACACTATTGGTGGAAGCATTAGTTGGCATCAACCCTGTGGAGGGCAATTTGGCAATAAAATCAAAATTTTAAATTCACATTCTCACTGACCTAGCAATTAACTTCTGCATATACTCACACTTATGAAAAATTAATATATAAGAATTTCACACACCAGAAGGGCAACTATAATCTGCAGTATTATTAATGGAAGGGCTATTTGCCTGTATGATTGTTTTGTGCTATGTATAACTGCTAAGATACTGCAATTTATCACATAAAAAGTACAGGGATTCAATGCTGACCTAAAATTTAAAATAATTAACTCACTACAAAAATAATTTTAATTTTACATGTTAGCCCAAAGGAAATAAATTGATAGATGTTAAAAAATAAGTGATAGACTACATAAAGCCTGTTATGCCATTATCAATAAGTCTTCTGTATTAAAAAACTAAATAGCTTTTAACATCATTATGTAGGCTACCAAAATTGTATTGAGAAGAAAAAGATACCATATTATCTGTAAGATTACCTGTAACAAAACTTATTGATAACAGTTAATCCTGAGAATTGAAATTGGAAGACTATGTTAGTAGGAAGATTCAGCTTTCATTATATTCTTTTTGAGTAGTGATCTGAAAATTTGTTTTAGTGTATACATTTAAAATGCACAATATGATGTTTTGATGAACATGTGAAGATACTTCAAAGAATTCATGGAAGATGAAATTAGAAGATAAGCTTATTTTGATGCAAAAAAAAGTTTAGTGAAGTGATTAATATAGTTAAGCAAATTAACATATCTTTCATCTAATACAATTATTTTTCTTAATCTAGTATTTTGACAAATTCCCAGGACACAATACGATATCATTAATTGGAGTCCCTGTGTTCTACATTAGATCTGCAGACTTACTCATATTATATAACTACAACTTCTTTGAACCTTTTGATCTATATTTCCTCACTGGACATTCTTCACCTCACACCAAGTAACTACCATTTTACTCTCTGTTCACAGGTACTCCCATTTGTTTTAATACCCCACATACAACTGTAATCATGCTGTATTTTTATTTTTATGTCTGACTTATTTGACTTATAATGTTCTCTAGAGTCATCCACAATTTTGCAAATGGCAGGGTCTCCTTTTCTAAGGCTGAATATTTCTCTCATTTCTTTCCATTGTATCTTCTGTAATAGAAGAATACTCAGTAAACACTTATATAGATATGAAGGATATGCAAACTTAAAATGCCCCATGATTTATGAAATATAATAAAATGTGTTATTTTAAAATTCTTACTTCCAAAGTAGCCAAAAAATCTAAAGGAATATGTCTAAATATTATTTGTAGAAAACATATTTGTAAACTGTTGGCAAATTGAAATTAAATCATTTTATTTTTTCTCTAAAATCCAATGACTATTTATAATTCAAAATATTTGCTTCAATTAGTTTTAATGAGTTAGCTTTGCACATCATATTTGCAGAACAAGTGGCTTTCATAAGATCATTTATTCAAAATCAGTAAAACATCCCAAAAATGAGAGAAGAAAACAACAGAGGGAATTATTAATTTTAAGTTAATAACATCTATATCATTTTGCTATCACTTGAAATTCAAAAAGTAAAATGTGAAATATCCTCTTCTACTTCCAAATCAGATTCTGTGTTCTAAATAACTTTGTAAAAGATGTTGAAGGTCCTTTCTCAGACAAAATTAAATTAAATTAAAATAAAATGATCCAAAATAGGTAAGCATTTTAAATACATGCAAACTTTTGGGACTAATATAATCCCATACAAACCCTGCTTTATAAAAAACAAAAGGGGGGAATGTTAGGAAACTGGTGCAGTTTTAGCCAGGTGGCTGCATGGCCCACCTACCTGAGCCAGGCTCCACCCCCCATCCTAATGGGATTCACTGCTCCTGCTTCCCTGCCAGCCCTTGGGCGAAGTTTTAAAAGGGCCTGTCCTTGAACACAGTCTCTCTTGGCTCTGCTCTCCTCTCTGTTTCTCTCTCATACTCTCTTTCTCTCTTCTTCCTTCACCGCCCCTTCACTCCAGTCAGTAGGGTGTTCCCCAATAAACCCTTTCCCTTAAAAAAAAAAAAAAAAAAAACTAAAATCATGAAAAGAAAAATGTCATTATCAGCAAATATACATATATAGGATTCTTCCAAGAAAATATGTGATTGCTTGCATATTTGAAAAATCAGAGTGATCATTACTGCACAAAATTCAAATATTTTTCAACCTTAAAAATCCTTTTTTAAAGATTTTGTAAGCACCTATACATAAAAATATGAAGGAAATAATTTTGACTCCCAGATCTATATGTATCTCTTATTTCCCTCTGACAAACAAAACAAAACAAAACAAAACACACAAACAAAAACAATCCTATGAGGTGGTAGTATCATCTTTCTATGTGGAAAGAAACAAAGACACAAACATTATTGTTTGACTCAGGGAAGCACTTAGCAAAGTAGCTCAGTCAGGTTTACATCTGAGGCCAGGAAGCCCAGGGGATTTCCATGGACCTTGAATCCGGTCTCTTCTCTCCTTACCTACTTGGTGGAGTTCACACTAAACTCAACTGGCAACCCCTGGAATTCTGCTTCTTGCAGTCCTTCTCTTCAATGAACCTTGTAACACATACCCATAGAATCAGAGTTGATAAAGCCTCCAAAAGACTTTTGTGTTCATTGATTTTAATTCTCTTAACTGAGTGATTAATAATCTGGGGAGAAATATAACTCATTCAAGTCATATTTTGTGCAAGTACAACTAGGGAGTGGGGGCAAGAATGGAGTTGAGCATTACATTTAGGACTATCTAATCCTGCCATAATATATTATCTTGCATTGGAACCTTTGACTTATCTTTCAGAATATTGCAACCTCTTAATTTTGTAGAATTCTAACTTCTTTCTTCATATTTCATTTTTATTTTAAATAATTATTTATCTAACTGAGAGGCAGAGTTACAGGCAAAGGGAGAGATAGAGAGAGCAAGATCTTCTATCTGCTGGTTCACTCCCTGAAAGGCCGCAATGGCCAGAGCTGGTCCAATCTGAAGCCAGGGGTCTGGAGCTTCTTCTCAGTCTCCCACAAGGGTGCAGGGCCCCAGGCACCTGGACCATCTTCTACTGCTTTCCCAGGCCACAGCAGAGAGCTGGATCAGAAATGGAGCAGCCAGGACTTGAACTAGTGCCCATATGGGATGCTGGAGCTGCAGGCAGAGACTTAACCTACTATGCCACAGTGCTGGTGTCCACTCTTCACCTTTCTAAGTATGCTTTTTTTACATTAATTAGGTTTCCTACTTTCTTCTACGTATTTATCTCAAATCTGATTCTCTTCCCACCAAATGAAAAGCAGTTTCTGCCAATCTATTACTGATACTTCCTTCAAGTCTTAGTCCTTTTTTGTTTGGGAAATCAGTAAAATCCATTTCTACCATGACAATTTCTGATTCTCCCAAATCTTCAGAATGTGTGACCAATGCAGTTATATTTACTAGAATATTTTCCTGACTGAATAATTTTATACCTTTCCATTCTCAGAGATCAAACCTTCCAACTCATTGAGGTCTTAAAGGCAAGTGCTCCAAACAAATATCTGAGTAAATTTCTTGACTTCTGATCACATTTAGAGGAAACCATTTAAACATTCATTCTAAAGATCTGACCCAGTTAGGACAGCATTGTGCCTCATATAAACCAACAGAATGTTTTGATACATAATTTGAGCATATACATTAAAAAGATAATTGGGCTAAGATGAAAATTTCCCAGTAGATTTCACTTTTTGACATTTTGAACACTGTCATTGCTTATCTTCAATAGTAGAACTTTTGTTATATGTTATACAACTGGATAACAGGTATTAACCCCATTTTGCATGAAATGAAAGGGTAAGCATTCTGTTTAAAATTACTGAGCTGGGGATGGTGCTATGGCATAGTGGATTGAGTTGAGACCTGCAGTGCCCGCATCCAGTGTAGGTGCCTGTTACAGTTCCTGCTACTCCACTTCCGATCCAGCTCCCTGCTAATGTGCCTGGGAAGGTATAGGAAGGTGCAAGTCTTTGGGCTGCTGCACCCACATGGGAAACCTAGAAGAAGCCCCTGGCTTTGGTTTGGCCCAGTCCCAGCCACTGGGCCATTTGGGGAGTGAACCAGCAGATTGAAGATCTCTGTCTCTCCTGTCTCTGAAGCTCTTTCAAATAAATAGATAAATCTCTTTTTAAAAAATATTACTGAGCTAATAAGTTGTTGAGATAAAATCCTGAAAATTAAAAAAAAAAATCTAATTCCTGAAATTCAGACACCAAATCTCTAATCAATTGCTTGCTGTGTTAGATAAAAGAAGTAATCAAAATGATATATACTACCACTTTTGCTACTATTGGCACTATTGCTCTCTGAAAGGGGCCAGGTAAGCAGCTTCTTTAACTTAACAGTTATCACACCCCTATTAAAAACCAGTTTCACCAGGACCATTCAAATGCCATACTTAAGCAAAAGAAATCAAGTTTGCTTCCAACAAACCAGAGCAATTGTGTTTTTGTCACAGCACTTCAGTCACATTCATTTTACCTCAGATTCTGTTGTGTCACCAGAGACTGAATTTCTGTTAGCACTGTAATGAGATGGGGAAAACACAGCATTCATTTGAAGTGCTTAGGTGAATTTTAGAATCAAAGTTCCTTTAAAATAACTTAGACACTGGGAAGTAAATGCAGCAATTAGAGAACCAATGTCAGGATGAAATAGTTCAAGCTGGGAAGATTCAGTAGGAGAAAAATAATGACAGTCTCCAGGGGGAGGAATATTGAAAATTTTCATCATAACTCAGTGTAAGTCAATCACTCTAAATTTCATATTGCATTGCATTAACCCTGTGTGCTTACTTCCTTCACCATGCCATAGACACTTTTTACTTTTTCTTAACACTACAACTACCCACAGCAGATCATTTGGGTGAGGGAAGAAATGTCAAAATTGCTTAACAGCAAAATAAATTATTTTCCCATTACCAATTTAGTTTACATACTTTAGTCACATACTAACAAGACTAAAGAATGAGAAGCAAACCACAATTTTAAATGTTTCTAAATAGTTAATATAGTAAATTTTTAAAAATCTCACCTCATTTGTATTATTTAATATAAATCCAAGTAACCACTCTTTTGTACTGTTTTTTATTTTATTATTATTATTATTTTTAATTTGAGAGTTAGAGAGATTAGTTCTGTAGACAGGGTGGTGTGTGGGGGTGGGGGTGGGGAGAGAAGCGGAAAGAAAGAGATCTCCTATCATTTGGTTGTGAAACATAATTGAACAATTCAAAGGAAATTTTAGGAAAGTAAACACAAAAGAAAATAAAAATTGAAAGAATATTCAGGGTCATGTATTCATTAGACTTTGAAAATAGGTTTTATCTTTTCTGTCAGAGTTATTTACACATTTTGGCTATATACTTAGGGTACAAAAGGCTTTAGATATTAATATTTTAGTCCCAGTGTTTAATTTCATCTGTATCACAGACTTGTTCTGTCACCTTAAATATTTGGTACTTAAAGAGAAAATTGTTCTAAAATTTGAATTCATCTCTTGCATATACTCAAAAGAACACACACAAACTTCTGTTATAATCAGAAAATAAAAGTTTTAAAAGAAAGCATCTGTAAAAATGATGTTATATCAGAAAATTTTACAGTATTTAAATTGCCTTCCACTGATTTCACAATTTTGGGTTTTATGTTTTATCTTGTCATATGTCATTGAAGAATTTTTAGGGAATACATTCATCCTAAAGTAATTCATATCACATTATTGAAACTAAACACAACTGAACTTTGGTTCAAACATAATGATAACTAAATACTTTTGCAGACTCAAATTTACTGTCTATTCCTTTAACATTCAAACAATAAAACTGGAATTCATAATACAAGTTCTTATTTGATTTTTAAAACTCAGAAGTGTAGTGCATATTTCCTGTGATATATTTTCTGCTTTGTAAGCAAATTATCTAAAATAATTATTTCCGAAGTCTATGATTACAATTGTACCCAGATCCTGAAATAACTGAGTTTCTATTTCATCTAGTGCCCCATTAAACATTTCTTATGGAAAAAAAAAAAGTCTGTCAATTGGGGGAAAAAAGTATTAACAAAGGAAATGAATTTTCCATTAAATGCATATATTAGTTGTTTGCCATCTACTATGTGGTTGTGATAGTCCAGAAGATTCCCAGGTTCTTAACTGAAATTATCCATAGGTTCTCTTATTTGATTTAACTGTTGTGTACACACTAAGTTTATTGTGAAAAACTTCACATTTAGCAACTTAGTTCTTCATAGCTTGGTTAAATTATGTGAGTATAGCAGTTTATCCTGAGTTAATATAACTGGCTCATAAATTTTTTAATCTTAACAGATAACGTTTTACAAATAATCAGTGGCAGCAAAGAAATCACCAAGAGGTGCCCTTTAATCTTGACTTGAGGAGACAAAAATAACATTTTCACAGCAGAAAAAAATATAAATTATAAATGCTCTGAGCTGTAAATTTAAGAGAGCTGGGTTCTAATTCTACCTCTTCCTTTATTTGTAATGTTGAATATGTCAGTTTACCTCTTTATATCTTAATAATAAAAATGGTAGCTCTGTAAGTCTTTCAACTATAACTGATATTATTTTTTATCACTTTTTCTTATGTGACTCCACAATTTATTTACCATCACAACTTTGATAAATTTGTGTTAATTTTTAATGACATGGTTATTTTGGCATCAGAAACTTTCAATAATTCACATGATGTCTTTAGAATAATGGTACTGGAAGAGGTGGAAGAGTCTGATAAACTGAATTATGTACTTTAAGGTTTCAGTGCTATTAGAAATGTAAAACTTAGACAAATTAATTTGTAACTAGAAATTGTTTTATTTTTTGTTGTATGTGAGATGAGATTGAGATAGTCTATATCTTTAAAAATATGAAGAGTTGAGCTATAGCTCAATAGAAAAAAACAAGACAAAACACAAAAACCTCACTTAGGTAACACATGATACTTTTCATAATGCTTCTGGAAATATTCGGGAGCACTTGAATCTGTTCAGGTGTCCAGGAAATTATCTAATATTTAATATAATGAAACGCTATTTCAATAAAAATTTCTAGAAAACAATAATACCTTTTTAAAATTCATACTGTCACTCACATATATCTTCCCATAAGTAATCATTTTAATCACCACAAATTTTTTTCTGGTTCTGTAATTTTAAAGCCTGAGGACCAATAACACCTCTCAGCAAAGACTACATCATTGTAAGTAAATTTTTACTTGACACTAAAATTAAAGTACCCACGTGCATTAAAACACTGGTTCTAAACTTCAACTATTCCTCTTATCTGGTTTAATTTCTGGAAAGTTCCTGCTTAACTAATACTTTCAAATATGAAATTAAATATTTAAGAAAAACATTAAATGATACACTTAAAAGTAAATTTCTCATGAAATATTCAATTTCATTACTGTTATTTCATAAATGCAGACTCTTGCAAATAGTGATACATTAGAAGACCTATTTATCGCTCAGATGCATTGTTAGATATTATTATCCCATATTAGTTCTCTGAAGAAGAACTCAGGTTTTTTGTTTTTTTTTGTTTGTTTGTTTTTTTGCCCTCTGGTGAATGCTTCTGCCAGTGTAACAACTCTCAAAAGCAAGAGAACTTCATTCAATCTACCTTTCATCACTTGTGTGATCATAGTCATTATCGGGTGGTAATGGATGATGAGATGTTCTCCTTCCCGAGTATTTAACATGTATAAGAATGACACAGAAAAGATTCCCAACCCTCATAAAAGTTTACATAGATATTTATACTTGGTTTAATGATCAGGAACAAGATTTGATCACTCAGATTAAATGAAACGCTTTCATCTTTTTCCTTGTCCCAAATGCAATTGCTTTAAAATTTGGATATATTCGCATTTGCTACATTAAACTTTCAGACATGCCCTTTTTCTAATAAACATAGCATCTATAATGCTGTAATTGGTGAAAAGCACATACAATTACATGGCTCCTTCCTTTCTAGCAAGATCTCAAATTTTGGGTCTTTGCAATTTGAGATGTTAACTACTTGGAACCATGACTGGCACAGACGTTATATGGGAGTCATGTCAGATCTGTTGAAAGCCATTTGTGAGAAAATAAATAGAGGTGGTAGCCACAGGATATCAGTTTCTTTAGGTCATCATAAATTATTAATATGACACTGAGTAAAATAGGGAAAAATGTCAAGTTTTATATTTATGTGGTCAAATTCATGCAACGAAGCACTTTTTGGAACTGTCTCACAAAAACAGTGATCAAAAGGAACTCAAGCTTAAGGAACACTTCAGAAAAGAAGATGACTGTGATCTCTAAAGATTAAATCTAGGGGCCAATGTTGTGTCAATGCAGGCAACGCAGCCACCTGTGACACCAACATCCAACATGGAAGCTATTTCATGTCCCTGGTGCTCCACTTCCAATCCAGCTTCCTGCTAACAACCTGGGGAAAGTAGCAGAAGACGGCCCAAGGACCCCTGAATCTATATGGGAGACCAGGATGACACTCCTGGCTCCTGGTTCCAGTCTGGTCCATCCATGGTCATTGCAGCCATCTGGGGAGAGGACAAGCAGATAGAGGATCTCTCCCTATTGTCTCTTCCTCTCCCTCTGTAATTCTAACTTTCAAAACAAATTTATTTTTAAATCTTGCACTAATACATTTTAGATGAAGAAAAAGTAGGTTTTATGGCTTTAACTTCTATAAAACAGGTATTTTTTTTTTATTTTTCAAATTTACTATATAGCCTTTTTGGAGAGGTTCATTTCCTTGCATTAGAGACAAGAGGAGTCTCCCTACTTTGAGTAGCTTTTAAGTCTCACAGACTGATGTATAAGAAGGCTATAATATCAAACATGGACACATAGAACTCTGGAATGAAATTAAAGGTGAGTATTTTAGTTATGGGGGTTGATATGGATGGAAATGCACTCCATTTAGCTTATATATCTATTTCTAATAGGTAAAGAATAACTCAAGTTGTATCAATATGGTATGTCATGGGATTTAATTTGTTAACGAAAAATAACTGATAAAATAATTTAATTATTAAAAATTCTTTTAAAAGTATATCTATGCATATATACATGATAAAGCTATTTAAATTTTTTTTCACATAGCCACCATATTGAAGCACTGCAATTTGTTGTATTGAATCCCAATGAAAAAGATTAATTTAAAAACCTGCTCAAGAGTCTTGGAAAAAAAAAACCTGATAATATTTATGAGAACCATTCTAACAGTATACCCTTGAATGTCCAAAATCATAAAATGGCGGAACACAATTGAAAGGAGATGGGTAGGGCAGGAGATAGGACATTGTTCATAATAGTTTTTATTCCTAAATGCTAAGAGTAAGGGGTTTTATATAGTTCATTACTTTTTAAAATGTGCCTGCATCTAATGTAGAGTTATTGATCAAAAATGTTCAGAAAATAGAATTCTGCAGCGATCTACTGCTTTGAGCTTCCGACTAGTCTCTTTCCTGCTATAAAGTGCTAAGAAGTTCATGCAACATATTAGCACAGCCTTCTAACACTAATCCACAAAAATATCATGTCAGAAACACACAACTCTCTTATTTAATGCTTATATCTTCAGCAACAAAAGAGAGATGAATAATTCTAAGGGGCTGAAATTAGAATTTCCAGAGACTAAATAACATAAATATATGGATCTATTTAAATCAAGAGAAATAAACTTCCATATGCACATGATCATTAAAGATTAGTTAATCAAAATATGTGTGGCACCATCAATTCAACAAATCATGATAATTAAAATTTTTCAGCCTCATAAGACTCTAGATTAGTTTTTGATGAGGGAGGGGGGGAGGGATTCACAAGACTGCTATAAAACTTTATTTTAGCCAAGCAAACTTATATAGGGTCGAATCATCTTTATACTGCTTATTCAGTAAGATGAATTTTCATCACCTTCATTTTAATCAAAAATATACCTTCTGTTTTGTCTAGAGTAAGACAAACTCCAACAAACCCTGGCTAGCTTAAGGTCCTCCTCCCTTCTTCATCTGGAGAGCCCTCTGCCCTGCACTGACACCCTCTGGTCCTTGCTGCTAAGTCAGTTTTGAAAGCACACCACTTTCACCTCTGTCTTAAAGGCAATGAAGGTTTCCTAAACTCTCAAGAAAAAAAGAAGTTTAAAGAAATAGATATTCACGAAACTCGACACATTTCTAATAGTCATATAAAATGAAGCAAATTTTCACAAGCAATACTTTTGAATTATTCTCATCGTGTAACGAATCCAATTAGATGTTCCTTATTTAAGTTGATGTCTCTAACTGAATAGTCCCATGACTCTTAGGTTCCAGGTCATCTAATCGCTGAAGTGCTGCTCACCCTTGGGAATGTGCAGGTATCTCACCCATCTTTTTAAAAGTTCGACAACTGTAGCTTTTCAGATGTGTTTCTGAAAGTACTCTGGTGTGTTTGTACATACTGGCATTCAGTTAACATATTGTGGTAATGTCTTTTTCCTAACTTTCAATAATTCTAATATTTTATTTAGTTATCTATAAAATCAAAGAGAAATTTAAATTAGCAATTTTATTTTTCCATTCCTCACTTTTCAGAAGTTTAAAGTAAGAACAAGTTAAGGGTTCCACTAATCCCTGCCAAAAAATGTTGGTACTTATACTGTAATCAACATCTCACTTTCTATTTTCAAAGATGTTTCAATACTATCTTCTTACTTTCAGGATAAGTTCCTTTCAAATTTTTTTATACAACATTTTATCTCTTAAACTTTTAACTATGAATTTATTCTTGGTTTCCTTAACTATACTTAGTTGGCTGCAAATGACATCCTTTTTTAAAAAAATAAATAAATAACTCCTTTTCTTTGACTATCCTTACATAGTCATATTGATTTTTCTGTTTGAGTCACAGCAAATATATGTTGGTCAAATTTTTAACTCAATATACTTGTCCACACAGAATTTATAATTTACACATGAAATAAAATATATATGTAAAAGAACCATGTGTGAGTTGCTCAGAAGTGACTACAGGCACTTAACAAATAATGACCTAATCATTACTAATTATTTCACACATAAGGTCACAATATTAATCATGTTGAACTCCTTTAGGCTCATTGTGATGTTCATAAGTACATCTGTAGTTCTGTTGCAATTCAATAGTAAGCCATTACACTTCCACTAATTTTTAAATGTGGGTCACTATTATTGGTCTGTATTTTTTTAATGCTGGTATTCCAACAAACAGCTACCTCTTTCTCCCTTATTTCCACAGGTAAAATTGAGAACTGAAGTAGAAGAATGGGTCCTCTCTATGATTTTCTCTCTTGAATTAACAAACAAATTAAATGAATGCAGGTAAAATGTTATACACACAGAGTTTAAAAGTTTCTTACTTCTAAATCTGAATTTAAGTTACCACATTAGATTTATTTACCATACTGCAGAGGTAATACAATTTAAAATGAAATAACCCTAAAAGATGTAGGTTAGCCTTCTGCATTCCAAAATGAAATGAGTTACCATGACTTAAAAATTCCCAGATTGTCAAAGTAATTCAGCTCATTGCACATCTTCTTCATTTATGTGTAAGTTATTATTCTTCCCATTTGTTCTAATAACATTAAGGATGTCTGACCTTAGTCTTACATTTCCTTTTGAATCCATCACATTCCTATAAAACATTTAGAAACAAAACAGCGTAAAGCAAGGTACTGTTTTTCTGTCTCCCGAACTTTGTAGAACTCCACTTACAGAGCATCCCCGCTGAATTTTCACAAGTTACTGCACTGCCGGATGCCCAGGTAGCTGGTCTCTATTCTCCAAGACAAACTGCTCAGTCACCAGACACACAGTGGGTACCTGAGACCAACATCTTCTGTTTCTGAACATTTAGTTTCTTTGGTAGGAACACGCTTCTCCTATCCGGGCATTCTATCTGCTTCCCATTTACTTGAATGAACTGCTTACCCTTCTTTTAGGTGGGATTAGGTGACACGCAAATAGGTTATATTTACTCTGGCTTCAACTTTTCAACATAAAATCCCAGCAGACACAAATAGCACGTATTTTTTTTTTGTACACACACGCACACACGCGCGCGCGCTTCATCTTACAGTTTTTACATTCTGCCAACACAGCCGGAAAGGATGGCTCTGCAGAGGGGAGTGTGTCAGACATCCTAAGTGGCTGGGAGACGGAGAGCACAATCCTAGAAAAAAGCAGTCACTGGCGAAGGAATGTCAGCCACTTACCAATGAGATGCCAGCCTCCCCTGTCCTTCCTCTCCGACTCTCAGTCCCTGGCTCGCATCCTCCTGCCCGTCGGCACAGTTCCGAGAGCGCGGCTCCCGGGGTCCTCCTCAGCCTGTGGCGGAAGAGAATTGCGGAGTGTTTAATCATTCAGAGGGAATCCTCCAGCTTGCCCTGCCTCTCCCAGAAGAGGGGGCCCAGGTAACGCATCGTTTCCGCCCCGAGCTTTAACGGCACTTTGGCGGCCGCCTCCTCGCAGTTGGGCTCCCCCACTCCGGACTTGGTTATATGGGGAAGCAGGTGCGGCGCCTCCTCCGGCGGGTGCGTTCGGGGCTCGAGCGTTCTCCGCCAATGCGTCCGCGCGCCCCGCGCCCCGCGCCTCTGACTGGCTGTGTCCTCGCCCAGCGCTGCCTCGCCCCTCCCCGCGCCCCGCGCCTCCCTGCCGCTCGCCGCCCAGCTCCAGTTAGCAGCTCCCCCGGCTTTTCCAAAGCACTGTGTGCCGCCCGAAGGGTGCCCTGCTCAGCCGGCGTTCCCCTTCCCGCCTGAGTACCGAGGGCCCGGCCCCTCTCCCCGGCGTCTGGGCTCGCCACCTCTCGGTATTTAACGGGCACAGGCTACAAAGCGTTTGCCGAGGCGCGGGCTCCAGGCTGCCCCGGGAGCTCGCAGCCCGAGTGGCCCCGGCTCCAGCTCCTTCCTGCCGCCGCCGCTCCCCTCCCTCCTGGCTCCCTCTCGGAGTCTCCGGCTTCCCCCGCGGACGGCGGCGGCTCGCCCAGGTGGGCTGGAGAGCGGACTTTGGCACTTTGCAGAAATGTTCTCAGGTTCTGACTGTGAAGCGCTTCCCTTTTGTTTACGCACTTGCGAGTTTGAGCTCAGGACTAAGAGGCGCCGACCGTATTCATTTCTCTCGGGTGTTATGTTTGGTTCCTGTCAGTTCTTAAAAAGCCGAGGGAAGAGTCGGCTTAGTGTCACACAGCAGCCCCTCTCTTTCCCTGAATTTTTATATCACAGAGGCTGTACTGTAGCACAGGTAGTAAATCCACAGTGTGGCAGCTTTAGTGCCATTGTTCTGCCAGTCCTCCCGCTACTTTCTTCGCCTTTCTGTCTTTTGAGTCACTCTCCAATTCCCTCGATTCCTCTGACGGTGCTGGAGTGTTGGTTAAGTAAATTATATTGCATTTCCTTTGCGATCTGTTTCTATGGGGAATGTGGTTCGCACCTGCATTGAACGGGAAGGAAATCCCACGTACTGCTTCTCCGTTTGTGTGTCTGCATGCAACTGTGTGGGAGTCTCGGAGCACCCCTGACGCCCGGTGTCCATTTCCCAGGTGGGCCGGACCGTGCACTGACGCCCAGGACCCTTGAATCCCCCAGCGCGGGGTCTGACTGGCACTAATTGGCGAGGAGAGTATGGTGCCATGCAGCCTGTAGCTGGAAGCCGTCTACCGCTAGCTCTGTGTTCCTTCGCTCACATCTCTTCTGGTAATTAAAATTGGTCTTTTTCCTGTCTCTTGGCTGCTTCTCATTCATCCACGGATGTTGTGCAAACACCCAGTCTGCTTTTAATGGCTACCCTCAGGATCTAGCTGATTTCTTGTTCCATCGCGAAGACAAATGTCTGTGTTCGCATTTAATGCTTCTCTACCCTTCCATACTTTTTATTTTCTTGTTCCCGCTTTGCAGTAATTAGGTTATTTTCTTTATGTGCTAACTGAGGGATTGGTGTGGAGATTCCACTTCTCTGGGCTTTTTTCTCTGCTTCACTGGCTCTACTCCTGCGTCAGGCAGTTGGTTCACAGAGAGAATCACCATGGCTTTTATAACCTCTTCAAATATATCACACGATAGACTCACAGTCTAAGCTTTAAAGCATTCCTTATTGTGCAATGAGGTTTTTCCTTGAAAGGTTTATCATTATCAATCACCTGTAGTCTTAAGGCAAGGTACAGAAGGTGAACTCACTGATGGTTTTCATCCTTTCCTGAAACACCTATTATTCCACACGACTGGATCATTTTGACTTTGGGGGTCATTACATTAGATATTTTTACAGATTTCTTTCAACCAAGTTTATTCTGCTACACATATAAGTTGGTCAATCGAAATTTATTTAATTTAAAAATTAGTAAACAAAAACTAGATCAATGAAATCAAGATAAAGGGTAAAGAGGTAAGATGCAGTCGAGAATGAGATTTATACTGGAAACTTCATTGACCTTTGGTTAGAAATGGCCCAAAGTTTAGCTTTAAGGTGTTAGAAGCCAGCATAGAGGAGGAAACACTATCAGTCATGTGATTGATGACTCCCTCTCACAATGAACATGGATGATGCAGATGGATTCAAACTGTCCCCTTTGTAAATCAGAGAATTCAAAGGTTTATGATGTTCTGACTTTCTAAAGGGGAGTGATATTATCACAAGAATAGGTGTGAACATATGTTGAAACAAGTAGATAATTTAGTAGCATTTCTCCTTTTGAAGTGTTCCAATAATTTAGATGGAGAGAAAGGAGAGGTTGAATCTGTTGAGTTAGGAAGAGTATGATCCATTTCTATCAATTTAAATTTAGATTTAACTTCAAGTCATTATTTGAGGGTACTAGGTTACCTGGCTAACTTTCATGAGAACCAAGACAAAATAACTTTTTATTTGTATTTCTTCTATAACTTACAATGGTTCATTTCATAATAGTACTCAATTATAAATCACATATTAATATATATGTATATAATAGACAATACTAGTTTATCTGATCCATCTCTCTGAAAAATGGAGTATTATGTTATTAGGGAGTTTATTTTATGCCATATATTTTTTAAAAGTTGTTTTAGGAAAGTTGGGGTTAAATGGATCAGGTACACTTTTGTATCCTATCACATTCACAGTGTTCAGGTATAGACAGGTCAATGGCAGAAGTTAGGGAAACAGCAGAGGTTAATGTAAGCAAAAAAACTATGGCAAAATAGAACCAAAAAACTCCTTGTAGGAGTTCAGCCAAAAATAAATAAACTAAAGTATGTTTTCCAAGAACCTATCAAATCTTTTCACATGTGATAACTAACTGTTCTATTATTGTCATGTGAAAATGAGATCATTGTCTTAAGATTGTCTTTAAAGGAAATAAAACTGCTCATGTGTCAGAGAATTCCAACACTGTTTATTTAATAAAACATCACTAAAAGTTCACTTTGGGGTGGGCGTTGTGGCATAGCGGGGTCAGCTGCCACTCCGAATGCTCAGGTCGAATCTCGGAGTGCCTCAGATGGAATCCTGCCCCTGCTTCCTATTGAGTTTCCTCCTGACTCGCACCCTGGGAGGCAGCAGGTGGTATCTTAAGTACTCTGGGCCTTGTTACACATATGGAGACCCAGATGTGGTTCCTGCTTCCTGGATTCAGTCTGATCCAGCCCTGGCTGTACCAGGTGTTTGAAGAGTGAAGTGCAGGGTGGACCATCTCTCTCTCTCTCTGTCTCTCATTCTCTCTCTTCCTCCCTCTCTTTTTCTCTCTGTTATGCTTTTCAAACAAATAAAAATAAAGTGTTTAAAAGGGATCATGGGCTTCTATTTGATAACATAAGTGACATCTTGGAATTAACCAGCTCATTCTCTACATTGATGAAATATCATTTGTATACTGAATGGACCAAAAATATTTTTTTATGAATGAGGTGAGTTGTTTTATTGGGTCATTTTCTCCATGCTGTGGTTACAATACCTCAACCTAGCTGTCCTGTTGCTTATCTGATCTTGTTGTCTAGCCATCTTTGTGTAAATGTCTTAATCTCTTTATCTCCCAGTCCCCAGTGGGCAAGCAGGCAGATGCAGCACATCTGTAACAGCTGAGTTACCTCTAAGCTTTCGTCTTATTTGTGTTACAGATTTTTTTAAGTCATGCCCTCCTTTCCATCTATTTGACTCATATGAGATTCTATTTAATGAATTGTAACTATTATTATATCCCACCAAACTGTAGCATAAAATGTAGGGAAATGAAGAGCAACATTCAATTAAAATGTAGATCAATCATCTTTCTTATATCACCTGTTTTGCCTATTGGAGCTATTTTTTGACACTTGCATTTTCTTTTGTGATATATTGCTCATCTATGTTATATTTTGTAAAGAATGATAGATATGAAAGTACTCAGATAAAAAATAAAATTAAGGAAATAAAATCTTCCTTTGTAAGTGTTTACAGGCATTTCTTCTAAATATAACATATATCACGAAGAACCAAAAGTAAACTTTTACTTGAATTATGCAAAATATGATTTTTTTTGTTTTTCTCAGATTATCAGCCTCAATACCTATATCATAGCTGTTTTGTGAAAGCAAAAATAAACATAAATTAATCAGACTTAAATGTACTGACTTAATTTAACAGCTGCTTCAGTAAACAACACACAAAAAAATTGATTACTATTATATGTGTCTTGATAAAATCTACAACCAGAACCATAAAAGGTGTGATAGAAGATCTCTAACCTCAGTGTTCTGGGGGGTCCCAGAATCAACTTAGCTTACAAACTGCAGAGGAATCTGAGATCCATGTTGACCCTACATGACATCTTGGTCAAACAAAAATATTCTTCCTTGGGAAAGAACAAAAGACACTGGCAGTTAAATGAACTTACCTTTCTAAAACATAGGACAGAAATCTTCCCAATTTAAAAGTTTATGTTTTTTATCCAGTAACTTCCTATAGATAAGCATTTATACTTTTTCCTGGTACCTTAGTCTCAGGATGGCTACCAGTTTTAATCCACTCACTTTTACAGATGTCTAATTATGTTTTATTGAGCATTCTCACACCCTTTTTTTCTCTCCATAAAGGAAGAAAAGCTAGGATCTATCCATTCATGATGACATATTTCTCCCATAGTCCACCCCCATTCCCAACCTAGTATGACAGCCTGTGATGGGTTCTGACCCTCAGTGTAACTTGTTTTGTCTGATTTTGAGACATTGTCATATATGTGGTGCTTCTGGGTCCTTTCAATGTTCCTTTCTCTCAAGTCTCTTAGACACAATAACTTGGGCTCTAAGTCCATGAAAAAAAAAAACCTTAAAAAATTACTATCAGATACTATACCCATCTTTATATACCACCCACTGCAGAACTTATCTATATCTTGACTAATATTATTTCTAACTCATATTCATAATTCAGCTTAAGAATTTTAGGTAGGTTTTTATGTGTAGAATTAGAATGTATGCCTCCTGTGGGCCAGGAAATATCCCACACATTCTGATGCACTGTATACTTTTTGGCCGAATAGTGTACATACTGGAAGTCTGGTGTGTTTGTATGAGACTCACTCCAAGAGACTACTACAAAGCAGAAGTACAACACTTTTCATCACCTGTTTTTTGCACACCAGTATGCCTGTACTTAACCATGGGTACCACTAGATGGCAATCATGTTCTAATTAGCAATGGCCATTGAAGTTCTGGCCTAGGGAACTTGAATTTTTTTTTTTTTTTTTAGGGAACTAAGAGGAACCCCAAATTAATGACTCAGATCATAGTAAGAGTTCTATAAATGCTATTACAAACAGCATTTAATAAATATCTTGACAAAATCTAAAATATCGGAATGTTTAATAGGCAATATTGCATGTCACAGTATCGCAAAAGCTATTAACATTTGTTGAGGGCTAACTATACCCTAGGCATTTAAGTAGTCATATTTCAGGGGAGCTGTCTCAGTTATCAACTTATAATCTAACTGGAACTCCAAAGTCTACTGCCTTTACTTTAGTGTTCACTAAGCCAATCTTCATTTTGATTAGAATAAAACAATTAGATCATAATAAGTCTTTTAAATTAAATGCAAACCAACCAAATGCATACAGGATCCAGTAAATGAAAAATAATTTTAACACAGGTGCATAACAAGATAAAATATCATATCAAATGTATTAGTTGGCAGTTTGTGGTATTTTTCATATACTCTCAGACATGTGTGATTTACTTAACATTTGTTAGGCATGTACTACCACTTTAAGTGCTGTACATAGATGAATAGATTTAAATGGAAGATTTTAGCAAAGCTTGATTTTTCTCATATACTTCAAATAGTTAAACACTTTTAGGTTCTCTTTAATATTTTATCTGATTTATAATTAATCTTATTTAGAATGCTAATTGGCATTATAATTGACATTATAATCTTATTCAGAATATTAATTGGCCAATGATTTTGAAGAAAAAAAAACACTGTTCTAATAATAAGTGCTACATTGTTAAATGTTGGTATATCAAATGTATTTGTCATCAATGTTATTTATGTCTATTCTCTTTATGTGTTAAGAGAATAATTTTCCTTTTACCATGTCAGGTTCAGCCTCATACCTAGATATCGGACTATGTTCTTTCCACCTGAACCACTATGAAGCATTGCATATGGTGACTGGTAATGATGATGGGATCAGGACTCAGCTGGCAATTGTTTTGATGATGCAGGAGGCTCCTTCTGGAACAGCTACCCTGGCTTAGCCTGCTGACAATGGTAAAAACTTGCTTTGTGTCTGTGAAATTTCAAGATATAATTTATAAGCTATGTAAGTATAGATACAACACCAATATTTTATGCTTAAAAAGCAGCTTGCTTTTAAGGATCCTGAGCCCCGTTAATGTGGCAACCAAATTAATCAATATGTTCTAAGTACATGACTCTTCTCATTATTTCCTGCTACACAAACTTTATATAAAAGGAAGGACTGTGAACCGGGTTTCCCTGCAGCTGCTGCTGAGATGCTCCTAGTGAGATGAAAATAAATTACTTCAGGTGCCCAAGTACAATATACTGCAATTCTATTATCAAATGTTAATTGATTATTAATTATCAGCTCTCAAGGGCCTGACAGGCTTCTTGGTGTGAAGAGAAAACAAGCTATGTTGGGCAGTCCCAAGGAAAGCCAAAAGGCTTAGCAAGGTGGCATTGTGTTGGCTCAGAGTTTGTGTTCAATGATGCTTGCTAATGAGGGAGCAGGTACTGATAAGAATCCAGCAGCAGAAGAAATCATAGCAGAACCCACAAGAAAACAATATGAAGGCAGGAAAAAAAATGACAGAGTTTGCTGAAAAACGACAGCAGTGGGTGTTGTATAGTCTCAGTGAGCCTTAGGACAATACAATCAACAGTGACAAGCCCTGAAGGGTAGGAAACATGGTTGTTGTATAGTGGAAATCAGCACAATTAATGTGTAATGAGCTACTTGAAAAAGTACATGGACATGGAATGAAAGATTTATTTCTGTGCCAGGGATTTTCAAATCCATGCATCTATGAGGTCTTCAAAATTTCATGGAAGATACTTATTAGGAAATAACTATGCATGGATTTCAAATTTCTTGGCAGCAAAATAAACTTCTCTGGTATTCCATTTTCCCATAGCTGCTTTGAACTACTCTGTATCAGTACTAGTTAACACTGTGTATTTGACTAGAAGAAATGTGAAAGTAGTAACAGAAAAAGTCATTAAACTTTCTACTTTTAAAGGAACCATGGGGGTGGGGGAGCTTCAATTTTCTGGCCAGAGAACGACTGATTTCCTCATAGGGGCAAAAAGAACTCTGTGACCAGATCCAAGAGGATTCATGGGGAGGACTGAAGCATCATCTCTAGTCTTCACTTCAGGCAGAATCTTGCCTTCCTAGGTGTACTTTTCCTGGTGCTTCCCGCTGGTCATATCCTCCTTAGCGAAGCACAGCCCACATGAGCTAACTCCCAGGTGAGCAAGCTGCTGCCGTCCCTCCCTGTCCACATCCCAAAAGGAACTGCGACTTTCTTCTTTCTTTTCCTCTGTTTTTCATCTGACCTGAAGTAGATCCAACTGGTCAGCTTATTTTTTTTATTTTTTATTTATTTGAAAGACAGAGTTACAGAAGAGGCAGAGAGAGAGAGAGAGAGAGAGAGAGAGAGAGAGAGAAAGAGAGAGGTCTTCCATCCACTGGTTCATTCCCCAGATGGCCGCAACGGCCAGAGCTGCGCCAATCCACAGCCTGGAGCCAGGAGCTTGTTCCGGGTCTCCCAAGCAGGTGCTTGGGCCATCTTCTACTGCTATCCCAAGCCATAGCAGAGAGCTGGATTGGAAGAAGAGCAGCCGGGACTAGAACCGGTGCCCATATGGGATGCCAGCGCTTCAGGCCGGGGCTTTAATCCGCTGCGCCACAACGCTAGCTCCTCAGCTTATTTTCATAGCATGCTGATACCGAGCAAATTATGTTGGTACTCCAGGCTTCACTAACTTTTGACTGCAGATTGTGCACACAAATATTTTATAAATGAAAGCACATAGACCATTCATTTTTTAATGGAGAAAAAAGTCAACAAGGCCTAAAATAGATGATACTCTTTCTGGCATTACAGTTGAACTTGCCTCAGTGGGGTTACTGCCTTTCTTATAGAGGACAAAACTAGTTTAGTAGAGATAGCAAGTACATCAACCTTGACTTTTTCTATGTACCTAAATTTGAAGTTATGTGTTTATTAAAGGTACACAAATTGATATTTTGATTTATATGTATTTACATATATAAGTGGTTACTAAAATATAAGTGATTACTCTCCAGAACCTTCCACATTTACCTTGCATGCTAAGTCTACCTCAAATTTACTCTGTTACCAAATTTCCAATACACAATGTCATATTATTAGTACTCAAGCTATACATTAGTTTTGTTACTGCACTTATTCATCACACATAATTACAAGTTTGACCTACTTCTCTCCAATTCTTTCAACTTACCTGCTCCTCGTAACTATTCTTCTACTATATTTCTGTTTATTTGAACTTTCTAAATTTATTTTTTTTACTTTTATTTAGTTTATTCATTTGAAAGAAAGAGAGACACAGGCAGCGATCTTATGTCTACTGGTTTACTCCCCAAATGCCTGCAAAAGCCTGTGATGGGCCAGGATGAATTCAGGAACAAGAAATTCAATCTAGGTCTCCCATGTGGGTGCCGGAAAACCAGCAATTTGATCCGTCACCTGCTGCTTCCCAGGGTGCTCATAAGCAAGATACTAGCACCAGGAGCAGAGCTGGGACTGAAACCCAGGCACTCTCACAAGGGGTGCAAGAATCCCCAGGAGTGTCTTGACTGCTATGCCATATGCCTGCCCTATTTTTTGTCAACATTCCACACAAAAATGAAATTATGCAATGTTTTTCTTTTTCTGCTTGGTTTATTAGATTAATATTATGTTCTCTTTTTTCTTTCATTATAAAGCAATATGAAGATTACATTTCATAAAATGAAATTTCCAAATAAATATCTACCCTCATATAAAAATGAACACAAAATCTTAAATTTATTGTTACATTTTAAAGCAATTTGAATTTTAGCCAAAATAAAATTTTCAATTTTGAAGACTTCTTAACTTCTAATTTACAACTAGTTAACAAATTAAAATAGCAGAAAAGAGGGCTGTTTCAACTGTTGCTAAAATTGTCTTTTACATAAGTAAATATTTCTTCCTCTTCTTTCCTCTCTGGTACTTATTTTGTATGTTAAGTGTTATTGAATGTCATTCAATTATTGTATTTAATGAAAGACTTCTGAAGTGAGTTTTTCTTTTACTGCTTTCTAATCTGAGCTTCTTTGTGCCACTGCTTCACTGATTGGCACAGTATAAAAATTAAAATTCTTTTTACATGACAGATTAATTTGACAATCAATACAGATCACTGTTTTTTAAAATACCATCTTCTTAAAATAATCATTTTCACTACCAATTCTATGACATTGTGTCGCATACCGAGATACACTATCTTCACTTTAAAGGAATTTATAGTCCAAACACGTCAATTCAATGTCCAAAGCGTTTCAACAGAAATGCTTTCAGGATGCTATATGATCCCAGGAAGGACAAGTCACTCCTCACCATACATAGAAATGAATGCTTCACTGAGGACATACTTTGAACTGGCTGTGAAACATGGTAGGATAATTGGGTAGAGGTGATTAAAAAATAGATACATCTGAGCTTGTATCTATATTGATGTCTAAACTGTATTTGTGTCAATATATGTATATTTTCCCAGGTTACAGGAGCATACTGTGCTGTCTCAAATTCATATGTTAAGGAAAGTTAGAATTAGTGAATATAGGTAGAGGCCAAAGCTCCTAGAAAGAGCTTGAATAGAATAGAAGTTGAATAAAGAAGGGATTTCTACTCATCTCATAGCTGGAAGAATTGGATCATTGCAACATTTAGTCAGAGGGAAATAATTCTATAGATCAATAGGCCTGAAGCAGAAAATCCAGGGAGCTATTATAAGATTCAGTCATAGATCATACAAGAATAATTACGAATATGGCAAGTAGTAGAGTACAAAGTCTGTTAGGATGAGGAGTCAGGATAAGTTGGGCATGACCTGCATGGGTGGAGAATGACAATGAAGAGTCACTTTGCAATGCTTCTGAGACAGAGGTCGGGGTGAAAATGGTGCACAATGTGAACAAGGACACTTTAAAAGCACAGAGCTTAACTTTCACTGCTGTTTACAGACAGCAAAAAAATAAAATAAAATAAAATAAATTATGTTTCGTGAAACCAATTGTGCTGCCTGGAAAAAAAGTAGAACTTCTTTTGCTCAAAAGCAATGGGCTTCACTGAGATAGAGACTACATATCTGGGGGTAGATGATAAGTTCAGTTGTGCAGTACTTCCAGCAGCTGTGTGAATAATATTGGGTACCATGACTCAGTGACAGAGATGTTGTTCTGAAGGTAATCAGGCAAAGTTGGTAGCTTACATGAAGAGCCTGTGGGATTTTCCTTTTCATGGTGATGGTATGAGAAGAAACCAGAGTCAGACGGAACCTTGAGGAAGAACACATTTTAGAGTTCAAGAAATACAAGACAAGTGATGGACACTCAGAAACAAGATTTTGTAGGAAGGAGAACCATGCAAAAGAATGTTAAGGGGCTAGAGCTGTGCTATAGTAGGATTAGATTCTGTCTGTGGCACCGGTTTCCCCTGTGGGCGCTGGTTCAATTCCTGGCTGCTCCACTTTCAATCCAGCTCCCTGCTAATGGCCTGCAAAATCAGTGAAGAAATCCCACTGGATTTCTGGAACCTTGCACCAACACAAGAGATCCAGAAGAAGCTCCTAGCTCCTGGCTTTGGATCAGCCCTGCTCCGGCCATTGCAGCCACTTGGGGAGTGAAGCAGCAGGTGGAATACCTTTCTCTCTCCCTCTGTCTACACCTCTGCCTCTCAAATAAATAAATAAATAATTAAAAAAATATGTCAATAAATCCAGAGCAAGAGAGAATTTCAAGGAAAGCAAGCACAAAAGTGTCAAATTCAAAGAAGTTAAAAGAGATAAGAATGGAAATGTGATTTTTGACTTGTCAGGAGTTTGGAAGTATAAACAACTGTATTTCAGTTCTACAACATGCTTCCAAAGTCATGAATGTTTAAAAAAAATCATTGTATTTTTGATATATTTGTTCTAATGAAGTAGAGAGATAAAGGACAACTTTCTTCATTTGGCTGAATTCAACTTGTTTTTTTTTTTTTTTTTTTTGCTATGTTTTATTTTTCTTAGACCCATATTTCCCTCCAAAGTCATCTTACCATTCATTTCTAATGTTGTCACTGTTGGGTTAGATCTCAGGAGTTCAATTTCTGCTACATAATCCATATTTAAAATACATGTAGATAGATATTTGGTATATACACACATATTTTTCTCAACTATGTTAAGATTTTTTCTTAAAACAAAATGGACAGTGTAACATAAACCATTGCTGCAGCATGCAGATCATGTTATAGCAACACAACATTTGCCAGTTCCCGACTGAGAGAATCTAGGTATAGCTTGAATACTTAAGGAACAAACTTAAGGCACAGAGGCACTTGCATCTCATTTCAGATTGTCCTAATTAAGATGAATCTTCCTGAATAAAATCCACTTTAAGATTAGTCATGCCTGACTTCTTTATTTTTTAACAATAAATAAAGTTGTAACAATGCAACTGTTTGTATCCAAAATATACTGTGACATTTTTAATCTGTAAAATGTCATCCTAGACTAGGCATTCAGCCTAGTGCTAAAGACTTCAGTTAGGATGACCACACTGATCCAATCCCTGGCTTTGGCTCTGATTCCAGTTTTCTGATAATGTGTGCCCCAAGAGGCAGTGGGGACGACTCAACCAACTGAGTTCCTGCCACCCATACAGCAGACGTGGCCTGAGTTTCAGGCACCCAGCTTTAGCCAGGCCCAGTCTCTACTGTTGGAGGAATTTAGAGAATGAAATAGGTGATGAGGACACTATCTCTCTCAAAGAAAAATAAAAATAAAATAAAATACTATCCAGTACTTGTTATTGTCACGAATTATGAGAGCTATAAGCAATGACATTTTAAAACTGAAACAACTTGGCGGATACAAATAGAACATTAACAACCTTCTAACAAAAATAAGAATTCTCTACTCAGGAATTAGCTTAGAAATTATACATTAAACTCTGAAATAGTAAAATAGAAACTAAAAATATATTTTTGGCTGATTGGGTCTTCAGGACAGGCTAAAATACATCTTAACTGTTTTCAGAAAAACAGGCAAATCAATAAATTGTTTTGGGACGATATTCCTTTACTTGGAAAATGAATGATGCTTTCCTAAAATACTTGTATTTACAAAAGAACAGATTTGCATGACTCAACTACTATTTTGTAATCTAATCATAATTTTGCCATCCAATCAGGTGGCCATAAGTTAATTTGACGCCAGCATCTTTTAAATGCTCTCAAACTTTCTAGAAATGAATGCTTAAATTTGGCCTTCTAAAAATTTTATTTACTATATAAAAATGTCATCAGAATACATATTTTTATTTTGGTCTATGCTTGTAGACATGAATTTTAATTAACTCAGCGGCAGCTGATAATAAGATTATTAGCATGTACAAAGTGTGCAGTTAATAGAAGCAGAACTAGAGGCAATTAGTGGAATTAGGTGTTTTTCTACCTAGAAACCATATCCTAAATGCTAATTGTTTATGCCAGTCCAATCACTGCAAATATCACTAATAGCATCATTAAATCAATGTAGCACTACTCTATAAGCACTAAGTAGACTTACTGATTTGGTATCAGATTGGCACAATGATAAGCTTATTAATATCTCCCATGGCTAAAGGTGTATAACCTGAGCAACTTGGTTGTTTTGCAATTACTATTATTTTTATTTATTTTTGAAAGATAAAAGCATGCTATTCTGCTACAGTTATAGTGTCTCTACATTATACTCAGTGATGTCTAATGTTTTCAGCAATTTATTTTTGTATTCTTAATATTATTAATAAAGCCTTTGAAATGGTCATGAAATAAAATTGAGTGCTATGATTGCCAAAATGCATAAGAAATTTATTATCAATTATTTTGTTTCGATTGAAGTTTCCTAAATTTTATTTTTCATGCTTCATGTTATCCAATGGGTTGCTCACAATGTGGCTTTGAGTTAGGAGCAGTGGACTTCTGATCTTTGTTGTGGTTTATTTATTCACATGAAGAGACATGGTTATTTATCCACTATGTCAAGTGAGATACACAGTACAAACATGTGCCCTTTGATTTTGTTTGCAATACATTCTTTCTCCTCTTGTTTTAACCTGTCCTTCCTGCATCACCTCCATTAAATTCTTTAGTAACATATATGAATTTAAAGAATCCCAGAACAGAAAAATAAAAAGATGTAGCCTTTGTATTCTGAAAAATAGACTTTTTCCACAAGTTTATCTATTTATGGTCTCAAGACCCTTTGCACCGTGACAGCATATTAAATTTCCTGATGATCTTTGTTGTGTATTATATTTATCAATACTTACAAGAATTTGAAACTGAAGGCCGGTGCTGCGGCTCACTAGGCTAATCCTCCGTCTGTGGCACCGGCACCCCGGGTTCTAGTCCTGGTTGGGGCACTGGATTTTGTCCTGGTTGCTCCTCTTCCAGTCCAGCTCTCTGCTGTGGCCTGGGAGGGCAGTGGAGGATGGCCCAAGTGCTTGGGTCCTGCACCCACATGGGAGACCAGGAGAAGCACCTGGCTCCTGGCTTCAGATTGGCATGGTGCGGTGCACCGGCCACAGCCAGCCGTAGCGGCCACTTGGGGGTGAACCAACGGAAAAAGGAAGACCTTTCTCTCTGTCTCTCTCTCTCTCACTGTCTAACTATGCCTGTCAAAAAAAAAAAAAAAAAAAAGAAAAAAGAAAAAGAAAAAGAAAGAAACTGAAAACTGAAATATTCAAATGTATAATTACCTACTTCACTTAAAACAATAATGAGTCATCATATGATAGCTTGAATCACAGCATTATAATAATATGCAAAAACTGTAGCACTGTTTTATTGTTGGTAAAAGAAAAAGTGAGGCTATTGTGATTGAATGGTCACTTGAGCAAGGAAAAAAGTTGTAGAACTAGGAAGCATTCCAAACTACCACACACTATGTGTAGAAGTTATTTGTAGTCAGAGCAAAGAAAACACAATATAAAAACAACTTAACTGGCTACAGTTAGCATATGTCTCTAGGACCTGGTCTGGTCAGCTGGCAACCTGGAAGTTCCTAAAACTTGCCTGCTGCCATTGGCTGAGATTCAGTTGTTTGATCCCAAGGTGTACACTTAGGTTACAATTTGTTTCTACATCAAGCTAAGATACAGTTCACTATATAGAGAGGCTACTGTAAGCCAAATTCATCACACAACTGTAGAGGCTGGTTAAGACCACATTTATCTTGGCTCAACAGGATTGTGAAAACTTTCTGTATATCTCCCTTAACAGAAGATGATGGCTTCTCATGTCTGCTTCTGCTTTTATACCATTGAAATATCACATGGGATATAGGTTCTGGAAATCTCCATGGTACACTCATGGAAGAACTGAAAGCCAAAGAGTAAACAACGTCTTAGCTTTGTTGTGAACATGGTTTCACTTCATGTTCTTTGTGAAATGGTCTTTGGGACCTCAGAGTCCCAGGAAAACTTTTTAGAAGCAACTAGTTTGGGGAAAATTAGTTTTATAAAACTGAACAATTTTCCAAAGTGTGAGGACAAGATTTTTTAAAATACAACGAAGAGAAGGGCTCTTCAACTTACTATTTGTTGAATTCTTTATTTAGTGGAAGGTTAAGCATTTTATATAAAGAAAATTGAAAGTATGCCATTGTAAAAATTAAAAGAAAAATAAAAATAGAAGGTGATAGTAAGGAGGGTAGGCTGGAAAGTATCATTGTGCTCTAACACTGTGAATATGAAATACGTGAAATTTGTTCCTTTTATATAAGTAAAAAATTTAAAAAGGTTATTTCAGAAAAAAGATTTTAAACTACTACTTTTTCCATATATTTTACATACCTAAATTTCATTCTTTTTTTATAGCCATTTAAATAGCTAATTACACTCATGGTATAGAAGCATTTAGGTATTTTCCAGTATTACAGAGCTGCAATGGTAACCTTTTTGTGCTAGCATTTTCTAACAAGTCCTTTGCCATAGGTTACTAAGTACATGTTTCACCAATGTAGCATAGAATTATCTAGAGGAATTCTCAGTACAACTAACAGAGTTCTAAGCCCCCACACACACACACACAGAGTTTAATAAGGAAATACATAGTAGCAGGACATTTACTTTTTTAGAAGTTTCTGTTTTCTAAAGAAAAATTAATCAAATGAACTCACAGAAATTTGAGCTACCTTCAGCTAAGATCAAGCAGAGTTATAATTCTATATTCATTAGGTTTGCTTAGCAAATTGAAAGACAGTTTAAGTATTTAAGACTCTATAAAGCAGTAAAGGAGTAAATCTCTTCCTAGGACTGAGAGATGGTGAACATTATGCCAGTTGTATCTCCTGTTCTTCTACACAAGTCCTCTCTACATATTCCATGAGCCCAGGGTCGCCATCAAAATATCTGATTCCGCAAATACTCTAGATCGCAGGTCACCCACCATCCGTTTTGAACTTCATATTCCATTGATTTTCCCACCTTCAAATTATACTCCCTCCTCTCCCTACACAACCCTGCCGTGTGACTATAGACATACCTGCAGGCTCGGCCATGTCTACCTCACCTTCCACTACCAACACTGAGAGCAGCAAAGGCCCAGAGGTGAGTGGGCACAGACATAATCTTCTCTAGTAGGTGAAGTGAGTAGGAAAGGCCATGAATACTTCCAGTTTCCGTTCTTACTGTAGAAAGCAAAACAATGAGTTCAAAAAGTGAGTTAATTTAACTTTCTTCTGTTCATGAAATAAAATATATGGTTATGATTTTAACCCTTTTTATAGGAATATTTAATGGATTTTGGATTTATACTCATTCTGAAAGATTGACCAGTGCAGGACAATGTGAAATGCTGTATTCAAGAAAGAGTGTAAGTGGAGGGATGTTGTCATAACACTACCAAGGCATGATACAGCACATCTATTTCTGTTCTTCTGGGCAAAATTTACTTGTACTTCATACAACTATCATGAATTTACTCTCCTAAAGGGCAAAAAGAAGTTATTATGGGTATTTTTTCTCTGTTATCAAATTAAGGAACATATAGAATGCTGACCAAACACTCTGTTTTGAGAGAAGCAGAGTTCAGCATGTTCATTTCTAGATTAAGTAAAGAAAGCAATCAGCAAAATAAAATATAAAATGAAATTACTGATTCTGTTAATAATACATAAAATCATAAAGCAAACTAAATAACTGTATAAGTAAATGTCAAACTTCTGGGAAGTAGGATATAACTCTAACATGATGCCACAAGATGATACAAGAAAATTCAATTGCATAAACAGTCATTTTTCTATGAGGAAGAGGAAGAAAATCAACTTTCATTTATATTTCCTTCAAATTCACAATATCAAGTGGCACATTAATGAAAGTGTTTTTTTTTTTTTTTAAGATTTATTTATTGGGGCTGGTGCTGTGGCTCAGTAGGCTAAGCCTCTGCCTGTGGTGCCAGCATCCCATATGGGTACTGGTTTGTGTCCCAGCCGCTCTACTTACTATCCAGCTCTCTGCTAATGCACCTGGGAAAGCAGTGGAGGATGGTCAAGTACTTGGGCCCCTGTAATCCTGTGGGAGACCCACAGGAAGCTCCTGGCTCCTGTCTTCAGATTAACACAGCTCTGGGCATTGCTGCCATCTGGGGAGTGAACCAGTGGATGGAAGACCTCTCTCTCTGTTTCTCCCACAAAGGCCAGAGCTGGGGGGAATCTGAAGCCAGGAGCCAGGAGCTACTTCTGGGTCTCCCAGGTGGATTCAGGGGCCCGACTATCTTCTACTGCTCTCCCAGGCAATAGCAGCAATATAGCTTTGATCATAGCTGGATCAGAAGAGAAGCAGCTGGCACACAGGCAGAGGCTTAGCCTACTGCACCACAGTGCCAGCCCCTAATAAAAGCACATTAACGGGTAATCATAATAATCTAGCGAAGAAATATGCATGGGATTCTATCAAAGGATAAAGGAACAATTTTTAAGACACAAAAATTGTAAACCCTAAGATTAATAATGATTGTTATTGAATAGACTGTCATTGATGTTAAGAGTCAGACATGGCTA
Organism: Lepus europaeus; assembly: GCF_033115175.1. NCBI lineage: Eukaryota > Metazoa > Chordata > Mammalia > Lagomorpha > Leporidae > Lepus > Lepus europaeus. The sequence continues at coordinate 87,727,267 of NC_084833.1, read as the reverse complement.
GAAGAAGATATTTACACCATCTAAAATGGTAAAGGATGAATATTTCAGACATGCTAACAACATCAAAATATAAAAATAATTAGGGAAATCAATAGAAGACATTCAAGTGACTGTACTGAACAATTAACAAGCCTGGTATTTTGAATGTCAGATATATATATATATATATATATATATATATATATATATATACACACATGTATGTCAGATATATATATATATATGTATATGTATATAATGTTAGATATATATGTATCTCACATAGTAAATTCCAAAAATAAGAGAAGATGGATTTTAGGTGCTTACCAAATGTGTAAGCAATAAGAAACAATAACTAAGAAATGCAAAAAGGACATGGATATAGACATAAAAATTAGTGTTGAGAATGAAAGAAAAGGAATATACATATTTAAATGTATATAAATTAAAATATACAATACTGCTTATAATATTATTTCAGAGTATATTAAATAAGAAGTGTGGATACTTATGGAGATGGAAAAGTACAAGGATACATACCAGAAGGAAGGGAGAAATAAAAAAAAATGAAAAGGTAGTAGATGGATATAAAACCGAATAGGATAAAATCCAAAAAGAACACCTTTGAATAGGCTATGAATATAGCATAATATGAACTGAATTATTCAAAGGAATTTAAACTCTTTCTACTTTTATACCTCAGAATCAGACAGGAAACAATAAACATGACACAAAAAAATCTATTGGTTCCATGTCATCTAAGCTCAAATAGGGTTTCTAATTTTTATTTTTCCTTATATAATTTTGCACTAAAAATCTAGATTTGCAAAACCCTCAATACAAGAGCATCTCTCTCATGTTACTTTGAAAATTTTTTTAAAAGTTAGTTATTTGGAGCCAGCATTGTGTCTAGTGGGTTATGCCATACTCTGCAGTACCATCCCTTATGGGTATCCATTCAAGTCCCAACTGCTCTGCTTCCAATCCAGCTCCCTGCAAATGTGCCTGGAGAAGCAGTGGAGGATGGTCCAAGTCTTTGGACCTTTGTGCACATGTGGGAGACCTGGAAGAGGCTCCTAGCTTCTAGCTCCAGCTTGGCCCATCCCCAGCTGTTGTGGTCATTTGAGGAATGAACCAGCACATGGGAGACTTCTGTCTTTCTGTCTCTTTCTCTGTCTCTGCTTCTGCCTCTGCTCTCTCTCTCTCTCTCTCTCTCTCTCTAACTCTGCCTTTAAGATGAGTAAAATAAATGTTTTAAAAATTATTTATGTATTTGAAAGACAGAGTTACAGAGAGAGAGAGGGAGAGACATAGAGAGAAAGACAGAGAGAGAAAGACCTTCCATCTGCTGGTTCACTCCCCCATATTGTGTCAAACTGAAGCCAGGAGCTTCTTCCAGGTCTCCCAAGTGGGTAGCAGATGCCAAATGATTGGGCCATCCTTTGCTCTTTCCCAGGCATATTAACAGGGAGCTGGATTAGAAGTGGATCAGCCGGGATATGGACTGGCATCCATATGAGAAACTTTATTGCATCAATATCCATGCTCTGCAAATACCCTTGAACTCAAAAATAATTGATCTGAATAAGACCACAGTAGCTTCTGAAGTGTTGCATGAAACTTCTGCTCATCAACAGTTTTGATTAATATATTTTTGTATTGAACCCAAGTTTGTAAGTAAATATTCAGAAATGTTAAGCGTACTAAAAGGTTCATATTTAAAGATAATAGAAAAGATGCAGTATATGATGGAACAAGGACATAAGTCTCAGCCATTTGGGGTTTCTTGTTATCCCTGCCTTCTTTCATGAGATCAGTTCCATCTCATACCCTGTATTGTTCCCCACCCCACCCCCTGCATTCTTCCCCAGGTTTGGAAGCCAGTGGTGTTAGGAAACTGGAGCAGTTTTAGCCAGGTGGCTGCATTGCCCAGCTACCTCAGCCAGGCTCCACCCCCATCCTAATGGGATTCGCTGCTCCTGCTTCCTGCCCACCCTCAGGCGAAGTTTTTAAAGGGCCTGTTCCTGAACACGTGCTCTCTTGGTTTTTTTCTCTTGGCTCTGCTCTCTGCTCTCTTGACCTCTCTTGGCTTCTCTCCTCCTCTCGGCTCTCTTCTCCCTCCTCTCTGTCTCTCTCTCTTACAGTCTCCTTCTCTTTTTCTTTCGCCGCCCCTTCACTCCGGTCTGTAGGGTGTTCCCCAATAAACCCTTCCCTTACTCTGGTGTCCGGTCTGCTTTGCGACGGCTAACATTAAGATATAACAAGTGGGCCAAACTTGAAGAACCAGCATGGAGAATCTCATCTCCACCTACTGCCCTTCTACTCCCACCCCTAGCCCACCTAAGATATAAAAGGGCCCAGCCTGCTAGGTCGGATCCAGGCCCCTGCCACGTGTTTGGTCTATGAGCACAATGGCAATTGGTCAACCTCTGTAGATTTATTAGCTCTGAATAAATTTGGTCTGGCTGTAGATTCATATTCTGCCTCCTCTCTGTTCTGTGCCTCTTTTCCTAATGGTACATAGCTGTAATGCTATTTTCGAAATATTGACCCTATTCTTCTCTTCTCACCTGTAGAAAGTTTACAATATAGTAACTGACACTGATGGGACTTCACCAAATGACAGTTTTCCTTTTCCCACAGGTAAACATCAAAGTACAGAGAACTCACTGTGATTACTGGAATGATATCATGCCATGCTACCAAAACCCCCAGTTTGTTTAGAAGTCATGTACTAGCTCCATGGGATGTGTCAGAATTTCCCTGAGCAACCACATGACTCTAGACCTCTGCTAGGGATTGGTCTGGGATTTGGCATAGAAGTCAGTTCTGAACAAGGGCAAAATACATGCCTTCAGAGATTACAAAACATTTTCCTCCCTGATGAAATGTGACACTTAATTTTTCCTGTTAATTTGACTGAGACAAGGGATTCCCAGAGTCTGAAAATTATATTTCTGTGTATGTCTCTGAGGATGTTTCCGGAAGAGGTCAGCATTTGAATTCATGCATTGGGAAAGTGCCCTGTCTGGTGGGGGTGGACATCATCCAATCCCCAGAGGGCTTGGATAAGAAAACAAAAGAAAACAAAGGTGGAGGAAGTATGTAATTACTCTTTCCCCTTCCGCTGAGATGACCACCATCTTTTGCTGGGACTACTGGAGTTCCTGGTTCTCTGACCTTCAAACTCAGACCTGGATGGCACCCCCTTCCTCCATTCCATCCCTGCCACTGCCATCCACAGGCCTTTAGTCTCAATGAGTTATGCCAATGGTTTTCCTGGTTCTCCAGTCGATGGGTGGCAGCTCATGGGACTTCTTATCCTCAATAGCCACATGAGCCAGTTAGTATTTTAAATCATGTCATGTCTGTATCTCTATGTCTATGTGTACAGCCATGTCTGTATCCTGTATATCTATATCTCCTATTGGTTCAGTTTCTCTGAAGAACCCTAATACAGAAAAACCAAGAAGGCAGCAAGCAAAGAATACCTTTTGTACTTCCTCAGTTGTTCCTAAGCTTTGGACATAGTCATTGAAAATGTGATTTCTCTAAATGTAGAAGTCATTTTGCAACTACCAGATAATTAACTAGAAGACTAAACCAAAAAATGCTTACAAGTTTGAAATGCCTTACCATAATGAAAGAGAAATGTAGAAATAAGGACATAAAAATCCCTAATAATTTGCTTAATTTGCTTTATTCAATTCTACTTTCATACAGACTCTAATATATTACCGAAATCTTCTACTGAAATGGAGTGCTGATGAAATATAAAAGCATATGATTACTAAATACAGGAAACAACTATTGAATTTTATAATTAATGAAAACAAAAGGAAACAAATATTATATTATTTCTTATATTCATACATCTATCTGGAACTTCATCCTCTAAAGCTTTAAAGTTAACAGCAGATGGCCCATAACTGTAATTTCAAAATAAAATTTAAAAAATAATGTGACGCATAACAGTCTTAATCTTAAAGATCTACTAAATGCAGTAATTTGTAAGGTTATTACTTGAATCATTAAATTCCTACTAATTATACATTGGTTTATTATGTACTTGTATAAAAATTCCTTTAGGTCATAAGCCATTAAACAAAAATTCTTAAGTTACTAACAAGACTAATAAATTTATTTTTGGAAAATAAGAATATGATTAAAAGCTGCTTCAGAGATTTTTCATTACTTCCGTTACATGTTAATGTACTCATAATTAGTAATAAAATACTTATAATTGTGTCAAAGCTTTAAGTTTAAAACAATATTATTGCTTTTATACTACAATTATTTTCTCCATTTTAAAGTGTTGACTATTTACTTGTACTGCTCACAATTGCTTCTTCTCTTGTTTTCTCTAATTCATTTATCAATTTGCTTCCTGACATACCATTTTTCTCTTAGCCCACGAATTGTCCCTCATTGTCTTGCAATAAAATTCAAGACAATATACAATGTGAACACCACTTCTCTGCAGTTGTTCTTCTTTACTTTCAAATAAGAACGCTACCATTTACTCACACTGAACTAAATGTCTTTTTAAAAAGATTTTTTATTTAAAAAGAATTTATTCTAACATGCAGCATAGTTTGTAGATAGAATCCTAAGAATATAAAGATATTCCTCCTTTCCTCTCTCTCTTACCCTAGCCCTCTCTGCCTCCCACCCTTTCTAGAATCCATGTTCTACAAGTAATTCCTAGTCTGTATTTTTGCTAAATTTGGCAGTCACACTTTGTTCTGGCCAGTCTACTGAGTATAAAATAATATCTGAATGTAGAAGAAACGAGCTCATGTCTTTAGGCACTTCACAAATGCCCTTTATGCTTTTATATATCCATATTTTGTCAATGGTATGTGTTACAATAACTTCTCTCAGGATATTTTTTCATTTACTCTATACTGTTTTTGATAAACCAAGTTTCTTTTAATTTTGACAATCACAATTTTTTCGAATTTTTTTTACTGTTAACATTTTACAATTTCATAATTTATTTATTTCAGTGTTAACATTTTACAGTGTATTAATTGACAAATGGTCACCTGTCTGAAATGGTGAAATATTCTTTTATCTAGTTCTTAAAATATTGGGTTCTTCTTTGTTTTTTCCTTAAAACTTTTAAGTCTGGGTTCTAGCCCCGACTGTCATTTTTTTTTCACATAAACAATTTTATTAACCTTTTTTTTTGAGAAGTCCATTATTTCACATTTTTCAGTGTGAAATATACCAAGTGTATTTGTGAGTGGCTACTTCTGGATTCTATTCTGCTGCACTGATCAACTACAAATATTTGGCAAAATACTATACAATTTAAATTGTATTGTATTTGATGTTTATTTATTTGTTTCATGTTTATTTATTTCATCTAAATGCAGAGAAACGGCAGAGAGACAGGAAACAGATCTCCCACCCACTGTTTCATACCCCTAATGTCTGCAACAGTTCAGGTGGGCTCCTGGAACTCAGTCTGAGTCTCACACGTTGATGGCCATGGATGGTTCACTGTTGCCTCCCAGGGTGCTCAAAAGCAGGAAGCTGGAATCCAGAGCCCAGCTAAGAGTCTAATCCAGGCACTTTAATATAGGACGTGGATGTTCCAAGCCACATCTTAACTGCTAGACCAAATGCCGGTCTCATTTGTTATATCTTTATAAATCAGTTCACTTATCTGATAGACAAAAATGTCTACATATTAATTTTCTTTATCTTGGATGTCTTGAGTATTTGTGTTCATCTGTACTTCTTAAATACATTAAGTTGATCCTATCAAGCTTCACAAATGAAAAAAAAAAAAAAAGAAAGAAAACAAACGTGTTGTTTTGATTTCAAGAGAGTTCAAAAGTTTCCTCCGTGAAAACACTGGTTACCTTGACATTTGCATTGCTCTTGAAAATAAATTTTTCAAGTCATATTTTCTGCCGTTCTGGGATAGCAATTAAAATTGTATTATATTTTTAAGTATCCAATTTGGTCATTGCTAACATGTTGAACTACAACTGATTTACATGTGTTTATGTTGTATCTTAAATTTGCAAATGCACAATAGCTGAGTTATATAACTTTTTAAAGTCCTTTGGGATTTTCTTCGCTGACAGCCATAGCATTTGAAAATAAGTAGAGTCTTATTTCTTTCTTTTCAAACTCCAAGGATTCCATTTTCTTGCTTGTATTATTGTACTGGCTGACATAGCAAGCATCATGTTGAATGAGAGTGGTTACAGGAGGTACACTCGCCTCTTCCAGCCTTAGGGTGAGCACATTCAATATTTACCATGGAATACAGTATTAACTGAGATTCTTGTAAATGCTCTTTATCATTTTGAGGAAAATTTCCTCTATTTCTATTTCTGACGTATGTTAGTTTAAATGGATGCTCAAATTTATCAAATGATTATCTGTGTGATTTATATAATCTTTTATAAGCAGTTGATATGGTGGGGTCAATTCATTGATTTTGTAACACTAAACAACACTGGAATGCCTAGGAGCAACCCTACTTGGTTGCTTTGTATGCTTCTTATATACTGCAAAATTCTATTTGATCTTTTATAAAGGATCTTTTGCATCTATATCCATGGAACTTATTAACATGTAGTTTTTTTTTTTATATACTTTGGTTTCAGTACCATGGCAACCATGATACTAGTTTTAAAAATGAAATAAAAAGTGTTCCTTTCTGTTTTTTAAATATTTTCCTTTTTTACAACTTTTTAAATTTTATTTATATAAAGGGAACAAATTTCATGCATTTCATAATATACAGTTTTAAGAGCATAATTATCCTTCCCTTCTACCCCCACCACTACCACCCTCTCACCTTTCTTTATTTTTAATGTTTGCAATGACATGCTTTCCATTGTTTTGCAACCAGAAACTTGATCTATTTTCCTAAAATTATTGTGCAGTATTGAGGTTAATTCCTGTTTAAATAATTGACTGAATTCTCTTGTGAAACCACCTGAGAAATTTTTAAATTGTAAATTCAATTTCCTTAATTTTTGATAACTATAATCACTACAGTGATAACCTGGAGTCTCATTACCAACATGGATAATTTGCGTCTTTTCTCTTTTCCTATTTATCTGTCTTACTGCATTTGTCAGTTTTACTACTTGGGTCACATCAGCAGCTCTTTGCTTCATTGACTCTCCTCTATTATATCCCGTTTTTATTGATTTCTAAGATTCTTTATAACTTCCCTTCTTTTGCTTGCTTTTACTTTGTTCTACATTTCTTGGGTTTTTGAAGTGTGTGAAACACAATCTTTATGCTTTAAGTTCTTTTTATTTTTTTTTCCTGAACCCTCTGCCACCAACCCACATCCTCCTTCTTCATTGACTTCCTTTACCTGCTGGCCCCTTTTTGTTTTGTTCTGTTTTCTTCTTTACTATTGATGAACCTGCTTATGTCTTTACTGTTGCCACATTTTTGCCTTTCCCAAAATTTCATATACTGGAGTCATATAGTATTCAGCCTTTTTAGATTGTCTTCTTTCACTTAGTAAGATGTGTTTCAGATCTCTCTGTGTCTTTTGATGACATGATAGCTGATCTCTTTAATATGCTAAGTAATATTCTATTATCTGAGTGTATCATGGTTTACCCATTAATCACCTGCAAGATAATATATATATATTTCCCAAGGATAATATATATTATCCAAGCCATGGCAATTATGAGTAAAGCTGTTTTATACAAATTGGTGCAGGGTTTTGAGCACAAAAAATCTTCAATTTATTTGAGGAAGCATCAAAGATTGTGATTTCTGGATTATAAAGTGTATATGTGTTGTGATCTCATTGTTTTAGTTTTAAACACCATAGTTACATATGAGGTTGAGCATCTTTTTACTACCATCTGCATATCTTCTTTGCTGAGACATTCAATTCAGGTTTTTGACCCATTTTTTGATTGTTGAGTTTTCAGATGGTGATAGAACATTTTCTGAGATATCATCTTTCATTTAACATATGTTACAGCTACTTTTGGTTCACACATGTTTATGTGTGTCATGCCTTCTTGGTGAATTGGGACTCTTGTTATGTAATGACCTTGTTTCTTACAATTTTCTTTGCTGGGAAATCTACTTTAGCTAATATTAGGGAGGTTGCTCCTATTTTTGATTATAATTTACATGCTATTTTTTTAATGTATTTACTTTACAGAGTATAACCTGCCAGTATTTTATAACTGAAGTCAGGAACTGGGACTGTGGCTCAACGGGTTAAGCTACCACCTGCAATGCCCATGTAGGTGACAGTTTGTGTTCCAGCTGCTCCACTTCCAATCCAGCTCACTGCTAATGAGCCTGGGAAAGAAATGGAGGTGGGCCCAAGTTCTTGGGTCCCTGCACCCATGTGGAAGAGCCCAGTGAAGCTCCTGACTCCTGGCTTCAGCATGGATCAGCCCTGACTGTTGTGGCCATCTGGGGAGTGAACTAGCGGATGAAAGACCTCTCTGCCTCTCTCTCTCTCTCTCTCTCTCTCTCTCTCTCTTTTTCTGTCTCTCTCTAATTCAGCCTTTCAAATAAGTAAATACATCTCAAAAAGAAATTGAGGTTATTTTCTTGCATAGTGCGTATCTTTGGTTTATTTGCAAGCAAATATTCTGTTAATTCACATTTCATTATTAGTATTGTTTAAATATATTTATTGTAATTACTAATAAGGATTATGTATACCATTTTTATTATTTTTCTATTTGTTGTCTCCTGTTTTACTGATTTCATTTTGCCTTCATATCTGAGCACATTTACAGTTCTATTTTAATTTTTATATGCTTTGTGTTTTATATAGATATGTGAATATATATTTATAGATATACATATGCAGATTCATGTGTGAACATATATTTATACAAACACACATGTTGTTCTTAGTATTACATTATGATACTGACCTTTGTATGTTAATAATTTTACCAGTTGTGTTAAGTCTACAATATCACCTTATGCTGCACCTGCCTCCATTTGCAATTGTAAAACATTCTCTTACATATATTTAGAACCGTATCAAATAGTGCTATAGTTTTACTTCAATCACCAAACTTTAATTTAAAAATCAAGAAGAGAAGGAAAACACATATATCAACCCTATTTAACCTACTGTTTTTGCTGGCTATGTTTTTTGTTTCTTTGTATGTTTGCTTTGTTCCTTCAAGGTTTTCCCAAAATCCTTCCCTTAGGTGCCCTTCAAGTTACAGAACTTTCTTTAGCCATTCATGTAGCTCAAGAAAAACCATTCCTTTAGTAACAAACACTTTGTTTTCCTCTATGTGAAATGTTTTGATTTCTCCTATGCTGAATTATATTTTTGTAGGATAAAGATTCTGACAGTTATTCTGGCACTTGAAAGGTAGTGTGCCACTTATTCTGACTTACATTGTTTCTGCTAAGAAATACACTGCCATTCAAATTACTTTTCCCCTACAGATAAGGACTAATTTCCCTCTTGTGGCTGGCAGGATATTTTCTTTGCACAAACACACACACGATTCCGTTATCATGACTCTTGTTGTGGATTTCTTGCATTAATTTGTTTGGGTTAATTTGCAAATTTTAATTTGGCTTCTTGAATATGTAGGCTTAGGTCACTTGACAATTTTGAGAAGTTTTTCAACATTATTTTTTTTCTTTTAAAGATTAATTTATGTGAAAGATGGAGCGGGGTGGGGGTGGGGGGCTGAGAAATCTCCTATCTAGTGGTTTACTCTGCAAATGCCCCTAAGAGCTGGAGAAGATAAAGTAAAAGCCAGGAGCCAGGGAACTCAGTGCAGGCTCTCATGTGGGGAGCAGGCACTCAACACTAGAGCCATCACCTGCTCAATAGGATGTCCATATACAGAAATTTGCAATCTGGAGAAGAGCTGGGGCTCATACCCAGGCTCGGATAAGAGATGGGGGTGGAGGGGAAGCAGCTTCTTAACTGCTTTCCCCAAGCCTATCCTTCAATCATTTATCTCCTTGAGTACATTTTCAGTTTGATCAGATTCTTTACTTTCTGTGATCCCTAATGATACAAATGTTAGACAATTTGTTATATTCCCACAAGTCCTTGAGGAGCTGTTCTTTATTTTGCAGTTTTTTTTCTTTCGCTTTAGTGCAAATTGAGTACTTTCTATTGTACTGATCTTCTAGTCCATGGTTCCTTTCCTCTAATTCCTGAATTCTGATGCTAACTTTACTGACCTATATGTTCTAAAAACTCTATTTTATGTTCTAAATATTTCACTTGGTTCTTACTCTTTTTTAAAAACTTATTTATTTGAAAACCAGAGTTACAGAGAGGGAGATACATACACACACAGAGATAGAGAGAAGTGGAGAGAGAGAGCGAGAGAGAGAAATATGTTCCATCTGTTGTTTTATTCTGCAAATGGCCACAACAGCTAGGGCTGGGCCAGGCCAAAGCTCCTTCCAGGTATCTCATGTGTGTGGTAGGGCCCAAACACTTGAGCTATCTTCTGCTGCTTTTCTAGGCCATTAGCAGGGAGTTGAGTGAGAAGTGGAACAGATGGGACTCGAACCAGTGCACAGGTGGGATGCTGGCCTTGCTGGCTGTGGCTTTACCTGCTGCTCCACAACGCCAGCCCTCATTTGCTTCTTTACATTTTCTATATTTTTCTGAGACTTTCTGTTTCTTTGTGCATACTTTTTTTTTTTTTTTTTGGACAGGCAGAGTTAGACAGTGAGAGAGAGAGACAGAGAGAAAGGTCTTCCTTTTTCCGTTGGTTCACCCCCCAAGTGGCCACTACAGCCGGCACGTTGCAGATGGCGCACTGCGCTAATCCGAAGCCAGAAGCCAGGTTCTCCTGGTCTTCCATGCAGGTGCAGGGCCCAAGGACCTGGGCCATCCTCCACTGCCCTCCCGGGCCACAGCAGAGAGCTGGACTGGAAGAGGAGCAACCAGGACAGAATCTGACGCCCCAACCAGTATTAGAACCTGGGCTGCCAGCACCGCAGGTGGACGATTAGCCTAGTGAGTGGCGGCGCCAGCCCAACATACTATTTTTCATTTGTCTTAAGCATTTTAATAATAGGTTCTTGAAATATTTTCATCATAGATCATTTATAATCTTTGTCAAATATTCTAACATCTACATCACCTCAACATTAGCATCTATTTATTCTCTGTGTTGATTCAATGTGAGATTCTGCTTGGTTATAGATATTATGAGTGATTTTATTTTTGCAAAGAGAGAGAGAGAAAGAGAGAGAGAATCTCCCTGATAACTGTTCACTCTCAAACAGCTATAAGAGCCAGGACTTGGCCAGGTTGAAGACAGGAACCTGGAACTCCATTCTAGCCTCCCCTATGCATGGCAGGGACCCAAGCACTGGGACCATCATCTTCTGCCTTCCCAGGCACATTATGAGGGAGCTGGATTTGAAACAGAGCCTCTGGGGCTTCAACTGGCACTCCAATATGGGATGCCAGTGTTAAAAGTGGTGGCTTAACCCAGTGTGACACAATACCAGCTTGTAATGAGTGATTTTCACTTGAAACATGAACATATTAGGATATTCCTGAACTTGCTAAAATCTTTTTTAGCTTGCTTTTTATGACAAGTCACAGTGACAGAAGAATAAAAGGGCATCTGTTACTGACAGGTGCAGCTAGAAGTTCAAGTTCTGCACTCACCCCTGTTGGCACCCAAGCTGGAAGGCACCTCATTATAGCTGGTTGCATTTGGAAGTCTAGGATCCCCACTTTTCTCCAATGACACAACAGGTTTGAAGCCTCATTATTAGTCAGCCAGGATGAAGTCCCCAGACATTAACTCAGCCTTTTCTGAGTTCACCCTGCAGAGTCACTGGGGAGCTCCTTAACAGTTACTCAGGGGCAGTAGTCTTCCTGTTTGCCTTTTGCTGGGGACAAGTGGGGGTGACACCACAGTTTTTCTATGGTATTTGGCAAAGCTGAGCAGTTTGTTAAATATTTCCTGTTTTATGAGACTAATTTTTGAATCTTTTGCATTCTTATAGGGGAAAATCTTTTGTCTGTGTCTGTTAGCATTCCAGGTTATAGGCTTCTTCATTTCGGGACTGGAGTATTTGACAAAAAATGAAAACCAAGGGAGCTCACCATCCTTTATTCCTCTCACTCAAAGCCCCTATCAAGCATGCTATCTCCTTCTTACAATTGTTTAGTATAACATGTTTAAAGTTTTTTGTTATACTTAGCAGGTGAAATAACAAAAATGTGCCTATGTCATCCTCCCACAAGTACAAGTCCTCATATTGTCATTTAAAGATTGCGAGTCCTGTCTTTCCATTTATTTTTGTGGCAATTATCAAAAGGCAGTATTGCATCATATTTTGTTAAAGATCCATTTCATTTTATTAATTAATCAGGGTGGGCTCCATGTTACAAAACATAATGAGAGCTATGACTAGGTAACAGCAGTATAGTAGGTTTTGTAAAGTGTGAAAAAGGCAATAGAACAAGTGTGTCTTAGTTCATTTTGTGCTGCTATAACAGAATACCTAAGAGTGGGTAACTTACAAAGAATACAGATTTACTTATCATAGTTCTAGAGGCTAGGAAGTTCAAAGTTAAGAGGCTGTGTCTGGTGAGAGAGTCTTGCTGTTTTGACATGGCCAAGAGCCTTACATCACAAGTGTTTGTGTATGAAAGGAGGGAACAGAGCTGGACTCAACTTTTTATCATGAAATCACTTCCTGGATAATTAACCTGCTCCTACGATAACAGCATTAATGTATTCCTGAGGTCAGAAACTTCATTGTTGAATCATCTCTTTAAAGTCCCACCTCTCAAAGTGTTGCATTAAAGTTTCCAATACATGAACACATGAACTTGGCGGGTATACATTGAACCTACAGCAAACAGAAAGACAGTTGGTTGTTTAATGTCAGGTTACCTCAGCATGCTTTTTAAAAACGTTCTTTGTAAGGGCTGCAGCCTGGGAACATTTTTATTATACTGACTCTGGTAGACTGAAATCTGTTTGCAAGAATAACTAGTCTGTTTGAGGGGTATACCTGTTTTTGAGCACTAGTGACTCCATTGTGCATTGGGATGGTCTTCCAGGGCCTGGTACAGGGGGCTTTCTATGAAAAGTGTACTTGGAAATTTTGTTTGTAAAACACAATCACTGTTAGTTTCTCCCTGAAGTTACTACAGGCTTATGGTATGGCAACCATATTTCTTTATGTGCTCTAAATTTTACCTTGTAACTCTGCATCTGCAAAGTCTATAGTTTAATTTTTTCATGGTTAAAAAAGTACACAATTCGATCTATATAGTATGCAGTTTTTTCTCTGGTTTTCTTCCCCCAATATTACAGTTTGAGAGAAAGCGAGTGAGACAAAGAGAGACGGAAACAGAATGAGAGACAGAGACAGAGATAGAGAGAGCAAGCTCCTATCCACTACTTCATTCCCCAAATTGGTATGACTGCAGCAGAGACCAGAGCTCAGTCTAAGTCATCCATATGGGTAGTAGTGATCCAACTAATTGAGCCATCACCACTGCCTACCAGGCTCTACACTAGCAGAAAGTTAGAACTGGAAGTCAGAGCCAGGCTTTGAACCAGGTACTCCAATGTGAGAAAGGAGCCTCTTAACTACTAGGCCAAATGCTTGTCCCTGTGTTTTTAAAATTAATCTTTGCTTCTCATATACATCTCTTGCTAAACTAGCTCTTAAAATAGTTGTTGCTATTTTTACTTAGTATGAATCCATATTATACCTATAAACAAAGAAATATTCACTATGTATGGATACAAAGTAAGATAGTATACATGATTTTTTACTTTATTTTACTATTGTGCCTAGTACAGTTCAGTTTTATGTTGATTTCTTGCCTTGGATTTTTGACATCTCATAGGAATAGGTCTTGGGATACTGTTTATTTTCAGGTGCTTCTGTTTTCAAACTTCTAATAATATTAGCTCTGATGACTTTGAATAATGTTATCTTCTACCCAACTCGTTTATTATAGTCATTATAGTTCTTTTTCAATTTAACTTAGAAAACTTAGGGTCTTTCTTCTTTAGGAGGTCAGGGGTAAGAAAACTTTACTTTTAGTGCTTGAAGTTATAAATACTTGAAGTATTAAAACCGTTTTCCTTCTCCTTTACTAGCTTTAACTTTATTGTGCTCCATTATTAATATCTTATCATTAGATTATTTATTGACTATATTCTATATTCCAAATAATGAGCTACAGCTGTTATTTATATACCATGTCTCTTATCATTATGAGATTGATCCTATCACTTCCCATTAAAATGGATATACTGGGGCACCAAGATTTTAAACAATGTGACCAAAGATCCACAGTTTCAAATGTCAGCCATTGAAATGACAATTTTTCATCTATTTGTTCACTCTTCAAAGGCCATCAATAGCTAGGGCTTGGTCAGGCCAAAGCCAGGAGCCAGGAACTCCATCTGAGTGTCCCGCATAAGTGGCAGGGACCCAAGTACTTGAGCCATCATCTGCTTCCTTCTAAGATGCACATTAGCGTAGAAGCTGGATTAGAAGTGGAGACAGGGGACCAGCACTGTGTCATAGTTGGTAAAACCACGGCCTGCAGTGCCGGCATCCCATATGGGTACCCATTCGAGTCCAGGTTGCTCCACTTCCAATCCAGCTCTCTGCTATGGCCTGGGAAAGCAGTAGAAGATGGCCCAAGTCCTTGGGCCTCTGCACACACTTCGGAGACCTGGAAGAAGCTCCTGGCTCCTGGTTCCTGCCCAGCTCCAGTCATTGCAGCCAATTGGAAAGTGAACTAGCAGATGGGAGATCTCTCTCTCTCTCTGCCGCTCCTCCCTCTGTGTAACTCTGACTTTCAAATAAATAAATAAATCTTTAAAAAAAAAGTAGAGGCAGTACTTCATCCCAAGCACTTGGATATGGGATGAGTGTGTCCCAAGTGGCAGTTTAATCCACTGTACCATAATACCTGCCCCCTCATTGTATCTTTAAATCAGATTACATATGAATTTATTTACTGTTTCACTTTACGTTTTTGCCTTGTTTCTTTATACATATATAGCCTTTTTCATATAATTAATAGCAACAAGTTGCCATTATTCTGGAAACAGATTTACAGAGTATAGTTTATCCAGATTGTACCTTTGCCCTACTTCACATAGCTAAGCATTTTCACAGTTGTAAAATATTTTATGTACACTTTCTTCATTGTTTAGTCCCTACAAATAGGTTACTATTTTCATTTATTTGATACCACTCTGGTATTCTAAGTAAGATTTAGAAGAATAAGCAACAACAATGACAAAATAAAAATAAAATACCACAAATACAGAAAGCACAGTATCTCAGGACATAGGACAGAGTTTTGCATATAGTATGCATTCAACACATATTTACTTCTAAATAGATAAATGTTGATTAATGCACTACATATAGTGTTTGTATGTAATGTTCTAATCCATTAAAAAGTTATCAGTCAATAAACACTACAAGTAAAATGACAAATCTTGTTCTTGGGATAAAATACATTTCTGGTACATTTGTTGATTTAAATTGAAACACCATTAATTAATGAAAGCAAAGAAAAACACACAGTTTGAGATTTTTGCTATGGTGACTAAAAGCCAAGAGGTTATATCCTCATATAAATACTCCAAGGAAAATACATTCGTACTCAAAATAACTTGCTCATTAACTAGTCATGATGACTTGAAGTAAATAGGAAAGTATTGCGTGGGTGCAATGGAGATGTTTAATAGTACTATGCCAGCTACAGGAAATAGATACATGTTTCACAACCCTTACTGATAACAAACAAAGAAATACATACATACACATATGAAATATAGGAGAATGGAGTGTCAGCAGCTATGTTATTATTAAATACAGAATTATAACTATAACATGATAATATAAATTATTATGTTAAAATGCAGCTTTTCTTGCCAACAGCAGTTTGGTCCTCCCTCAATAACAATATACAGCAGAGTTTTTCTTTTGTGAATATTCAAGTTATTTACTTTACATCCTAGATCATTGCACAGAATTTTCTCTTGCATTTTTTGAATCAGTCATTGTAGCTCCTGTGGTAAAACGTTCTCTCATTAGTAAACTTCCATCCATAGTGTTCTGAAAGGCTTTATTAAGGGTTTGTATGAAACATAGCCTCTCTCTTACATTTCAGTTGGCAACAGAACACTTCAGGATGAGGCTCCTGCTTTACTTACCCTGTGTATACCTGGTTGTTATATTTCTATGGATTGTTTTTTATTCTTACACCATCAAGAAAAAAATTATTATTTATATAGCATCTGCTTTCTTGTTTTCTATAGAAATAACCTTGATTTGTTAAAAACATAATGGAAAAATATTTCACTCAGGAACACATGATTACTTTCCTTTCCAAACAATGTAGTAGGTAATTGAGTTTTTCAGAGAAACTCTGAAAAAGGCAACTAAATGAATCCCAGACATATATCTCTGTTTTAGTTTTGCACTTTGTAAGAGAAGTAGTCAACCACTTTTTAGTGCTAAAATAAACCACTAGCATGTAAACTACTAGTAGTTCACACCTTTCATGATCCAAGGCTGAGGCGTCATTATTTTAATCACGTCAAGTAAATCTAACATGAAACCACAGAGGACGATTGCTCTAGACCTTGGTAACATCAGTTTTGTTATTTAGAATGTGAAAAAGCTACTGTGATTTGTTTAAGAGCTTTTATGTGTCAGGTCTTTATATATTTCATTGTATTACATAATTCTCACGTGAAGCATATAAAATCATTCTTCTCACTTTAGATAGGAAAGCAGACTCAGTGAAATCAAGTCCTATGTACAGCATATACAATATGTAAAAACTGAGGCTAAAATGTATACCCAGGTCTCTTAATTATCATATAAAACACATGGTGTTAAAATGATTTGCTCTACTTCTAGAACTAATTTTTATCAAGTTCTCCTCTTCTTTTGGGAATAAAAGAGGATTTAATTTCCCTGACTTCCTATATTTAATTAGAATCATATGACTAGTTCTGGTCAATGATCTGTGAATAGATTTGGGTTGCATTGGGGCCGGCACTGTAGCATAGTGGGTGAAGCCACCACCTGCAATGCCAGCATCCCATATGGGTGCTGATTTGAGTCTCAGCTGTCCACTTCTGACCCAGCTCCATGCTGATGTGCCTGAGAGAAAAGCAGAAAATGGCCCAAATGCTTGGACCCCTGCACTCACGTGGGAGACTGGGAAGAAATACTTGGCTCCCAGCTTTGGCTTGGCACAGCCCTAGCCATTGCAGCCATTCTGGGAGTGAATCAGGGAAGAGATACCTCTCTCTCTCTAACACTTTCAAATACATAAAATAAATCTTAAAAAAAAAAAAAAAGAATTGGGTTGCATTACTCTAGATGTAGACACAAGATTCCCCACCATCTTATCAGAAGATGATGAATGTTTGCGGCAAGAGAATGGCAATATTTCGGTCAGACTGAGAACCTGGATGATCATGTGAAACAGAGCCCCTACGTACTGTAATTTAGAGGCATAGTAGAGCAAAACAGGAATTTTGTATTAAGCCACTGAATTGTAGTGTTGTTTATATCCAAGTATCAACTAGCACACCATATTGAATGCATTTACGTTAATGTTTCCCTTTCCAACTAGAAATACTTGAGCATCAAAAAATGTTCCTTAGTAATCTAAAGTAGATGTGTAATTGGTATTACTGAACAAAACAATTTGATACCTGATGAATTTAAAGTAGCAAATATATTTCTAGTTATGATTTATATATTCTTGACAAATAGCTTTAATGGGGGCTCAATTTCAAAATATTGAATTTGAGTTACTTTCTCTGGAGAAAGTTTATCTATGCTGTGGCACATTCATCTAGCTAATAATGAAGATTTAGTCTCTTTGCAACAAACAACCAGCAGATATATCCGTGCTTGCTCACTCACTCACCCATCCATCCATTGATTTACTAACTCTTCTACAAAAAGACTGCAATAAAGGAAAGCCATATCAGACACCAAAAGAAGGAACCAGGTGCTGTTCCTCATGAAACTCCAAATTCATCAATCACAGGGGCCACTGAGGAGAGAAAAATGGCTGAGTCTCTCACTGGTTGATGGATGTTTTGTTGGCAGAGCCTGGTCATGATCATGTCAGGATATTTCATACTCTAGGGAAGGATCTTCAAGATTTAAACAACACACCCCCTCCCCCAACCTTGCAGATTCAGACTAAAGGAATTTTATGACTCTAAAGAATTTGGTTGGAGGCATTGCTCTGAGGGCCAAAGCACCTGCTTAATTTGCTGCTTGTGCATAATGAAATAACAACACAGAAGTGGTTAGTGACTGACTGAAAGAAGTACTTTCCTAGAAGTATTTGCTGAGAGAAAACGAGAGCAAGAGCGAGAGCAAGAGCAAGAGCAAGAGAGAGAGAGAGAGAGAGAGAGGGAAGAGCGGAAAGAGAGGAGGAAGAAACAATATCCCAGGATGGGAAATGAATTATCTAGCCCGGGGCCTGGTGTTTCGGCACAGTGGGTTAAGCTGATACCTGTGACAGCAACATCCCATGGGCTCCATTCTGTTTCCTGATTGCTCCACTACTGATCCATGCTCCGCTAATTCATCTGGGAAAGCAGAAGAAGATGGCCCAACTGTGCGGGCCCTTACCACCCACATGGGAAATGAGGGCGGAGTTCCTGGCTCTTGACTTCAGCCTGACCCAGTCTAAGCCATTGTGGTTATCTGGGGAGTGAACCAGTGGGTGGAAGATCTGTTTCTCTCTGTCTCTCTGACTCTCTCTGTCACTGTACCTTTCAGAAAAATGAGCCAATATATCTTAAAAGAAAGAATTATCTAGCCAGTAAAGGTAAGTTTAATGTAAGATAATTGGATATGTGGCAAATGTCCTAAACAGCACTCTGGCCTCAGAATCAGCCCTTAAGGCATTTGAATCTGAATAAAAAGCCCATGAGAGTTTCACAGGCATGGAAAGCCAAGACACTGTGGCAAAAAAAAAAAAAAAAAAAAAATGACCTAAATGAAAGATCTCAGTGAGTGAGATCCCAGCAGAGAGAATGGGCCATCAAAGAAGGAGATACCTTTCTCTGAAGGGAGGAGAGAACTTCCACTTTGAATATGGCCTTGTCTAAACAAGATTGGAGTTGGTGAACTCAAGAGGCTTCCATAGCCTTGGCAACTCATGACAAGAGCCTCTGGTAATTATTGACGTCATAAACAAGAGTGTCAAATTGTTAAATCAACAACGGGAGTCACTGTGCACTTACTCCCCATGTAGGATCTCTGTCCTTAATGTGTTGTACTATGGGAATTAATGGTAAAACTACTACTCAAACAGTACTTTATACTTTGTGTATCTGTGTGGGTGCAAACTGTTGAAATCTTTACTTAGTATATACTAAATTGATCTTCTGTATTTAAAGATAATTGAAAATGAATCTTGATGAAGAATGGGATGGGAGAGGGAGTGAGAGATGGGATGGTTGCGGGTGGGAGGGAGGTTATAGAGGGAAAAGCCGCAATCATCCAAAAGTTGTACCTTGGAAATTTATATTTATTAAATAAAAGTTTAAAAAAAGGTGATTGGATATGATAATTTATTAGAATGTTATTTTGAGGGTTTTGTTGATTTTATTTTGCACTTCCCTAGTTTCAAGAAGGTAGTCAATCATGATATATTTTTGCTTTGGGGGCATCTTTTACATAACTTTTAAAAATTTATTTGAAATGCAGAACCACCAAGAGGCAGAGGCAGTGAGAGAGAGAGTGAGATTGGTCTTCCATCCTCTGGTTCACTCCCCAGATGGTCTCAAAGGTCAGAGCTGAGCAGATCTGAAGCCAGGAACCAAGATCTAACTCCTGGTCTCACATGAGTATGCAGGGGCCCAAGACTTGGAGTCTTCTTCTACTGCTTTCCCAGGCCATAACAGAGAGCTGGATCAGAAGTGGAGTAGCTGGGACACACACTGGCACCCATATGGGATGCCGGCACTGCAGGTGGCAGCTTTACCACAGAGCCAGCTCCTGTAATTTTAAAAGTAGAATACTCCAGAAGAATAAGTTCC
The DNA here is from genome assembly GCF_033115175.1 of Lepus europaeus. Taxonomy (NCBI): domain Eukaryota; kingdom Metazoa; phylum Chordata; class Mammalia; order Lagomorpha; family Leporidae; genus Lepus; species Lepus europaeus. The sequence continues at coordinate 87,707,228 of NC_084833.1, read as the reverse complement.
ATTTTTAATATTTTCCTAACTGTTCATTAGCTGAATTACATGAAATTCCCTCATAAACCATAAAGATGGATAAGTACTTGGCACAATAAAGACAGTTGGTGTCTGTCCTTCTCTAGTAAAGGTGGGTCTGTTTAGTCTCATACTTAGCTGTGTCCCACTATTTGGAATGTACTCAGTGATATGTAAAGCCCCAGAGAGTGATCACTGTATGGAGAAGGAATCTCCTCCTTGGCAAAGACCTATATTCTGAGAAACATGTAGACTTGACTGCCTTTCACGAAGTCTGATGCTGTGGATAATGAATGTATCTGCACAGGCAGTGTTGACAGATTAGAGAGGCTCCACTAAAGTTTTAAATTTTCAAAGTCACCTGAGGACCTTTTTAAGACCTACAGGCAGGAGAGGGCTTGGTGTACAGGTTTAAGTAGCCACTTGAGGTGCCAGCTCACATACTGGAGTGCCAGGGTCACATCCTGGCTGTTCCTGCTAATATGTGTACTACAAGGCAGCAGATGATGGCTGAAGTATTTAGATTCCTGCCAAGCTGTTTGGGAGACCCAGGTTGGATTCTAGGCTCTTGGCTTCAGCCTGACCCAATCCAAGCTGTTGTGGGCATTTGTATAGTGAATTATCTGTCTCTCTTTTTCTGATCTCTGCCTCTCAAATATAATAAAAATAATAAATACATGGTTGAAAAAACAAGATCTACATGCAGATATGCACACATGCTCACTAAATTTCTCCCAGCTCTATAAAATATGGCATAGAGTGGAATACATTTAATATAAAATGAAGAGCTGAATAAAATTCATATCTCTTCATCTGGAAAACAAGAGAGTTTCTTTTAGCAATGTATTGGGTAGTAGGGGGTTTAACAAAGATCATGCCATTTGTAACCTTTGTTAGTGTCACAGCTAGCTTGGCAGAGAATGCTAGGCTAAGTGAAACATAACTCTGTAAATGTTTATTTGATTGAACATTTCTCTATCATTTCTTTAAGCAAAAAGAGGTAAGCCATTGTTGCAGCTGATTAGATGCTAAGACTTTTTTACTACATTTATTTGTATGATGTATATTTGAAATAAACATGTTAATTCCTAATTTTCTAACACACACGCTCACACAGTCATACACTCATCATATTTCCCCAAACCACCCACAGCCCATTCTTTTGAAGCTTTCAGCCTTCCTCAACACCTACTCCTGATGCACACAGCTGCATGAGAAGTGTGAGAGCTGTTTTTAAGCCCATGTTCACACATCAAGGCTCAGCTTCAAACAGGGCACACCTACCACAGGCCTACGTGGTGGTACCGACATGATCATCTGTGGTGCTTAAGGATTGCTTAGTTTACCAGGATGGCTTGCTTCGTTGACAAGATCAAAAGAAACTGTAAGGCCAATCAAATAAACTTGTAAGTTTAATTTTCACACAATTTGGTACCATGTTACAAGGTGTCCTTCCTTGCCTGACTTATCTTGCTTGCACCTTGGCAGTGTTTTGACTATTTGAAGAAGTTTGTTTATAAAGATTTTGAATTTTTCAGCCTCTTAAAAAACCTGATAACTTGTAAATTTGCACTATTTGGCCACAAAGAATCTTATCTGTCAGTCTTGATATTTTTCTGGCAAGTGAGATATTCTGGAAGAGTATCTCAGGCGTGACAGTTTTGTGAAAATCTCCTTTGGCATACCTAGTCTATGTCAACCTTCTCTAGTCACAGATTTTAATGTACTAACAAATTTATTTCTATTCAGGCATTTCTTACAAAAATAACTTCAATCTATCATTGGGATAACACTTATGTTGTAATTTTTATCCTTTATTTTTCACATTACTGTAATTTTCACCATATCAATCATGACATAATTTACAGTAGTGAGTTGCTTTTATGTTCATAACAGTTCTCAGAATTGACATCATTATAATTGTTTCTGATTGGAAATTTTAGAATATTTACTGCTTTTAGATTTTGATATCAAATATGGAGTTAAAAATCTCTTCCCTTTGCTACATTTCAAATATTTCTTTTTATTCACAACTCTTGAGTGTAGCAGTAAATGAAAAATAATAAAATGGAAAAATGAGGAAGTACCAGAGAAAATGAACACTAAATAATTTCTGTAAATATTCACATATTAGATTATCTAATTGTGCCTCTGAAATGTCAGAGTTCTGTTCTTGAAAATTTCAGAAACTTATTTTGGTCTAATTCTGATCTTTTATGAAATAACTAACAAGTACCCATGGAGTTTATTAGATGTTTTAGAAACTTTTTTCTATTTTTAAATATTAGGGATCCTAGTTGTGTGTGTGTGTGTATGTATATATATATGTGTGTGTGTGTGTATATATATATATATATATATATATATATATATATATAAGCCAAACTCTCACTGTCTCATGAACTTTTTGAAGTGCCCTTCTACAGCCTGTATGGTTGGCCTTTAGTCTCTAGCCCCTCTGGATATTACAGCTAATGATCCAGTCTGTAGCTTCTCCAGAGGCTGAAACTGGTACGATATGTTCCAAAGCCACCATCATAAATCACCTCATTTAGATTTGCAGCCTCTCTAATGGACCAAGCTCCAAGCAAACAAGTAAATTCCAGATGGCATGGCATCCCAGGGATGCAGAAGTCACCTCCCAGTAGCTGAGGGTAAAGACCAGACCTCTCTTTGGCTAAGTTGAACTCTGTTAAACAGAATGACATTTGACTTCTTCCTAAAAATTAGCCACAACAACTAGATTATTTTTAGTGGCTTTTAATGTACACCCCAGAACAAAAACAAAAAAAGCAAAAATCCAAAAATGTCTTAGAATAGTGATACTTAATGTCAGTGTTTTTGGACTTGTAAGTTTTAAAACGTATTCATAGGACTGAAATCAGGACATAGGAATGACAGCAGAAATACAGTGTGTAAGATTTGAAAGGAGAAATGCAAAGTCTGATATATTGTTTGAAAATGCAGATTTATTCAATGGAAAGGCTGAAAATAATTATACATATGATTAACATACAGAGAAAGGGAGAGATGAGATTATGATAGGGGAGCTAGATGGACATATTTTAGATGGGGGAGTGAATAGGTAATGTTTTCATAAGAAAACAACAAATGATCCAAGTATATTACACAGTAGATGAACTGAAAGAACTAAAGCCAAAAAATCATATCTGTCACTAGGATTAGTTTGGGATTCTTTTAATATAGTCTATCTGTATTACTAAATGCTTGTTAAGTCATGAATCTGAGCGTATTTCAAAAAGCTAACAGAACATGAATTAAAATGGAAATGCATTTTGTTGCAAAAATTTTTGAAATCCATGCATAGTTTTCTCATAATACACATTTCCATGAACTTTTTGAAAATACCCTCCCTTACATTATTTTGTTAAAAAGTTTAAGACTGCTTAAAAGACTATATATGATAGAGATGTTTTATTACATAAATGGACATAATAATAGCATCAAATACAAATATATATAAAGTTCTAAACTTGAAATTATCTGACAGACCCAAACAGTACAATCAAATGTTTCAGCTATTTATTACAGGAAAGTCAATACTTCATTGAGTTATTTCTTTAGATGGCCTAAATAAAACTATCCCTTTTTTATTTTGTCTAAAATTAAAAGAGGAAAATTGAAAAACAAATGTAGTTGGAAAAGTACTATAAACAGTTTACTATTGTAAGTCGTGTGATTTTTTCCCAATTTAAGAAGATTTCCTACAGTCCTCATCTATAGTCCTGCTGAACAGTGGTCTTTCCACTTTTTACTTGTTCAGCTCTTAATTTAGTGGAACACTAAGCCTGGGAGTATAAAGTAAATTTAAAAATGTGTTATCTTAAAAATTTGAAAGCAACAAAGAAAGGGAAGATGGAAGGAAGAGGGAGAGAGGGAGGAAGAGAAGTATCATTATATTCTTAGAGTTATATCTTTTAACTACATGAATTATGTTCTCTTTTTACTAAAAAATAAATCCATAAATTGTTTTAAAGCAAAGCAAATCAAAGAGTAAAATTCTTGAAAAATTAAAATTATAGAAATGGAAATCAAGGAAAACTCTACGGAAAATTAACCAAGTAGAAGAAAACTTCCTACCTTAAGCAGATTCAATTAAACCACTAAAGATATAACAGTAAGAAAAATAGAAGTTCAGAGTATTTCAGACAGGTTAGCATCAGTGTCCCATTTAGAAGAGTAAAATATTAGCCAATTGAAATACTGTGTTCATATAATAGAGACATCAAGTCTAGAAAACTCAAGTCAACTATGAAATGCCATATCACACAGCAACCTTAGACACATGCATTTACTTGTACAAGGATTGATCATATCACAAATATCTGAAGGTTATGTATTTCCACAAACACATTTTATAAAATAACAGTTCAATCCTGAGTTAAAGCCAAACAGCCATTTTCTCTGAGGGGGCACTGCAAAGCTAACTTATGTACATTTATTTAAAAATTGTGCAACTTAACCTAACATTCTTTTCAGAGTTTCACTTTCTCAGAAAAATCAGATGCTTGACATTCTTTCCAGAACAGAGGCATAAATGCATAAAAGTTGTGGTTGTATTTGTGGTTATTTTCTCTAAGTCCATAACACAAATGTGCCAACTCTTAGAGACAACAGGAAAAATGTTATCTTTTTAAAAATTGATTTTTAAAAATATAGGAAGCAATAAAAGAGGATAGAGACAGAATTCCTTAGATAAATAAAGAGAATATCGTCATAAATAGGATATTTTTGCTAAATAGATTTTCTGAATTCATTTATTATATTATATAACTTTTTTGATTGGAAATAATTATATTTTGTTTCAACTCCTTATTCCCTGAAGGTACTCAGAATTCCTTTGAAAATAATTTATTTTGTGTTATAATACCAATTTCAGTTTTATGGGAGAAGAAAAGTTGGTGAAATATATATTAGTTATATGAATCCTCTGTGCTTTTTCCATAGATATTCAAATCCTTTCCTACAGCTTTCATGGAAATAGCTCTCTACTCAGTCTGCCTTATTTAGAACCTCTAACTAATAAAGTTTACTTTCTTACATCCTCTACTTAATGTTTTGTCTCTACATCATAAAAAGTCTGTGTGTGTGTGTTTGTGTGTGTGTGTGTGTGTGAGAGAGAGAGAGAGAGAGAGAGAGAGAGAGAGAGAGAGAGAGAGAAAGGAGGTTGTAAAAACCCAGAGATGGTGAACAGATGCCACAGAGCCATGGAACTGAACACTTGCTTAGCAACCAAATTGCCATTTGACTTTGGAAAAAAATAATCATTTATTTACTCATCAAATAATTCAACACTTACTGATTCTCATTCTTATACCTGTCACTGTATTAGAAGATATGAATATGAAGGAAAACCTGCAAGTCACAGTTTCTGCTGCCTGAAGCTTATAATGCACTATCATCATATCAACTTTCTGTACAATTTTCTTCATCTTTAGGAGGATGATTACAATTTCCAAATGTGTTATAATTTATCTGTTAATTTTCCAATCTTTATGAACTGGGTTCATTGATAAGAATTCTGTCATTATTTTTGCCAATAACTCAATTATATATACATATATATGTATATATAAAAAATTGAACTTCAATATGCTTAATAACCTCACTTGAGCACAATGCCATGTTATAAAATGAAGTCATCTCAGACACTCATCATCCTAAGCCAATTCTGGTGTTTTCAAACTGTCTGGTGCTAAGCTTCCTTTGCTCAACTTTTTATTGTGGCTTTATGCACGTAACCCACTTCTCTTTCAAATTGCTTGAAAGTCTCTCAATTTTCACTCTTCTCCATTTCAATTCAAACTTGCCTTTTAGGATAGTCTGATACATTTGGAGCTAAAATATAAATAGCTACATATTTTAAATGCTTGTTGTGTGGAGTTTACCCAGCACTTTACATGATTTATGTTGTTTACTCCTTACAACAATTTTATGAGGTAAGGTAATAACTTTATTTCTATGTTCTCAAAAGAAAATTGAGACTCAGAATGGTTGGCTATGCTACTGGTTCATCTTGTGCAACAGGAATATCAGCATTTACTTCCATTTATTAAATTATAAAATATTAATTTTATATCAATAAAGAATATCAGTTATCAGTGAACATACAAATATATATGAGGATGATGGCACTTTCTAGTATCCTCAAAGTAACAGTATAAAATTGCCAATATAGGCATGTATCTAGATAGTATAAACAAGTATTTAGTTTAACCTTTATATTTAGTGCAATTATTAGTACCTTGAAGAGAAAGTGATCTTATCTTATATGATGATTTATTTAGACAACATACTCATAACATCTGTAGCAAATAATAGTGTGGAAAACTATATTATATCTACTCCTAATCCTGCATAAGTTACTGCCTTGTTTGGCTATATTTGTTTCCTTTTCAGTGATGATGCTGATGGCGTGTGTCTCAAAGGTCCATGAGAAGTTACAACTATACCTTCTCAAATGTGCAGACCTATGAAGGAAGAATCCATATCCTATATTTCCTGTTACACTGGTGCTCAGCAGCATACTCTGAATCACACAAGTTCTGGCCATAGAGAACTGCATATAAGCATTATGAAATAGTTGCAGCAAAATACGTATCTCAGTTTTCCCTTTTCCACATTTTTATTTTTATCTTTTACCAAGACCAAAATATTAACACCCAACCTACACATTTTAGGTACTAAAGAAAATCATTAGATTTCATGCCCTAAGTAATAGTTTACTTTCCTTACTTTCATTTTCAGTGTTATAGGGAAAATTTATTGTCTAGTTGTTCCTCCTCATTGTTAAATTATTTTCTGTTTTTATATTTGCAAGATGCCTGCAATGTGCTAAGTTGAGGAGAGAATCCATGTAATGCTCAATTGCCATTGTGGGAGAGCTATAAAAGTGAGAATTGAACACCTTGGTGTCTGACTAAGTTAAGGTATTCAAATTTCCAAGGACATATTTTATTTAATATTTTATCCCCATGCAACATAAATTACTCCAGTTACACATTCTTTTCACAATCATAATATAGGAGGGAAGATAGATTACATAAATTATGAGCAATAATCATTTGCATGAGAGAATATGTTAGAAGATGGAAAGAAGGAACATAATATAACTCAGATAAAAAGGCTTCATGAATTTATTATTGATATATTAGAAGATATTAGTCATGAAGTGATCCTTCAAGGATAATATCAAGGGGAGGATATAGTATGTGTATGAGCAAAGTGCCTTAATAAACAGGATGGCTCCACAGAAGGACAAGTTAGTACTTTTGGTGTCTGAATGTATGGGGTATGCAAAAAAGTTCATGGAAATGGAAATCAAGTATAAATTATTTTTTGTGCAAAAATTGTTAAACCCATGCATATAAAGAGTCTTCCAAAACATCATGGAAAGTTAAGATTATGGGCAAAAAACTATGCTAGGATTTCAAAATAATTCAAAATAAGCTTAACTTTCACTCCATTTTCCCACAAACTTTAAAAAATATCCCTTGTACAAATGTGGAGGGTACTGATGAGAGATGAGGCTATTTGGTTTATCAATTAGATTTTATTCCGAAGGTAATTCAGAATCTGCTAGATTTTATTTTAAATGGGAAAAACAAATAACATCATATACCTTACTTCCTTTCAGTCATTTTGTTCAAATTACTCATTTTGAAACAGAAGAGGTAATAGAGCTCAAGTGACTTATATTTGCATTATAATAGTGGAAAAACCTGAAATTTGCACCCCTTCATCTGGAGGATTAGTGGCATTTATTTTATATTATTTTATTTATTTATGTAAGGTGAACAAATTTCATGTATTTTATATATACAGATTTAAAAGCATAATAATACCACTCTATCCCCCCTCCCTTCTCCTTCCTTTCTCTTCATTTAAGTTTTACAATGACATTTTTTCAGTTAGTTTCATAATCACAAACTTCATTCATATAGACTTTGTAGCCTTTTTATATTTTAGAACAATTTTGATACATTTTTGAGGAATTAGACCACAGTATAGTGACTTGCTGTATATGGGTTTAGATAAAGGGAATTACTGTAGGGCTTTGACCATGCAACTGTGGGAGCTGTGGAAGAGATCTATACAATGTTGCTACCTGTGTATCAGATGGTAAATCTATAGTTGCTATAGTTTAGCCAAACCAACAGTTAAGAAAAAAAGCTTGGTTTAGAACAAGAAAGATTACAGATAAATTGGACCTGACCCAGACACTTACTGCCTTCAGCCTTGGAGACATAAGTGAACTGGCAGAAATTCATGCCATTTCCCACAGAGCAACACCTAACCTGACTCAAGACTTGGAGAAGATAAAGAGGAAAATCTAGGTGGGAGCCAGAGTATTTTCTGGCTTGGATTCTGCTATGCACTACACTAAGATGAGACAATAAGTTAGTGGCAATGCTGTAGGCCACAGCAGCTGGCTGGCAAGCCCTTTAACTTATACCTTCCAAATTCCTTACTATCTAATATGTGGTAAACTTAATCTGGGCCTTACTGGAAATATCAGACCATTTATTTCCAACTTACTCAAGGACTGCTATAAAATCAACACCATCAGTGGTCTGTCAAGCTGGAGTCCCCCATACACAAATCTTTTAACAATGTTTAATTTCCAAAGAAAGGTGAGCACAAATGTGCTAGCACATCATGTGAAGCAACTATCATGGTACACAACTGAAAACATACTATTCCTTTACTCAAAAGGAAAAAGGAAGACCCAGATGTTATTTTGCCATTCTTCAAGTGATCATTTTTCTCTTCTAGATCCATGAGTCTCCTCTTATCTTGTAACTTACATATTGATATTTAAGTTTAAATCCTTGTTAATACAGCTTATTTTGTATTGCAAGAGAATTAAAAAAGGAAGAAAAAGAAATAGTTGTTAAATAAACAAATTCATATACAATTGGAAATAAATACTCATTTTCTTTATTTATACAACTCTTCTCAAAGGATCGTAGGTAGGATTTATACCTCTCTTGCTCATTCCATGCACCCACTTTGTCTTGCCATGATTATTTGATGGTAGGGAAACCCAAACATTCCATCCTGTAGGATACACCTTATTGTGATGTGTTTTAATGTGTGTCCAAGAATTATTTGATATTCCTCAATTAAAGAGGTGAGGCGTAACTTCTCTATTCTTGAGTCTTTAGTGGGCTTGATTCATTTCTAATGAATTCAAAATAGTAGAAATAATTACATGCCACATCTATGATGAGGCCATAAAAAAGCTGTGCTTTCTCATCTCTGGGCTTCCCTCCCTCTATCATTAAATCCATGGCTATAGAATAACCATGTCATAGTTATCATTTTCGAGAGGCTCTCATACTGAGACATTGAAATTTCTTGTGAAAAGCCACATCATCCCTTGTATGCACACCTTTTTTTTTGTATGGACAAACAAGTTAATTTCAACCTCATAAAGATTCAGAAACAGAACCATCCACTTAGCCTCTCACAGAATCTTGATTTTCAACAAGTATGTTAATAAGATTTTGATTTTAAGCTGAAAAGCTTGGAATATTTTTATACAATAACAGACAATAAATACCAGTTTTTGTAACTGATACAAGCTATAGGGAACTATATAGTGGCTTTGAGGAATTTGATGAAAATTTAAAGCACCTTGAATGTGACATTTGTAGAGTTTCAGACTTTAAGGATGCTGTGTGTAAGAGCTCTCCCAAAATGAAGACAATGTTATTTGAAACTGAGGTACAGGACATCTTTGTTAGGTAGAGACAAGAAGTTAAGCAACATCAATGCTAAAAGTTATACGGGAAGTTGAAAATACAACTAATTGAGTTAAATAGATTTTGACCTAGAGACCTGCTATTGTTCCTGTTTGCTGCTGAGAAAAACATGAAAGAGGCTAAGAGCTAAACTGTGTATGGAGTTGGTGTTGTGGTGGAGCATGTTAGTTCACCATCTGTGACACCAGCATCCCATATGGTTCAAGTCTCAGCTGCTCCATTTCTGCCCCAGCTCCCTGCTAATGAGCCTGGGAAAGTCACAGAAGATGAACCAAATGCTGCACTCCTGACACCCCTGTGGGAAACCCAGATGGATTTCCAAGATCTTAGCTTTGGCCTGGTACAATCCTGGCCATTGCGGCCACTTGAAGAGTGAAACAGAAGATTAAAGATCTCTCTCTCTCTCTCCCTCCCTGCTTTCCACCCTCCCTTCTTTCTTCTTTCCTTGTCACTCTGCCTTTCAAACTAACAAAGCAATCTTACGAGAGAGAGTGAGAGAGAGTGACAGAAAGGGAGAGCGAGCGAGCGAGAGAGAGTGAGAGAGAAACTGGGAAGGAAGAACAAAACTAAAACTGTTCAATACTAAGAGCCAGTAATTGATGATTTTGAAATTTCTTAGTCTACTCAGAATGCAAATGTTTAAATTAAGAAATATTCTCTGTGCAAAGTTCCAAAACACAGTTCTGAAAAAAATTATAGTCCAAAAATGAATGTGAGGGTGTGACAATAGGAAATTATTTATTAAGCCCTCAAAGAGAGCAAGGATAATTTCTCAGTATACTGTTCGGATAGACAAAAGCCCTTCTAAAGAAACTAAAGGCATAAGTCACATATTGTCCCAAAGAAGATGGCATCTGTGATGGATACATAGCAGAGAAGTCTCTGCAGAAGACCAAAGAGAAGCACTTAGTGAGGAGATACTTGGAATCTCCACACGGTTCACACATCAAACCCACAACTCACACTCCCTACCTTCTCTTCCTCAAATCTCGCATGACCCTATACACTTCTGATTTGATATTTCCATTCTCACCATCGACATGGTCCCTCTCTTAACAGAAATAATTTGCAGCAGCCTAATTACCAGTACCTATCACCATTCTCTTTGTGCTACTGTCATTTGCAAACTTGACATGCATTATATTAAATTTGCTTTAAGCTGTCAGTTATCATTTACTGACAGAAATAAAAAGTAGTCTTTTATATTTACCTATTTATTTGCCATTTTGCTTGCAATTAATTTCTGATGTTGATTTTAGTTTCCACCTCATTTCATCCACTTCATTACAGAGGACATTTATTTTGTATTTCCTTTCACTCCAGACATATTGATGACATATTATGTCAGTCGTTTTCCCCTGAAAAACTTAAATACTATCATTTTTTTAAAGCTTATTGTCATAAGATAGTGAATTTGGGGTTGAAAATGTGTTACTTTACTCACCTCTCCACCAAAATTTTAAGATGGGATTCCATTGTATTGCATTCATCATGGTTTCAAAAGGAATGTGAAAGTCATTCTTATTTTGTCGCCTGTACACCATCCCCACTCCGACTGATTTTAGCATTTTGACTTTCTCTCAGATTTTCAAGTTTATTTACTGGTGTGCCTAGCTGTCATTCTTTTCATATTCTGCATAGATTTCAGTGATAGTCTCATAGCTTTAAATAGGTATTTTTTATAAAAATTAAGATTTTACATTCTAGACTGTTTTTTAACTTTTATTTAATAAATATAAATTTCCAAAGTACATCTTTTGGATTTTAGCAGCTTCCCCCGATAACCTCCCTACCACCCACAACCATCCCATCTCCCACTCCCTCTCCCATCCCATTTTTCATCAAGATTCATTTTCAATTATCTTTATATATAGAATTTCAATTTAGTATGTACTAAGTAAAGATTTCAAGAGATTGCACCAACACAGAAACACAAAAAATAAAGAGTACTAGTTATACCGTTAATTCATATAGTAAAACACATTAAGGACAGAGGTCCTACATGGGGAGTAAGTGCGCAGTGACTCCTGTTGCTGATTTAACAATTGACAATTATTTATGACATCAGTAATCACCTGATGCTCTTGTCATGAGCTGCCAAGGCTCTGGAAGCCTCTTGAGTTCACCAACTCCAATCATGTTTAGACAGGGCCATTTTCAAAGTAGAAGTTCTCTCCTCCCTTCAGAGAAAGGTACCTCCTTCTTTGATGGCCTATTCTTTCCGCTGGGATCTCACTCACAAAGACCTTTCATTTAGGTCATTTTTTTTGCCAGAGTGTCTTGGCTTTCCATACCTGAAATATTCTCATGGGCTTTTTAGCCAGATGAGTGGATTTTTGTGTAAGGTGTAAGGTCGGGGTCTTGCTTCAAGCTTCTGCACGTGGAAATCCAATTTTCCCAGCACCATTTGTTGAATAGACTGCCCTTGCTCCAGGAATTGGTTTTAGATCCCTGATCAAATATAAGTTGGCTGTAGATGTTTGGATTGATTTCTGGAGTTTCTATTCTGTTCCATTGGTCTATCCATCTGTTTCTGTACCAGTACCATGCTGTTTTGTTAAAAACTGCCCTGTACTATGTCCTGAAATCTGGTATTGTGATGCCTCCGGCTTTGTTTTTGTTGTACAAGATTGCTTTAGCCATTCGTGGGCTCCTGTGCCTTCATATGAATTTCAGCATCATTTTTTTCCTAATCTGAGAACAATGTGTTTGGTGCTTTGATTGGTATTGCATTGAATCTATCAATTGCTTATGGGAGAATGGACATTTTGATGATATTGATTCTTCCAATCCATGAGCATGGAAGATTTTTCCATTTTTTGGTATCCTCTTCTATTTCTTTCTTTAAGGTTTTGTAATTCTCATCGTGGAGATCTTTAACATCCTTGGTTAAGTTTGTCCCAAGGTATTTGATTGCTTTTGTAGCTATTGTGAATGGGATTGATCTTAGCAGTTCTTTCTCAGCTGTGGCATTGCCTGTGTATACAAATGCTGTTGATTTTTGTGCATTGATTTTATAGCCTGCTACTTTACCAAACTCTTCTATGAGTTCCAATAGTCTCTTAGTAGAGTTCTTTGGATCCCCTAAATAAAGAATCACGTCGTCTGCAAAGAGGGATAGTTTGAGTACTTCCTTCCCAATTTGTATCCCTTTAATTTCTCTTTCTTGCCTAATTCTATGGCTAAAACTTGCATAACTATATTGAATAGCAGTGATGAGAGTGGGCATCCCTGTCTGGTACCAAATCTCAGTGGGAATGCTTCCAACTTTTCCCCATTCACTAGGATGCTGGCAGTGGGTTTTTCATAAATTGCTTTGATTGTATCGAGGAATGTTCCTTCTATACCCAGTTTGCTTAGAGTTTTCATCATGAAAGGGTGTTGTATTTTATCAAATGCGTTCTCTGTATCTATTGAGATAATCATATGGTTTTTCTTCTGGAGTTTGTTAATGTGGTGTATCACATTGATGGATTTGTGAATGTTGAACCATCTCTGCATATCAGAGATAAATCCCACTTGGTCTGAGTGGATGATCTTTCTTATGTGTTGTTGCATTCTATTGGCCAGAATTTTATTGAGGATTTTTGCATCTATGTTCATCAGGGAAACTGTAATTCTATTTTTCTGCTGCATCTTTTTCAGGTTTAGGAATTAAAGTGATGCTGGCTGCATAGAAAGAATTTGGGAGGATTCCCTCTTTTTTGATTTTTCTGAATAGTTTGAGAAGAAATGGAGTTGGTTCTTCTTTAAATGTCTGGTATAATTCAGCAGTGAATGCATCTGGTCCTGGCTTTTCTTTGTTTGGAGGGCCTTTATTATTGATTCAATATCTGTCTGTTATGGGTTGGTTTAGGTTTTCTATGCCTTCATGGCTCAATTTAGGTAGGTTGCATGTGTCCAGGATTCTATGTATTTCTGATAGATTTCCCTGTTTGCTGGCATACAACTCTTTGTAGTAATTTCTGATGACTCTTTTTATTTCTGTGGTGTGTGTTGTTATGTTCACTTTTTCATCTCTAATTTTATTGATTTGAGTCTTCTCTCTTCTTTTTTTAGTGAGTTGAGCCAAATGGGGTGTCAATTTTGTTTATTTTTTCAAAAAAACAGCTCTTCATTTTGCTAATTTTTTGTAATGTTTTTTGGATTAAATTCTGTTGATTTCTTCTCTAATTTTAATTATTTCTCTTCTCATACTAGATTTGGGTCTGCTTTGCTGCAGTTTTTCTAGGTCTTGAGATGCATTGATAGCTCATTTATTTGATGGCTTTCCAATTTTTCAATGTAGGCATCTATTGCTATAAACTTTCCTCTTAACACTGCTTTTGCTGTATCTCATAAGTTTTTTACATGTTGTGTTGTTATCCTCATTTACTTCCAGAAAGTTTTAGATTTCTCCTTTGATTTCTGCTGTGACCTACTGTTCATTCAGGAGCATGCTGTTCAGTCTCCATGTGTTTGCATATGCTCTAGGGATTCCTGAGCTGCTAATTTCCAGCTTCATTCCACTGTAGTCTGAGAATATGCATGGTATGATTTCAATTCGTTTGAATTTGCTGAGGATTGCTTATGGCCTAGTATGTGGTCAATCCTAGAGTAGGTTCCATGTACTGCTGAGAAGAATTTAAATTTTTTTAGTGTAGGATGGAAAGTTCTGTCGATATCTGTTAGATTCATTTGGGCTATACTATTGATTAAATCTGCTGTTTCCTTGTTGGTCTTCTCTCTGGTTGATCTGTCTATTGCTGAAAGTGGATTATTGAATTCCCCCAATACAATTGTATTGGAGTCTAAGTCTCCTTTAAGTTCCTTAACACATCCTTTAAATAAACCAGTGCCCTGTAATTAGGTGTATATTCATTTATAATAGTTACATCTTCCTGTTGACTTGATCGCTTAATCATTATATAGTACCCCTTTGTCTCTCAACAGTTTTTGTGTTAAAGTTTATTTTGTCTGATATTAAGATGGCTATGCCAGCTCTTTTTTGTTTCTGTTGGCATGGAATATCTTTTTCTAACCTTTTACTTTCAGTCTGCATGCATCTTTGTTGGAAAGATGTGTTTCTTGTAAGCAGCATATAGATGGGCTTTGTTTGTTAATCTGTTCAGTCATTCTGTGCCTTTTAACTGGAGAGTTGAGACCATTTACATTCAACGTGACTATTGATATGTAGTGACTTTGCCCTGCTATTTTTCCAAAGATATTTTTAATATATGCTTTGAACTTCCTGTGATCTTTTAATGGGAGATTTTATTCCTTTACCTTCTTCCGTGATGGCCATATTTCTGTGTTGCTGTGTGTAACTCATTTTTAGCATCTTTTGCAGGGCTGTACAAGTTGTGACAAATTCTTTCAATTTCTGTTTGCTATGAAAGGACTTTATTTCACCTTCATTCACAAATGAGAGCTTTGCAGGATATAATATTCTGGGATGGTAGTTTTTTTTCTCTTAGTACTTGGGCTCTATCTCGCCATTCCCTCCTAGCTTGTAGGGTTTCTGATAAGTCTGCTGTTGAATCTAATTGGAGATCCTGTGAGAGTAATCTGACGTTTCTCTCTTGCACATTTTAGAATCTTTTCTTTATGTTTCACTGTGGTGAGTTTGATTACAATGTGTCGTGGTGAGGATCTCTTTTGGTCATGTTTATTGGGGGTTCTATGTGCCTCATGTACTTGGATGTCTCTTTCCTTCTCCGAACCCAGGAAGTTTTCTGGTAGTATCTCACTAAAAAGGCCTTCTAATCCTTTCTCTCTCTCCATGCCTTCAGGAACTCCTAGAAGCTGAATATTGTTTTTTTTAATAGTATTCTATAGATTCCCAATGATGTTTTTTTAGATTTCTAATTTCCTCTTCTTTTCTTTGGTTTGACTGTATAATGTCCTGTGCTCTGTCTTCTAAGTCTGATGTTCTCTCTTCTACCTCACTGATTCTGTTTTTAAGGCTCTCAAATGTGTTTTTCATTTGTTCTATTGAATTCTTCATTTCAGTTTGAGTTCTCTTCGATATCTCAATTTCATATCCTACTAAGTTCCTCATTTCGATTCCTCCTTAAAATTTCATTTTCACGAGAGAGATTTTCTGTCCTGTCCTGTATGGATTTCTGTAGTTCATGCGTTTGTTTTTGATAACTTCTAAATGTTATCATAAATTTTTTGAAATTCATATCTTGCATTTCTTCTCTCTCATCATCTTCATAATCTCGTATTGGAGTGTCATGTTCATTTGGGAGCATCATGATGACTTTCTTGTTCTTGTTTCCTTGCTTTTTGCATTTGCTGATTGGCATTTTGGAGATATTCTTTGATTTCTTTCTCTCTTTTTTTATTCAGAAGAGAAATAATTTCACTCAGCTGAGCTCTTCTCCTCGATGGCAATCAGCGTCTGAGCGCTAGACCCAGTAGGTATAATATGTCTGCTCTGTCCCAAGGATGACACATGAATCTGTGAAGTCCTCCGTGTAAGCTCAGATTCCCTTACAATGTCTCTCACAGGGTAGCCAAAGCCTCCTGAATTTGTGGCATCTCCCACTGAGACTACTCATGTCTCAGCCACACCATGAGTTCTCTCACACACCCTCCGTTTTTTTGGTTTTTTTTTTTTTTAATAGTCTCACATTCACTAGGTCTTAGTCTCCTGTTATTTCTCTCCACCAGAGTCAGGTTTTTCTGCTTGGCTGAGGGTGGGTGCAGCCCCAGGTTGGCACAGTTGTTACATATGTCCAAAATGGCGCCTGTTCATTTGTTTTGCTCGCCTTTGTAAGGTGAGTGGAGGGAGAGAATCGTGTCTGTAATATCCCTTTTGTTTTTCCGTCTCCTCTAGTTTGGCTGGTGTACTTTCTCCCATAGGGCTTCAAGCCTCATTCCCTCTAGTCTCTTCCTACAGCTTTTCCGCCAGTGTCTCCAGCTACTACGATTTTGCCTCACCTCCCTTTCCAGCACTGGAGTCCCAAGCCATGGGCACCCGTGCCCTCCACATAGGTATACCATGTCCTTCTAATTCCGGAAGAGTTTCCTCTGCAGATTTTCCTTAACTCTTCCCTGAGACTACACTGTCTCCACTTTTATTAAACTATCTTTTCCTAGACTACCAGTGAGCTTCCTCCCTATTCTACCACCTTGGAGCCCTCGCCTCTCATCTCCATTATTTATTTTTCTGCCATATTTTACCTTCTGACTTGCTGATACTTCAGTTACACCTATGGCATACTAGGCCATGTTGTGATTGGTCTCTGAGACTATGCATACTTCAGTGATTATTTTCCAGAGTATTTTTCTTTCAAATTAGAATATTATGAGTTGGTTTTCAAGTTTTCTGATTATTTACCTACTATCTTTCTATTGTCACATCCATTGAGTGCCTGTTGTTTGTCCATTTCTGTACTTTTCAGTATTGGAATTTTCATTTTTTCTTTTGTTTCTGTTTTGATTGCATTTCTATTTGCATACTATTACAATAATCACCTTAAATTTTTTAGATGTAGCTATTACAAATATCTTACAACACTTCTACTTAAATTTAACATTTCCTCAATCTATTGTTTCATTTTGACTAATTGAGTGTTTCTCTAGCATGACATTGCATTTTTATTGATATGTTGATTTTTTATTTAAATATAGGATATGTGAACAGTGCATTATGTAGATTTTGTTTTTTTTTTTATTGTGTTTCTTTGAAGAGTATTTGCTAGTTATTTATTTATTTGGCAGAAAGAGAGTGTGTGTGTGAGAGAGAGAGAGAGAGGGAGAGAGAGAGGGAGAGAGAGAGGGAGAGAGACAGAGAGATCATCCATCTGCTGTTTCACTTCCCAAATGTTCCCAACAGTCAGGGCTGGGCATGGATGAAGCCAGGAGCCAGGAATTCAACCATCATTACTGTCTCTCAGGATGCACATTAATAGGGAGCTGGGATCAGAAATGCAGCCATGATCCAAACATATGGACTTACATATTACATGAGGGCTTCCTAACCAGCAACATAACTACTTGCTCCTTTTCAAAGAATGTTCAATCCTGTTTGAGTACTTTGTTAAGGCAAGTTAAGAATATATTCTATTATAGGGCACTGTTTTTACTCCTACAGCTTTTCAGCTTGAGTTAGCTAGAGTTTAGGTTGTTACTAAAATACTAAA